>NC_044038.1:81386289-81687904 GCF_901765095.1 Microcaecilia unicolor | reverse complement strand
ACGTCACTGCGCTCCTCCGGGGTCTTCCTCCAGGGGCAGTGACGTAAGGCAAGAGGAGGAGCGGTTGCGGGGCAACAGCCAATGCCTAATGGCTGTCTACAGTGCCGGGGTGCCGCGTTTCAGCCAGGTTTCAATTTTTTTTTAATCTTCTTTTTCTTTGTGTAGCGGCCGCTGCTGCTCAACAACAGGAGAAGCAGCAGCGGCCGGAAATAGGGGCTGGTGCCGCGTGCGTTGCGTCTTCGCGCCGTTCGCGCCAAACTTGGCAGGGAGAGGGAATCCAACAGAGGGAAGGATTGGGGAGAGAGGGAAAAACAGATGGAAGGATGGGGAGAGAGAGGGAAAAACAGATGGAAGGATTGGGGAGAGAGGGGAAAACAGATGGAAGGATGGGGATAGAGAGAGAGGGAAAACAGGGAAGGATTGGGGAGAGAGGGGAAAACAGATGGAAGGATGGGGATAGAGAGAGAGGGAAAACAGGGAAGGATTGGGGAGAGAGGGGAAAACAGATGGAAGGATGGGGATAGAGAGAGAGGGAAAACAGGGAAGGATTGGGGAGAGAGAGAAAGGGAAAACAACAGAGGGAAGGATTGGGGAGAGAGGGAAAACAACAGATGGAAGGATGGGGAGAGAGGGAAATACAGATGGAAGGATTGGGGAGAGAGGGGAAAACAGATGGAAGGATGGGGATAGAGAGAGAGGGAAAACAGGGAAGGATTGGGGAGAGAGGGGAAAACAGATGGAAGGATGGGGATAGAGAGAGAGGGAAAACAGGGAAGGATTGGGGAGAGAGAGAAAGGGAAAACAACAGAGGGAAGGATTGGGGAGAGAGGGAAAACAACAGATGGAAGGATGGGGAGAGAGGGAAATACAGATGGAAGGATGGGGAGAGAGGGAAAAACAGATGGAAGGATTGGGGAGAGAGGGAAAAACAGATGGAAGGATGGGGAGAGAGAGGGGGAAAACAGATGGAAGGATGGGGAGAGAGAGAGGGAAGATGCTGGATGGAAGAATGCAGAAAGAAATAGGGGAGACACTGGAAGGATGGGGAGAGAAAGCAGAGCTGCTGGATGGAAAAGGGGAATAGAGAAAGACTGGAGAATAAGAGGAAGGGGCATGGGGAGAACAAGGGTGAGGAAAAGATGAAAAGCCACAGGTAGATGAAGGAAATTAAAGAATGGATAGTAAGAATGAATTAAATCTGGACAGAGAGAGCCTGAAAAATATTGAAGAAAGCAAAGAAAAAGGAGACAAAAATGACAAATGGCACAGAAGAGTTAAGCGAAAAGAAAAGAAAGCAGAATCACAGACTGGGACCAATATGGAAAGAAAAACAGTCACCAGACAACAAAGGTAGAAAAAAATCATTTTATTTTCATTTTAGTGTTTGTAATTATGTCCAATTTGAGAATTTACATTGGCTGTCTTATTTTGCACTGGGTATACTGGAGCTGTAAGAGCTTACAGAGATTATTTATAATGAAAAAAATCACTTTATTTTTTTCTCCTATAGTACTATAATATTTTCAATGATGTCTGTTTATATGCGCCATGGCTGGTATAGGGGGTGTGGTTAATGTGGGTGTGGCTATCATAGGGGTGGGGCCATGTGTGGTGACCCCGCCCATAATGAGTACCGGCACCTTTTTTTCTACAAAAAAAGCACTGGGTAGCATCAACTCATACAATACAATATGGGGCTCAATTATTCAATACTGTAAAAATAGAAGTGTTGAGTAGTGCATATACTACTGTTATGTCTAGTATAAATGGTTTTCTTGTGATTTAATTTGAGATACTGATACATCGGTATACAGACAATTTTCTCTATTGACTTGTTTAGTTGTTAACCTGTTTGTTTTTATTGCTGTACTGATCATTATCACATGTTCTCAGAGTAGAAGTATTTGCTGTACATCTCTACTGCTTGTACTTTTTCCAAAAATGTCAATATAACATTATTGAACTAATAAAAAAAATCTTATATGTAATGCACATTGGCAAGTGTATTCTGCTTTTTGGTTTGTCATATGGGTTTATATGATTGCATGGTCTTGTTTGAATGTTTTTTGTATTATAAGCTGGAGTTTCTTTTTCTGATTTTCTGTTTTATTTTTAAATTGTGAGCCACCTTGTTCTGCCCATCAGATATGAGTGGTATAAAAGTTTTATGTAAATAAATAAAAAAGAAAGCTTTTTTCGTTTTTGCTCCTATGGAGAGCTTCTTTCCAAATTCTTTTCAGACATCTTATTTAAGCATCACTTCTAATTTTCTATATCTAATGCCATTTCATATTTTCATCATTTGGATACAGTTTCCATTTTTCAAGAGATGGCTTTTTGATTTTAATAACCTCATTCACATCACCATTTAACCACAACAGTGTTCATGTCAAACTTTTAACCTTCTACTACTACTACTACTACTTATCATTTCTATAGTGCTACTAGATGTACGCAGCGCTGTACACTTGAACATGAAGAGACAGTCCCTACTCGACAGAGCTTACAATCTAATTAGGACAGACAAACAGGACAAATGAGATAAGGGAATATTAAAGTGAGGATGATAAAATAAGGGTTCTGAACAAGTAAACAAGGGTTAGGAGTTAAAAGTAGCATCAAAAAAGTGGGCTTTTAGCTTAGATTTGAAGACGGTCAGAGATGGAGCTTGACGTACCAGCTCAGGAAGTCTATTCCAGGCATATGGTGCAGCAAGATAAAAGGAACGGAGTCTGAAGTTAGCAGTGGAGGAAAAGGGTGCAGATAAGAGAGATTTATCCAGTGAACGGAGTTCTCGGGGAGGAATGTAGGGAGAGATGAGAGTGGAGAGGTACTGAGTAGCTGCAGAGCTGCAGAGTGAATGCACTTATAGGTCAATAAGAGGAGTTTGAACTGTATGTGGAAACGGATAGGAAGCCAGTGAAGTGACTTGAGGAGAGGGCTAATATGAGCATAACGACCCTGGCGGAATATTAGTCATGCAGCAGAATTTTGAACAGATTGAAGAGGAGAGAGATGGCTAAGTGGGAGACCTGTGAGAAGCAAGTTGCAATAGTCTAAGCGAGAGGTGATAAGAGTGTGGATGAGGGTTCTGGTAGTGTGCTCAGAAAGGAAAGGGCGAATTTTGCTGATATTATAGAGAAAGAAATGACAGGTTTTAGCAGTCTGTTGAATATGTGCAGCGAAGGAGAGGGAGGAGTCGAAGATGACCCCAAGGTTACGAGCTGATGAGACAGGAAGGATGACTGTGTTATCCACAGAAATAGAGAATGGGGGAGGAGGAGAGGTTGGTTTAGGGGGAAAGATAAGAAGCTCAGTCTTGGTCATGTTTAGTTTCTGATGGTGACATCCAGGCAACAATGTCAGACAGGCAGGCTGATACTTTGGCCTGGATTTCGGCTGAGATTTCTGGTGTGGAGAGGTAGATCTGGGAGTCATCAGCGTAAAGATGATACTGAAAACCATGGGATGAGATCAGAGTACCAAGGGAAGAAGTATAGATGGAGAAGAGAAGAGGTCCCAGGACAGATCCCTGAGGTACACCAACTGACAGTGGGATAGAAGTAGAAGAGGATCCACTAGAGTATACACTAAAGGTACGCTGGGAGAGATAAGAAGAAAACCAGGAAAGAACAGAGCCCTGAAATCCGAGTGAGGACAGCGTATCAAGGAGTAGGCTGTGATCAACAGTGTCAAAAGCAGCAGATAGATTGAGAAGGATGAGGATAGAATAGAGACCTTTGGATCTGGCCAGGAACAGATCATTGGAGACTTTAGCAAGCGCTGTTTCAGTTGAATGAAGGGAGCAAAAGCCAGATTGAAGTGGATCAAGAATAGCTTGAGATGAAAGAAAGTCAAGGCAACAGCGGTGAACGGCACGTTCAAGTATCTTGGATAGGAAAGGGAGGAGGGAGATGAGGCGATAGTTGGAAGGACAGGTAAGGTCCAATGAAGGTTTTTTTTTTTTTTTATTTATAAGAAGTCTTTATTGTGCAATTCAAAAATACAGATTTGCTGCGATACAATAAAAATGATGCACCTGTCCACAAATCTTACATAAACATAGGTAAAGCCAATACACTTTTCGTATATAACTGTAACATTCAAATACAAACCTTAGTAGACTTCGAGTTATTTTTCTTAAACTTTTCAATATTCGCTAATTATCCCCCCTGTGTCCTACCCGCCCCCCCCCCCTTCCCATTTTCCCCCCCTTCCCTCCCTCCCATTTAATTTAGCGATGTAACCGTACAGGCTGCTGTCATGATAACATCACACTACAGAGTTTGCATAGCGATCAGAGAAATGTTTCCATATCGATTGCCATTTATTCATCTGGCGTTTTCTAACTGCTATCAACCTCTCCATCTCACACACATAGCTCAATTTGTTATGCCATTTTTTGATTGGCGGGACCCCTGTCTGTTTCCAATGGGAAGCTATGGTGACTCTGGCAGCCCCCAGTGCCTGTTGCACCAAGATTTGTTGGGGCTTCTTTAGTCCTGGTGGCTTTACTGAAAAGAGAAAGAGCTCAGGAGTCCACGGAATTGAACATCCCACCCACTGCTGTAACCGAGCATGTACTGACTTCCAAAATGCCCGAACTTTTACACATCTCCACCACACATGACCCATATTCCCTCTTTGTCCGCATCCCCTCCAGCACAGCCCGGAAGAATCCGGAAATATGCGCTGAAGGCGATCCGGAGTGAGGTACCATCTGTATAATACTTTCATTGCATTTTCTTTAAATGGGACATGGCTATACACTCCGGCCACATGTCGCTCTATTCTCTCCCACTCAGTCTCCCCCAGGGCCATTCCAGTCTCTTTTTCCCAACTCTTCCTATGTAGAGTATAGCTAGGTACTTGTGCAGCGATACTGTGATATAATCGACTGATCAATCCCCGTGAGAAGGCAAATTTCTCACATATGTCTTCTAGGCATAGCCGTTCCCTTTTTATGACCTTACGTACAGCCTCAGTTTTAAGGAAATGTGCTAATTGACAATAAGCAAATTCATCCCCATCCTCTATGGAGTATTTGATCTTCAGGGTTTCAAACGGGATCAGAGAATCCTCCTCAAACATCCGACCCCAATTGCTCAGGCCCTCCATATGCCACCGCTGAAAAACCCCCGTTTCGTTCCCGGGTAAAAACATGGGATTAAATGCTATAGGGGCCATACGTGTTAGTATACAACGCCCTTTTGGAAACATGCTATCCCAATAGTGGAGAGTGACACATATGGACGGACACATACCCTCCCTCAGCACTCTGAAAGGCTTAGGAAGCCACACAAGCGATCCCAAAGGCCTCGTCCCCAAGGAATGTTGTTCAATATGCACCCATTGTCTATCAGGGTAATTCTGATGCCATTCAATCGCAGCTTTCCCCTGAGCGGCCCTGTAGTACCATAGAAGATTTGGGACACCCAATCCTCCCTTTCTCCTAACTTGGTAGAGCAACTGGCGCGCTAAACGCGGACGTTTACCCGCCCAGACGAATCGCATAATAGAGTCTTGCATGGATGCAAGGAGTCGCCTGGGCAGCATTACAGGTAGCGCTTGAAATAGATATAACAGACGGGGTAGCACGTTCATCTTAACAATGGCTATCCTTCCGAACCACGAAACCTCCTGATCTCCCCAACGCTCTAGGTCTAGCTTGATGGTGCGGGTCAGCCCCTTATAATTGGCCTCGGTTAGTTCAGATAGATTGGAAGTAATATTCACCCCCAGGTATTTGATGTGTTTTGTAGCCCACCGGAACTGGTATTGTGCCTTCAAGGTCTCTACTATATCCTCTGGAAGTGAAACATTCAAAGCCTCCGACTTTGTCATATTGACTTTGAAACCAGAAACTGCTGAATATTCCTCTATAAGACACAGAAGGTTAGAGAACGTGGGCACAGGACGAGTGACATATAATAAAATATCATCCGCGAAAAGAGCTGCCTTATGTGTTCTATCCGCTACTCGGGCCCCATACACTCCCGGATCTGACCTTAGTTTTGAAGCAAACGGCTCCATAACCATTGCAAATAAAAGGGGTGACAACGGGCATCCCTGCCTAGTTCCCCTTTGAAGTCCAAACAGATCTGAATTACTCCCATTGACCCGAACACACGCTTGAGGAGAATCATATAGTGCCTGGATCCATTTCCTGAATTGGGCTCCAAATCCCATGGCCTCCAGAACCTTATACATGAAGGGCCAATGGACCCTATCGAAAGCTTTTTCTGCGTCCAAGCTAAGTAGACACAGAGGCCGTTTAGTATTTTTTGCTAGGTATATAAGGTCCAGGGTACGCCTGATGTTATCTGTGGCTTTACGATGCGACACAAACCCAACCTGGTCGGGATGTATGAGTGTCGGCATCAATGGTGCCAGTCTGTTTGTCAGCACTTTAGCCAGTATTTTAACATCTGAGTTCAAGATTGAAATAGGTCTGTAAGAACCACAGTCAACCGGATCTTTATCTGGCTTAGGTAATACTGCAATCCATGCCTCCATCATTGAGGTGGGCAACTTCCCCCCCCTTCCCACCTGATTGAACAGGTCCGCGAGAAGTGGGGCCAGTTCAATTGCAAATTTCTTATAGAATTCATTCGGAAGCCCATCCAATCCAGGCGACTTACAGGAGGGCAGGCCACGCATTGCCTCCTGTACCTCAAGTGGAGTAACGGGTTTATCTAACAATTCTCGGTGCTGGAGTGTTAAGCTTGAAATCTCACTATCAGCCAGGTAGGTATCGATAGATTCCGAGGTGGGTGCGATCTCTTGTGTATACAATGTTTGATAAAATTCCCTAAAGCGTTTACGAATAAGGTCTGATTTATATATTGTGGATCCTGTGCCATCACGTACCTGCTTTACTGTACGATCAACTTTTTGTCTCTTTAATTTAATAGCCAGGAGCCGGCCAGCCTTATTGGCAAATTCGTATACTCCAGCCCTTAACCTCTCTCGGCCCATGTTAAGCTGCTCTGTGTAAATGGAGTCCAGCTTCATCCGTTCTCCACGCAGTTGGGTCAGTATGTGAGGTGATTTATTAGCTTTGTGTTGGCCCTCCAGCACCTGTATCCGGTCCATACATCTCGCTATTTGGAGTTTACGTGCCCGCGAGCGTGTGCTTGCTAGTTTTAAAAAATAACCCCTTGAGACCGCCTTCATTGCATCCCACACAGTAGCTAAGGATGGGCCTGAATTAAGGTTGAACTCTAAGTATTCCTTCAACAGCTTTCTATAGCCGTCTTCCACCTCCTGTTCTAGCAACAAGCTCGTGTTCAGTGTCCATCTCCTATCTTTTATTTCCAATTTTATATTCGGCAAGGTGACCCATACAGGTGCATGGTCGGAGATCGTTATGTTGCCTATTCCAGCCGTTGGACCTTGCTCTACCAGCGAGACATCTACAAATATATGGTCAATACGAGAATAAGAATTGTGCACTGGGGAGTGATATGTATAATCTCTGTCCGCCACATGTGTCAATCTCCATAGATCTAGTGTACCTAGGGAATGTGCCAATGACGCCAGTGCTAGAGCCTCTCTTCTCCCCTCCGTATTGGTAGGTCCCGTTCTATCCAATTCTGGGTTAAGGACTGCATTAAAATCACCCCCCATTATTAAAGGGCCCTGCACAAATAAGGCTAGCAAATTCTTCACCCTAGTAAAGAACTCTGCCTGCCCACTGTTGGGGGCATATACAGATGCTATCGTTAAGTCAACCTGGTCTATTTGGACATGTAAGAATATAAACCGCCCTCCCGGGTCTTTCTTTATTCGTAGCACCTTTACCGCTACTGCTGAGTGGAACATTACAGCCACCCCTCTTTTTTTGGAGGCCTCAGATGAAGCACAATAGACCCCAGGGTATCCCGAGCAGGAGAGAAGTTTTTCATGCTTGCTTCGGAGGTGTGTCTCCTGCAGGAGAACCACGTGTGGCTTCAACTGTTGTAGCTCTTTATAGAGCTTCTGCCTCTTTTGGGGCATATTCAAACCTTTAACATTATAGGATATTATTTTTAATTCAGCACTCATTATTCAAGGTGTAAATAGCGTGCAACTTTGATATTGACAGCAGCTTTACATTCCAGTTTGCACCACAATATAAGCGTAAGAACATTTCAGTCACCCAGCATCTAGTACAGTCTATACATATGTTCCTTTCAGTCACCCCATCCCCCCCTTCTTTGACCTTACCCCAAGATCCCTTTCTTAATCGCATCCCTCCCTCCTCCCACTGTTCTCCCCCCTTCCCTACCCTCCCTTCTAGTTCCCAACCCTTATAATCCCTCCTAGTTCCCCCATTCCCACCAGGTCTACCTGATTCCATCCCCCCACCAGACAGTGCCTTAGGCACCGAATGGGTTATCAGAGAAAGAAACCTCTCCGATCAGGTTGGCCACCCTTCCCCCTCCCTCACAAAACACAGCTCCCCTCTCTTTAGATTTATTGCTCATGATGCTATTCATCCGTGGCACACCCACCCCTTATAGGAGCATATACCACTTGAAAACTTTCCCACTTCCAGACAGTTTGATAAGTCCCATTATGCTGACATCAATACTTATAACAGAGTTTACCAGTGTACAAACCAATTCAGTTCCTTTATTTCTGAGTCTTCTGACCCACACGCTTCCATTTCTGCAAGCGAGCTTTCGTGGAAGGCGCTATCTCTGTTGGCAGCGCAGATGTCGGGGTCAGGCCTGCATCGTGTAAGATCTGCCATGCTTCAGAGACCCGGCGAAGCCGGAGCTGTTTGCCTTTTAATTCAAAACATACAGCAAAAGGGAAGCTCCAGCGATATGCAATTTTTTCCTTATTTAGGATCTCCAGGACTGGTTTCATTGCCCTCCTTTGAGCCAGCGTGTATAATGAAAGGTCTTGAAACACTGTAATCCGCGCTTCTTTATATTCTAGCGTGGTCAGTTGGCGAGCCCGCTGCCAGACCCGTTCCTTAAATGTGAATGATGTAAAGCGCACAATTATATCTCTAGGCCTGTTTGCCATTGTTTTACCCAGTGCCCTGTGTGCACGATCTATCTCCAACTCTCCAGGGGTGTAGCTCTCTCCCATGATGTGCTCGCAGAGAGTTCGCACGACAGTTGGGATATCTTCGCCGCCGCCATTTTCAGGTACTCCCCGAAATCTCAAATTGTGTCTGCGCCCTCTATTTTCTAAATCATCCAGCTTATATTGTAGCTCCTCAGCCTGGTCAGCCAGTTGACCGATGCGTGCGTCCATGGCCGCGTTAGCCTCTGCTTGCTCGTCGGCTCTCTCTTCTAGTGTCACCACGCGGCCTCCCAGCTCCCGTAGATCCATGCTAATGGAGTCCACGTGTTCCAGAATTTCCACCCTGGACGCCTTAATTTCTTCGCGTATTGCTTCAAGGCATTTCGCTAGATCTTTAGGGTAACTTTTCTTTTTAAGCGCCGAACTTCGCCGGTCCACGTGGGAAGACGCAGTGTCAGAGTCTGATGATTGCCGCTGCTCCGGAGAAGCATGGCGCGACAGGCCTTTCGCCGTCTGCCTTGTCGAGTGGCGCTCTCCCTCCCGCGTCTGCGAAGTCGCGATTTTGCTCATTATGTGGAGCGGGTTATTCCAACCTTGTCCACCCGATTTGGCACTTGATTTGTGATGGGGCACCACAGAAAACAGCTCTATTCAGCGGGGAAGTGCAGGAGCAAGAGTTTTAGGCAGCCATCTAATCTCGTGACGTCACTTCCTCCCCCCAATGAAGGTTTTTTAAGGAGTGGTGTGACTATGGCATGTTTGAAGGCATCAGGAACAGTCGCATTGGACAATGAAAGATTGAGGATATGACAGATAAACAGGATGACAGTAGGAGAGATAGTGTTAAGTAGTGTTAACTGTAGGGGTATTTCCCTGTGTGTCTCACCTTGCTGGTCTTGGCCTGTATAATGCTATGACATCAAGATGGAGGCTGTAATCCTATGACCTGCAAAGCAGTGATTTAGCTAATTCAGCTTTCTGGAAAATCACTAGCAGTCATGTAACATCCAAAGACATGCTGTGGGCAAACCAGCCCCCCCTTTATCTCCCTGAGAAGCTGTTAGGGAGTGAGACATGGCTAGCAGGCCGGGTGAGAAACAGAAAATGCATACCACAATGTAACAACTTGAAGGTCAAGAACAACGAACCCTTCTTCCCATGCAGTGAGCTGAAGAAGAGACAGTTTGAGTTCCTGCAATCACCGGACCGAGAGATGCTGGGAAGAGCGGGAACAAGAAATCAGTTAGTCGGAAGTCTTGGAAGAAGGTGGAGGTGGAAAGAAGACCAGAGTGACCTAATAAGGTCCTCACCTGATGAGCTGTGTATCTGGAGGAAGTATTGTGGTTCAGCTGTACCTGCACTGAGTGACCTGTGCCCTCCCTGTCTGCTGCAGAGTTCCGGTCCTAGCTCGGACTAAGACTCGCTGCAATCTTAGCTTGAGTCTGGGAAGTATCCTGTGCAACTCCCGAGAGACAACCACGGAGGTCAGCCTGGTGAGAGACACGGTGATTTATTTCCTATAAGTCTGGGTTAGTGAGTGGTAATTACCTGAGTGAAGACTGGGTATAGTCATAACTGTGATCAGGAGATAAGCTGCTAATAACCGTACTACCTCGTAACCTAATGTAACCTGACCAATCAGTTGTGTATTTTTATCTAGTAACCAGTAAGGAACAGAGTGTAGTGTGACAATATAGTTGTAATATTACCAGCCAGGATTTTTTTTGTATTCAGCCAAAGCTTTGCCAGAGTGGTTTATTTTGTATACCTTATCTATATTTTCTTATCTATGATAATCTATAATAAAAAAAACTAATATATTTCAGCCTGCTTTCTCAGTTTCAGTTCTTTCCCGCGGAAGTAATTGGCTAGGTTCCAAGGTCCCCCCCCTAGACTGAGTACAGAGTAATTTGCTAGCAGATAATTCTGTTTGTGGAACCTGGGTCACGGATAATTTATTACCTGTGACAAACGATCCTACAAATATGGGGGCTTTCGTCATCGGGATCTCATAAAGCTGAGAGAAAAAGTATTCCGGTTTATTATCTGTGAGAGAGAACTGCTTCTGTGTATGTGTTTTCTGATGCATAACGTGCTGCTGACTGAACTCTGGTGTTTAAAGCTGAATTCATTCAGAGGAAGTGACATCACGAGGCTTAATGGCCGCTTGATTCTCTAGCTCCGCACCATCTCACCCCAAAAATAGCATCAACTGCGGTCATTCGCATCACCTTTTGTGTGAAACTACAGCGGAAAGATAGAAACTGCTGCGCCCTGATAAAATTAGCAAAAAAAGCGCCGGGTCGCTAAGGGACGGAGAGCGCTCATCCACGAGGCAGCTGGCGAAGGGCCTGCAACACCCTGTATCCCCCAAGGCGCGGAACGCGTCGGAAACGGAGCAGACTGTCCACAGAGAGGAGCGAGAGGTCTATGCCCCAACAACAGCGGTCCCGTCGGAGCTGACAAAGTGCTTCGACGCACTCCGTGCCGAAATTCGGGCATTGAAGGAGAAGATCCTCGAGCACGTGGACACACTGAGTGTAGACCTGCGAGAGCTGGGGGGCAGGGTGGAGGCGCTAGAAGAACGGGCAGACGAGCAGTTGAAGAAGAACGAGGAAATAGATAAGAGGCTGGCTAAAATGGTGGAGCAGGCTGAAGAGCTACAATACCACCTGGATGACATTGAAAACAGAAGGCGCAGGCAAAATATCCAGGGGTGGTGCGCACCATTTGCTCATAGATGATGGGAGACAGCTTTGATGCAGGAGTGATGGGCATCGATAGAGCCCATAGAGCGTTGGGGAAACCCAGAGACAATAGACCGCGGGATATAGTGGTCAGATTTACAGCATATGGGACCAAGGAGCAGATTTGGCAGAAAGCGCGCCAGAACCCCTCACTGGATTACAACGGGGCACGGGTAATGATTTATCAAGACCTTTCCTGTTCACTTTGAACCTAAGAAGAGACATGAAACCAGTAGTTGAAATTTTGAACAGGGAAAAGATACCGTACAGATGGGCCTTTCCTTTTGCCATCTGTTTTGAGATTAAAGGAGAGCGGGCCGGCTGCAGGAAAGTGGAGAAGGCGTGTCAACACTTGTTCTCAGCGGGGCTGGCACCGACTGAAGCCCCTCTGGCAGGGATGGCTCTCTCCACGAAGGCGCGACTTCAGAGGTAGAAAAGAGTGGAGAAATCATCAAAGAAGAAAGCAGCCCAGACATGAATGGGGGGAGTATTGAATGACTATGTTGGTATTTGAATGCGTTGCTACTATAGCAGAGAACATCGAGACATATGCTAGGAAGGTGCTGAAAGGACTTATTACAAGGGGTGGAATGTTTGAAGGGCAGTTGGGAATTAGTGTGTCTTCATGAGGGTGGGAGGTAGGGTGCGGGGAGGGGGATCCGGGGGCTCATCATTGTAAGTATACTGTAAAATTTCTACATTAGTCAACTTATTGGGCCTGGGGGGTCTCTTTTTCTATAATCTCAAGTAGTGTGAGTACACACTGGTTGGTGGGTGGACTTTGGAGGGGGGGTTAGGAGGGAAGGGATCGGGAGGGCGGGATAAGGGGGGGATTTAGACAAAAGGGCGGGGATAGATTGGGGTGAGGGTAGGCAGGGGGACAGTGGGAGGTGGAGTGGGGTACTAGGGGTAAGACCAATCAACACAGTACTGTTATGTTTCGATGGGAACCAGCAGGATGGCTAGCCTAAAATTCCTGACTTATAACATTAAGGGGTTGAACTCGCCCTACAAGAGACACGCACTGGGGCGAGAATTGCGTTTGATGCGCCCACAGGTGGTCTTTTTGCAGGAAACCCACCTGCGTAGACAGAATGAGGGGTTATTGTCTCTTAGGCAGTACCCCTTGGTGTGTTGTGCTTCAGATGTTAAGGGAGCTAAGAAAAGAGGAGTAGCAATCCTGTTCCACAAGGACGTCCAGGTTCAAATATTGCATGAGAAGCGAGAAGTGGAAGGGCGTTACCTCTTTTTACATGTAATGTTGGAACAGAAGGAATGTACATTGCCATGCATATATGCGCCCAATGAGAGGCAGGAGTGCTTCTTCCTCCGTCTTCAGAGGGACTTGCAGGCTTTTGCCAGGGGTAGGATGCTGGTAGCAGGAGATTTTAATGCGACCATGCGTCCTGGCCTTGACAGGTCTGCACCTCCCGCCACAAGCGACCATAGAGTCTCCCAGGCCTTGAAAAATGTGGTGGAGGGGCTGGGGCTATGTGATTTGTGGAGAATGGGCCACCCCAGAGGGAGGGATTACACCTTCTACTCCCGAGTGCATTCATCATACTCCAGACTGGACTACTTGTTTGTTGACAAGACCCTGCTCAGTGAGTGGGGTGAATCCTCCATAGGGCATATTTCAATCTCAGACCATGCTCCGGTCTGGGCTATCATTCCATCATTGAGGGTGGAGGTGGGAGACAGAAGATGGTCCTTAAACAACTGTTTGTTGCAAGATCCAGACATTGTGACGAGATTTGTTCCAGTCCTGAAGGAATACTTTGACATTAACAAGGATTCAGGCCCCTCACTGGGTACAGTATGGGATGCTTTTAAAGCAGTGGCAAGGGGTTACTTCATTAAGTGTGCCAGTCAGAGGGCACAGTTACAAAGGGCCCGCCTGGTACAATGCATGGTGCAATTGGGGGCGTTGGAGGACAGATACAGGGCCACTGGCTCTGTGTCTGACTACCGAAGGCTCCAAGATGTGAGGCTGGAGATTGCTGATTTGCATGAAGAAAGTTTGCGCTTTGCGCATGCCCGTTTAAAACAGGTGTACTATGAAAGTACCAATAAGGGAAGGTTATTGGCTAATAAGTTGCGGAAGTTGAGGGCAGATAGGCAAATTTTGAGAGTGAAAGACGGCAAGGGGAACATGGTGCAGACCTCAGCTTTGATCAGGGAGTGATTTGCACAGTACTACGAGTCGCTATACAGGGAGGATGCTGCTGTGCAGACTGGGGAGATAGAACAATATTTGAAGGACAGAGGCTTGTCGGTGCTGTCCGAACAGCAGAGGAGAGATCTAGAGGCACCGGTTCAAGTAACCGAAGTGGCTCCTTACTGGCTCCTTACCTGACGCTGGTCATTAATTCCGTGAGGCTCCCCCAATCCATGATGGAGGCGTGGGTGGCGGTAATTCCAAAATCAGGAAAAGACAAGGTGGAATGTGCATCCTACCGCCCTATCTCGATACTCAATGCTGATGTCAAGATTATGGCGAAGGTGCTTGCTAACCGCCTGGGTGAGGTACTTCCCACCTTAATACATCCGGATCAAGTAGGATTCGTAGCCAGAAGGCAGGCAACAGATAACATACGTAGAACGTTGAACCTGTTATATAGAGCACAAGTAAAGGACATTGCGGTAGTAGTGTTAGGACTCGACGCGGAGAAGGCCTTTGACAGGGTCCATTGGGGATACCTGGACAAAGTGCTGCAACGAGTGGGGATGGGTCAGTATTACAGATCGTAGATCCAATCTCTCTACACGTCCCCACAAGCCTGTGTGAGAATTAATGGGGGGAACTCGGGGGGCCTTTGGGTTGGGAAGAGGAACCAGATAGGGGTGCCCTCTGTCTCCCTTGCTGTTTGCATTGGCGATGGAGCCATTGGCTGCGGCAATACGTGAAAATGTCGGTATTACTGGGGTCCGGATTGGGGCCCAGGAACACAAAATTGCACTATTTGCAGACGATGTTCTCCTGTACTTGACAAAGCCTTTGGTCTCACTCCCCAACTTGATGAGGGAGATAGAGGGCTACACCAGGGTCTCAAGATACAAGTTGAATGCCAGTAAGTCGATGGGTATGACGGTGGTGGTCACGCCGAGTGTTGTGGAGTCGCTGAAGACATCCTTCGCGTTTAAATGGGCTGCAAGGGAAATGTGGTACCTGTGGGTGTACATTCCTAAACGCTTGCCAGAGCTATTTGAAGTTAACTACCCGGGACTTAAGAGAGAAATATTAAGAGACTTGGACCGCTGGGCGCATATGGGGCTATCTTGGCTAGGCAGGATCGCTACAATTAAGATGAATGTATTACCCTGGATGCTGTACTTATTTCAAGTTATCTACTACTACTACTACTACTACTATTTAGCATTTCTATAGTGCTACAAGGCGTACGCAGCGCTGCACAAACATAGAAGAAAGACAGTCCCTGCTCAAAGAGCTTACAATCTAATAGACAAAAAAATAAATAAAGTAAGCAAATCAAATCAATTAATGTGAATGGGAAGGAAGAGAGGAGGGTAGGTGGAGGCGAGTGGTTACAAGTGGTTACGAGTCAAAAGCAATAAAGAGGTGGGCTTTCAGTCTAGATTTAAAGGTGGCCAAGGATGGGGCAAGACGTAGGGGCTCAGGAAGTTTATTCCAGGCGTAGGGTGCAGCGAGACAGAAGGCGCGAAGTCTGGAGTTGGCAGTAGTGGAGAAGGGAACAGATAAGAAGGATTTATCCATGGAGCGGAGTGCACGGGAAGGGGTGTAGGGAAGGACGAGTGTGGAGAGATACTGGGGAGCAGCAGAGTGAGTACATTTATAGGTTAGTAGAAGAAGTTTGAACAGGATGCGAAAATGGATAGAGAGCCAGTGAAGGGTCTAGAGGAGAGGGGTAGTATGAGTAAAGCGACCCTGGTGGAAGACGAGACGGGCAGCAGAGTTTTGAACCGACTGGAGAGGGGAGAGGTGACTAAGTGGGAGGCCAGCAAGAAGCAGATTGCAGTAGTCTAAACGAGAGGTGACAAGGGTGTGGATGAGGGTTTTGGTAGAGTGCTCGGAAAGAAAGGGGAGGATTTTACGGATGTTGTAAAGAAAGAAACGACAGGTCTTGGCGGTCTGCTGGATATGAGCAGAGAAGGAGAGAGAAGAGTCAAAGATGACCCCAAGGTTTCGAGCTGAGGAGACAGGGAGAATGAGAGAGCCATCAACAGAAATAGAAAACGGGGTGAGCTGGGAGGTGGGTTTGGGGGGAAAATGAGAAGCTCGGTTTTGGTCATATTTAATTTCAGGTGGCGTTGAGACATCCAGGCAGCAATGTCAGACAAGCACGCTGAAACTTTGGTTTGGATGCAAGGTGAGATATCAGGGGTAGAAAGATAGATTTGGGAGTCATCAGCATAGAGATGGTAGGAAAAGCCATGGGATGAGATTAATGAACCAAGGGAAGAAGTGTATATAGAAAAGAGGAGGGGACCAAGAACAGAACCCTGAGGTACGCCGACAGGCAGAGGGATAGAAGTAGAAGAGGATCCACCAGAGTGAACACTAAAGGTGCGGAGGGAAAGGTAGGAAGAGAACCAGGAAAGGACTGAGCCCTGGAATCCAAGTGAGGACAGGGTATCGAGAAGTATGCTGTGATCGACATGCGAGTGTCCAGGTCGTTCATATCAGGCTTGCAAGATAGCATAAATAGGTTTATTTGGAACCAGAAAAGACCGAGACTTCCAAGAGCGCTCTTGTACAAAAGTAGGAAGGAGGGGGGTCTGGGGGTCCCCAATCTATTTTGGTACTGTTGTGCGGCACAGTCAAGGGCGGCTATTGAGTGGTTTTGCAATGATGACTATAAACTATGGGTTTCCATGGAGCAAACTTTGGTGGGATCCCGTAAATTAGGACATCTAATGTGGTTGCCGGCGAGGTACAGAGGTCAGGTAGATAAATTCCCACCTGCGGTGCAGGCCACATTCTACTATTGGGATCTTCTGTTTGGGGAGTGCCAGCCTCCAGTCTCCAGCCTTGCACCAATTGCGGACAACCTGGGGTTTCCTCTGGGGATGGGTGATACCACCTTTAGTAGATGGGCAAAAAACGGACTAGACATGTGGGGGCAATTGCATGTGGGCACAGGAGTGACACCCTTTGAGATACTGGTGGATGACTACAGACTTGGGTTGGAGGGTCGCTACGCTTATTTACAGACCTTACATTATATGCAAGGACCCAAGTATGCAGGATGCATGAAGAGAGAGGCCCATCCTTTAGAGCTACTGTGTGTTGATTTTAAGACCACACGTGGATTGATAGCTTCCTTATACGTACATATAGGAGCCCAGCATAGACCCTCCCATGCACATAGGAAGAGGTGGGAGCAGGAGTTGCAATTTACACTGCCAGAGAAAAGCTGGGAGCAGTTGGAGAAAGGTATACTGAGGTCTGTACATTCGGTAGCCTTGCAGTAGAATGTAATCAAAGTCTTTTACAGGTGGTACCTCATGCCTATAAGGCTACACCATATGTACCCATCAGTGTTGAGGGCATGTTGGAGACAATGCAGTGAGACAGGAACTATGGGACACATTTGGTGGTCCTGTCGCAAGGCCCAGGCATATTGGAGAGGTGTCCAGTACAGGCTCCATAAGTGGGTGGGACGGTCTGTACAGTGGCATCCCCTGATTTTTATACTGGGGTGGAGACCAGAAGGGCTAAAGCAACATCAATGGCTGTTGGTGAGGGGAACCTTGCATGCCACCCGGGTCAACCTGGAAAAGCATTGGAAGGCACCGAGGGTTCCCTCGCTGACAGACTGGATTACAAAAGTGAAATACATATGCGAGATGGAGAGATTGACAGCAGTGAAAAAGAGAACTCTGCCTAATTGGGAAAAAGTGTGGCTGCCATTTCTGTCTGATTATTAGTGATAGCAGCGGATTGGTCTGGGAGGGGGTGGGAGGGGTAGGGGGGTGACCCCTGGGAGTAGTGGGGCAGGTTAGGTAATTGGGGGTGAGGGGGGGAGGGTTTTCATAAAATGTATAAAATTGAAGTATAAAATGTGTAAACAGTGGGACTGATGACTTTAAAAGGTAGTCTTTGTTTGATATTCAGTGTTATGGTTGGCTCACTTGGAGTATGATGTTAAGAGCTGTGTTTGGCATGTTATGTGTTATGTTAATACTGCTCAATAAAGACTTCTATAAATTAAAAAAAAAGCTGAATTCATTCACTGTGATTCTTTCCTCTCTGTCTCACTGAAACTGTTCACAGAGAAATGCAGGGGGGGGGGGGGAGAGAATCTGGGCTGTCAGATTTCTGTGTGTATGAAGTCTGCCTGCGTGAGGCTGAGCAATAAATCTTGGCTGTGTTTACGTTAGCTCAGATAAACAGCTACCATGACTGATCGTAAAGTAACGCTGAGTCAAGTAGAGTTAGAGGCTCTGGGAATTCTGGTTCCTTTGGTAAAAACTAAATCAAAACAAGACTTGACCATAACTGCTTCATTTAACTTGTTTCATAAAGAGGTCCAAGACAGTACAGCAGTTTATTCATCAGCAATTAACCGGGTGATAACAAATAAAGCCCGCCTTAGTGTCCCAGATCTAGCTGAATTAAGCTGTATCCTCCTGGAAATTAAAGAGTATGACTCACATCTCCGTTTATCCCTCCGTGCGAGTCTACAATAGTTGCAGGACTCTGCTGAGACTCTACAAAAGGAAAAGGCAGAATTAATTGCCCAGGTAGCTGCTAAAGAGAGGGGAGGGACGGAAGGCACCCATGATAAGGCATGAGTCGAATGTGCTCTACTCAAAGAGAAGTGTTCTGCTATTGAGATAGAAAAATTAAAATAGGAGGAACATGCTCTCCCCCTGTGGAATGACCTGAGGCAGAAAGAGTCTTCTCTGTGCTCTCACGCTCAGTGGGTAGCTGATATGGCTCACGAGTTGGGCGTGACGCAACAAGAGATAGACCGGCTTCGGTTTCTCTACCAGGAAGAGAAAGAAAACTCCCAGGGGTTCTCGCTGCTCTGCGGCTAGAGTTGAAGCAGGAAAGAGATAGCATTAGCTCTGCCCAGCAGGAGAGGCACAAAGCTAATCTAGAAGTGATTGATTTATGGGAGAAAAATAGAGAGCTCATGCAGAGGCTACACAAAGCCCTGCAGAATAATGATGCCTGTGTAAATGCCTTAGACCTGTACAAAGGAGAGTTAGATGCTATGAGTAAGAAGATAGATAGTCTGGACTATGAATCTACTGTAATGCCCATGGGGTTGCTAGACAGCGATTATTCCTGGTTCCCCAGTCCTATGCCGGAACCGGCCAGACTGCCTGATCGGTACCCGAGATATGATCAGCAGCTGGACCCACAGGGTTCTAAGTGAGGCTCTGGAGATCAAACTAGGTCAGCCCCTCCCCGGTACAGTACCATAGTTCCTGAGGCTCCCAACGGCATGCAGGAGCATAGATTCCGCCCAGTCAGGCCAAGGAACACTGTACCTCCTGAGGAGGTCCACAATGCAGAGACACCTATGCCCCGCCCAAGAAGGACGCAGCTTACTGCACCATCTGATATAGACGCTGGTACAATTACACATATGCTCTGCCCAGGAAGGGCACAGCTCTCTGGCCCGCCTGATAAGGGCACCGGCTCCATGGGGTCTGGGTCCCGCCCAGGCAGGGCACAGCTCTCCGCCCCACCTGATGAGGTCACCAGTAAGCATGGGCCGGTGCCCCTCCCAAGGAGGTCACCACCCCCGGCCCTACTGGACGACATCAGCAGCACACCCGCTTCCCTGTACACTTCCCCTACTGGTGAACAGCGGAATTCCACTCAGACTCCCAATGTTACTCCTTTATCTAGGGAGCAACACACACAAGTAATGAGAACACTTCGCACTATGATTATACCTTTTAAAGAGTCTTCTGAGGTAACGATACATGCTCACCTGGATAATGTGCATGACCTTTTTAAAACATTACAGGTTCATGCCAAATCAGATAAAAGAGCTCTACTGAAGTGGACATTTGCGGCTGATGCCAAACATATTTAAAGGCCATTTTAGCCGAGCATAATGATCTATCCACAGTGGAACAAGCTTTGAAAAAGCGGTATGGACTGTTTGCGGATCCCATAGAGGCTAAGAAAGCAGCATATAACATGTGCTATGACCCAAATGAGAGTCCACATGAATGGGCCTATCGCCTGAAGCAAGCATTTCACGAGGGAGGGGCAGACCCAGAGACCAAAGAGTTTGAATTTGGAGAGTTTAGGACGCTTTTTGTGAAAGGCCTGCCCAACCACGTGAAAGTGTCCTTAGCAGGTCATCAGAAAGAACCTTTCTCTGTTCTGCTGAAGTGAGCAGAGGAGGTTTTTGATATGTGTCGCACACAACCCACGGGAGCGACACCCAGACCCGCATCAAAGAAACGCAGCCCCCTCCACATTTTCTCTGGAAAACAAGGTGGCAAGTCCACCTGCACAATCCCATGGCAACAGTAACCAACCACACCAGCCGAGGGATACAGCGCCTCCTACTGCTCACGAGAATCAACCCCATTCTAGGAGGAAGCGTTATAATCAGAGACAGTGGGCTCAGGAGAAGATCAGGACCTTGCTCGCACAGCTTGATCAAACAATAGCGAAACATTGGAATCCCGACCCGGAGGAGAAGATCAGGGCCCTAGAAGCCCAAATAAAAACATTGATGGCTAAACAGCAGGGTTCAAATTCTGGAACCTCGCACCACCCCTCATCTTCCCACAAGAGAGGACCAGGTCCCCGGTCAAACCACCCAGACCGGGCCCAGTGTCAAGTCCGTTGAAATCTCGGAACACCCGGGGTCTGCAGAAGACCCGGCATGACTAGGCTCGGCTCCGGCTTCACCTACCAACATACCCACTGTTCATGTGGACGCTCTGTCATCCGTCAGTGAGGAGCCCTTGGTGCCCAATGCTGATGCCCAGCCCTCAGACCAGGAAAGGCCTCTGTTATGCGACTCGATAAAGGAGACCAGGAACTTTTTGGGTAAACTGACTCCTAAGGGTTCCAGATATACCATGGATGTATTACTTCAACAGGCATTTTCCTGTCAGGGTCTACTGGATATGGCCTCAGAGGTGACTTTGATTACCCAAGGCCTGTTTCAGAAACTTGAGTCATCTTTAGGGGAGGGTCGAGATAGACTGAGCGTCACCCCATGCAAATTCTCATTGGAGGCTTATGGCAAGCAAGGCATTGGTACTGTGGGTTGGGTGTGGCTTTCCTTACACCTCGATGAGATGTATATCAAACACCCCGCCATAATTACTACCTGTGCTGGTGAAGAATTCTTAATTGGAATTGATCTTCTGAAGAGATTGTGGGCTGATTTGGATTTTCGCCATGAGCTCATCTGGGCCCAAGTCACTGAGCCCCTTCCATATGGGAAAGTAAGGCATATGAGCAGGGTCAGTGGTTCCAGCTCTGTGGGACTTAAGGATTCCCCAATTCGAATTAATTTCCAGAATTCCGAAGACCCTCACACCTGGGAGCTTCAATTGTGTGGGGCCCCAGGGGGAGGGAAACAGCATGGTGAAGTAGTCCGCATCCAGACAGATCGTATAGCTGACATGGTTCTAAATGATGACAACTTGGAGATTATTCTGAATGACTCGCCTACGGCGAAGCACTCCCCTGATGAAGCTACTGACATACCACAAGAGACCACTACTTCCACTTCCAGTCCGGATCCACCACATCCGCGTTGGTTGACTGACATTCAACAAAAGGATGACGCCTACACCATTTCGGTCCAGATAGCTGATATCCACACACTTCAGTCCACGTTGCTGGTGCCTAGCGATGTCTCCTTCATCAGTGACACCCTGTTTACCGTCTCCGCAAGTCTATGCCACTTCCCTTCAGCAAGAGTTCCTCCACTTCGGTAGAAGTACCTGGACTAGGTGCCAGGCCACTAGTGGGAAAGTGCAGTCTTCCATTGACGGTGGGACAGAAGTCATTCACCCACCACTTCTCTGTTGTCAAAGGCCTACAACAGCCCTTATGTCTGGGCTCCGATTGCCTTGTGCGACTGGGAGTTTATGTGAACTTGGTGAATCTTGTCCTGTGGAGCAGACTGGATGGCAACCCAGTGGAATCTGAGTCAACAACTGTTAGCTTAAAGTCTGGGCAGACCGTACCCCAGGTCTGTGAAGTAGTCTGTGATAATGAGGTGACCATCCCGGCAAGAGTGAGGGACTTTTCCTTCAAGCTCCGCCTGGCACAGGGACAGCATCTGTTGGATAAAGTGGTGTTCTTCAACCCTCACTCTTATTTTCGTGACCTAGGGTTGTCCACCGGTGTTCTGCCATGTTTGGAGGCAACGGATGCTCCTTTTCACCTGTTGGTCACCAATCCGCAGTCAGAGGAAGTTGTGGTGTCCAAAGGAGACCCTTTTGGATTTTTGGTGGGAGAGTCTTTCTGATGTCAAGATAAGTTTGCCTATTATTGACAGGTTGCCCTCCGCTTGGAACACCTGCCGGGGGGGGGGGGGGGGGGGGGAGACAACTGAATGTCTGTTTACCTCTCCCAGAGGCCTCATATCGCTGGAGTTCATGTGGCCATATGATAGAACGGATTCACAGGCGCAGTTGGAAGATGACTTCTTGATTTTGTCCAGAAAGATGCCTCTACCCAGAAGTCCAGAATGGTGAATTCTGTTGAAACTTCATCTCTGCAGGAGGAGATAGAGGAGCAAGTGGAAATTCCATCCAACCAGCATTTCTCAGAGTTTGAGGCTTTGGTGAAAGATCAAGTGGAATAGGCTGATGCTTGTACTACTGACACAGAGAAGATGCAGTTGACTGAGTTGCTGTACAAATACAAGGAGCTTTTTGCTGTAGACTCGTATGACTGTGGCCTTACAGACCTGCATGTCACCAGAGTGCCTACAGACCCAAATAGTAAGCCTATCTTTGTGCGCCAGTACAAGATCCCATTAGCTTCCTACGAATCCGTACAAGAGATTCTCAACACTTTGGAGGCCAGGGGCATCATTAGGCAATGCAACAGCACATACACCTCCCCTCTGTGGCCCATCCTGAAGAAGAACAACAGCTGGAGAATTGCACTGGACTACCATCAGCTGAATAAGCATGTGCCATTGCCCAGGTGGCCGATGGCTCCGCTGGATCAGAGTCTGGCTACCATTAAAGGGGCAAACTATTTCACCAGCTTAGACTTGGCATCAGGGTTTTGGACCGTACCTGTGCATCCACACGATCAGTATAAATTGGCCTTCACCTTTGGGAAGAAACAGTATATGTGGAACAGAACTCCCTTTGGTTTTCTCAATTCACCTGCTGAATTCAACATTTTCCTCCAGAAAAGCACTTCCAGATGCTGAAGCTCGAGGAACTGTGGTCTACGTGGATGACATTCTGATCAAAAGCCCTACCTTTCAAGCTCACGTGGCAGAGATTGAACATGTTTTCAGACAGTTGATAGATGCTGGAGCTAAACTAACTTTAGCCAAAGGACAATGGTGCAGGAAATCGCTGAATTACCTACGGTATGAAATTTCTGTGGAGGGTCTGCAACCCCAGAAGAAGCGAGTACAGGCCTTACAACAGCTGAAAAAACCTACCAATCTCACAGAACTTCGTTCCTTTCTGGCAATAGGCAATTACTCCAGGCAGTTCATCAATGAGTATGCGGAGATCACCCGACCCTTGGACAAGCTATTGAAGAAAGATACGCCCTGGGCTTGGGGTCCAGAGCAGGAATCTGCGATGCAGATGCTGAAGGATCAGCTTAGCCGCTTTCCATGCCTCGCGTACCCTGAGAGGGGTCGTGAGTTCTACGTTGACCTGGGATACTCTACTCACTCCATGAGTGCTGTCTCGTATCAGAAATATGATTCTGATAAGCGGGTTGTGGCCTATGCCAGCAAAGGCCTATCTGATGTGGAAAAGAAATATTCAGACTGTGAGAAATCCTTGTTGACCACGGTATGGGCCCTGCAACATTTCAGGAGTTACATCCAAAGTGAGAAGCTAATCGTGGAAACATGTCATCAAATTGTCAGTTTCCTGGGGAGCGACCGAATCAAATCCAGTCGGGTGTCCAACAGCAGGATAGTCTCCTGGACATTGGCTCTCCAAGGATGGCCTTTGGAGGTAAGGTATGCTCAGAAACATTGCAATGTAGTAGCCCAAGGTATGGCTGACCTGCATGACTGTGCAGGACATGATTCCCTTGCAGGTATTTCTGAAACAGATGTTCCCCCACAAGAGGAAGAACCTCATCTGCATCATCTGTATGATGAGAAGATCTGTGATACAATGCCTAAGGTCTATGTGGATGGTTGTGCCTACTGCCGTGACACAGACCATGAGTTGGTTGCAGGTGTGGGAGTGGTATGGAACCCCACCATTCCCGAAGAGACTTTGAAGCACCGCTTGGGTTCACTGACAAACCAGTATGCTGAGATAGTTGCAGCCCTGGTGGCCGTACAGTCTGCAGTTCAGAGAGGAATTAGGGAACTAGTCATATGCACCAATTCAGATTATGTGAGACAGAACTTTGTCTCTCATCTTCCCAATTGGAAGCAGAACAACATGCTAAATTCTAAAGGAAAACCAGTACATCATGGAAATTTGATTCTGGCATTGGATCAACTGGTACGAGACCATGACATGACCATCTATTGGAAGAAGGTCAAGGGTCATGCAAAAGTTGATAGTCCTGACAAGATAGGGAACGATCTGGCAGATCTACTCGCGAAGGAAGGTGCGCTCACAGGAGAACTATGGCGGTTCTCAGAACCTGATACATTGGCAGTTCAGGCTGTCACCAGACGGCAAACTAAACAGCTCTGTGAAACTCCCATGTTCCAGTGGAGCAGTGAAGTCCCATCCTTTGATTTTGTCACAGCTCAGAAAATAGATCCAGTAGTTGGAAAATTTTATGAGTACATCCAGAATCCGCAAGAACGTCCGTTGACGGAAGAGGAGTGTCAAATTGAAGAACTGAGGATACTCTACACATCCAGAGAGAAGTTTAAGATCCGACAGGACCTGCTTATTCGGACGAGTAAGCATGGCATTGAGCAATGGGTCGTATCTCAAGTATATCGTGGCCTCATGTCGCAACATGCTCATGATGAACCATGTGCAGGACATAGAGGTGAGGGCATCACCTATGAAACCTTGAAGCAAGTCGCGTATTGGCCCCACATGCATCAGGATGTGCAGCTGTACACACGAGGCTGCCTGACCTGTTGTCATTTCCAGCCATCTCCATCTCATCGGGCACCCCTCAGGAAGAAGGGTATTGCTATGCCCTGGTCAGATATCCAGTTTGCTTGGGTTGGACCTGTGGTTCGATCCACCCGAGGTAACAAGTACATGCTTACTGTCACCTGCATGTTCACCAAGTGAGTGGAGTGCCTACCTGCACCCAATTGCACCGCTGAGACTACGGCTACCTTACTACTGAATCATGTGTTCAGCCGGTGGGGTTTGCCAATGCGAGTGGATTCAGATCAAGGATCTCAGTTTATCGCAGAAGTGATCCAACACATGTAGAAGATGCTAGGAGTGAATAGTAAATTGCACATTGCCTACTGACCTCAGTCCTCAGGACAAGTGGAAAGAGCTAATCGTACCATCGTCACCATCCTGAAGAAGTATGTATCCTCGTCAGGTAAGGATTGAGACATGAAGTTACCATTGGTCCTCATAGCCATACGTGCCACACCCCATCGGTCTACAGGAGTGTCACCCTTTGAGATGATGACAGGTAGGGAAATGATGTTACCAATTCATTTGCTTTGCAGGACTAATGATGTAAACTTGTCCAGTGCTACTTCCTCTCATGAGTATGTCACACATTTGCATCAACATTTGCAAAGCACCTTTGCCTTTGCCCAAAAGAACTTGGAAAGTAGTGCTAGAGGTAGAAAAGCCTAGTATGATCAAGGGACTACCTCCAAAGAATACCAAATTGGCGACAAGGTATTCTATTTCAATTTTGGCAGAAACAAGGTAAAAGAGAAGAAATTTCTGCCCAGTTGGCATGGTCCTTTCCCATAGTGGAAAAGCTTCACCTGTGGCTTATCAAATTCACCTCAGAAAAAATTCTCAAGGTGAAGATAACCTTAAATGGGTCCACATCAATCAGCTGAGACCATGTCACCCCAGTCATTTGGTTCCAGATACATGCATTGTTGAAATGACCCAAACTAACCATGAAGCAGAATAGCTTCGTCTTCTTTTGTTTTTCAGCTACAAAAACAGGAAAAAAAATAAAATTTTGAAGATTCGGTGCAGTTGCCAACCGGATTGATCCTGTTTCCGTTCCTGATGTCGTTCTTCAAGATATTCCTGACGCCCTGCTTCCTAATCCATTGGTGGTTTTCAACATTCCTTCCCTTTGTCCCTCATGATTTCCATTGTTTACTCATGACAGTTGGAGTTTCTTTTTCCAAGAATCATTCTTCTTGTTGGGGGGGGGGGGGGGGGAATTTGTTTGGTTTATTTTTATTAACCGATCCAGTGTTCCTGAAAGTGAAGTTTTGGATGTGTTTGTTTGTTTTTGGGACATTTCATTGACTTTCTTTTGAACTGTGTCCAATGCTTATGTTTGAAGACTTTCTTCATCATCACCATTACGTGGACCATTATTGTTCCTGTTTGATGTCTGCTTGATGTGAGAACTTGTCCATTTACCCCTCATCATTCATCAAGGTCCACCCTACTGACTTTGCTTTGGACATTATGCCGTTTTACAGTCTAAAGACTCTCATACCATTGACTTTGTTAGACTTTGTGGAGGTCAACCATGAGTAACTCTCCACTATGCAACATCTTAGTTTAATTCTCATATTCTGTACTAATGTTGCTGATGCTTTTGCCATGCATTTTATAGTATCATGATGATTAAATGTTGATTATAATTTCATGTGTTAAGACATAACTGCTAACACCCTAAGAGTGTTCTAGTATTAGTAGTTTGCTGTTTTAGCATTTTTGAAACTACATCTGAATAATGCTTATGATTTTATGAAGTATTTGCTTCTAGTTATCATTGATAGAGTGTTAGTATTGAGCTAATGACATTTACTGTTTTATGTCTTCAGTCTTGACCATGAGTTCTGATTTAACCCGTCTAGCTGTATTACTAGTTAGGTTGGAGAAGGCTTTTACTCCTTTGTAGTAAATTCCATCTCCAAGGGGGGGAATCTGTAGGGGTATTTCCCTGTGTGTCTCGCCTTGCTGGTCTTGGCCTGTATAATCCTATGACATCAAGATGGAGGCTGTAATCCTATGATCTGCACAGCAGTGATTTAGCTAATTCAGCTTTCTGGAAAATCACTAGCAGTCATGTAACATCCAAGGACATGCTGTGGGCAAACCAGCTCCCCCTTTATCTCCCTGAGAAGCTGTTAGGGAGTGAGACATGGCTAGCAGGCCGGGTGAGAAACAGAAAATGCATACCACAGTGTAACAACTTGAAGGTCAAGAACAATGAACCCTTTTTCCCATGCAGTGAGCTGAAGAAGAGACAGTTTGGGTTCCTGCAATCACCGGACCGAGAGGTGCTGGGAAGAGCAGGAACAAGAAATCAGTTAGTCGGAAGCCTTGGAAGAAGGTGGAGGTGGAAAGAAGACCAGAGTGACCTAATAAGGTCCTCACCTGATGAGCTGTGTATCTGGAGGAAGTATTGTGGTTCAGCTGTACCTGCATTGAGTGACCTGTGCCCTCCCTGTCTGCTGCAGAGTTCCGGTCCTAGCTCGGACTAAGACTTGCTGCAATCTCAGCTTGAGTCTGGGAAGTATCCTGTGCAACTCCCGAGAGACGACCACGGAGGTCAGCCTGGTGAGAGACACGGTGATTTATTTCCTATAAGTCTGGGTTAGTGAGTGGTAATTACCTGAGCGAAGACTGGGTATAGTCATAACTGTGATCAGGAGATAAGCTGCTAATAACCATACTACCTCGTAAGCTAATGTAACCTGATCAATCAGTTGTGTAATTTTATCTAGTAACCAGTAAGGAACAGAGTGTGTAGTGTGACAATATAGTTTTTTGTATTCAGCCAAAGCTTTGCCAGAGTGGTTTATTTTGTATACCTTATCTATATTTTCTTATCTATGATAATCTATAATAAAAAAACTAATATATTTCAGCCTGCTTTCTCAGTTTCAGTTCTTTCCCGTGGAAGTAATTGGCTAGGTTCCAAGGTCCCCCCCCCCCCCCCCCCCCCCCAGACCGAGTACAGAGTAATTTGCTAGCAGATAGTTCTGTTTGGGGAACCTGGGTCACAGATAATTTATTACCTGTGACAAACGATCCCACATAACTTTCACAACAAAAACCTCTAAGGAGAGGAAAAATCTAAACAATATGTCCCAAAAAGAGATCACTCTCAAAATTAAATGAGAAAGGTCACCAGGACAGCTGATCTGTAATGTATGAATTAATAAGTAAATTGGAAAGGATCAGTTCAAGAACCACTACCTAATGTCTCCCGCTGTCCATTGAGCCACAATAATGAACTTTGCTCTGCCTATGCAGAACTATCATATTTATGGCTCTACGACATAACACACCTTCCAATGTGTAGTAAATGTATGTGACTAATATCAACGTGTGCAGGGAGCACACCCAAACCTTTGGGAGCAGAGGAGAAACACTGAGCTGGAACTGAGAAGCACTTCTTAAGAAATCACAAAAAGGAAATCAAATGTACAAGCCCTGCTTATTTAAGGTAGGTAGAGTAAAATAATTGAATCGACTTACCCTGAAAAAAGGGGATTCAATGTAGGAGTTCCAAGCTTTCGCCATGATGATTGTTTCCTGGCTACCGTAGGAAGTACCAAGTGAAACAATTCAAGAGTAGGGGTGAACCAAAACAACACTTCCTGCCAAACAAATAATATGTGAATCTTTATTGGACAGCACTCATTCATGAGACCCGACAAGGAGTTGTGTTTTGATGGGAAACTACCTGTCTGGCTCAAGGGTTGCTCACTAAATGAGGATATCTACTATAATAAAACTCACCCTCAACGTTCTGAAGACAACGTTCTGAAGTCACTCAGCCACTCCCTGAAGGGTTCATGGATTCATGGTGGTGAAGCCACAACACTGACCATGTCTCTCTGCCCCGCCCTCGCATGACGGACCAATCAGAAAAAACACCCTCAACATTCTCAAACACAAAGGACCATCACAACACCGTTCCCAGGCAACACTAGGCAACGTAAGACGGACCAATCAGAGGAAACTACGTGACAATAAGGGAGGAGCATTCCCCAGCAGAATGGCTCATTATCTGTGCAGCACGGAGAGCACAGAACCACCGCTGGAACGAGAGAAGAATATTCCTGCTGTGGGTATGTGCAAAAATAGACCGGGGGGGGGGGGGGGGGGGGAGAAATTTTTAAATGCCTAATGCCAGTACTGAAGAGTGCCAGAGGGCCTATAGCAAAGACTATATTTGGGATCGCTTGACATGGAGTCGGAGGAGCCGGAAAACAACGTGCCCGTCACTATCTGGGACGTGGGCGAACAGGACAAGCTGCGGCCCAGCTGGAAGGATTACCCGCGACCCAGCCAGCAGCAAACAGCGACCAAGGAAGGGGGAGGAGTACTCCTTCCCTGCCTAGGAATCGCTGCAGACTGGCTGCCAAACTAACGAAACAACCGCACACCGAAGCACCACCTCCATCATTTGAAAGGCATCCACACTTTCTTCAACAGAAATGCAAACTAATAATATAAAACAAACAAAGAATACATGGTTTCTCAGGCGGCTGCAGGCAACTCCCCACCCCCTTCCTCTTCCCCTTTTGCCGAAGCGGCCAAGGACGTGCCCAACCATCCCCAGCCTCAGGCAAGCTGTCTCCCACCTCGGGGATTCCCCGAGCACCCTGAAAAAGACGGCGCTGATTCCTGCAGCGCATAAATGTTCCAGCATTCCCCTGCAGCCGGCCTGAAATGGACCAAACATACCGGATCACCCCCAGACGGCCCGAGACCGTGCTCTTCTCCCTTACGCCAAGTTAAAACAACCATCCCTGTCCTCAGGCAAGCCATCACCCACCTCCGGGATGCCCAGAATCCCAGCCCAATGGAAAAAGATGGTGCTGCTTTCAACAGCACATTTCTCTTCTAGCATTCCCCTACAGCAGCCCTGAAACGGCCAAAAAATACCAACAGACAAAGAACGTGCTCCTCTACCTTCCACCCATCTAAAACAACACTGCTGCCTCAGCACAACACAAAAAAAAAAACCTGAAAAAAAAACCACCACTCAGCAAAGGCTGACCCCCCTACAACCACATTTACATTTCACCAACAGAAAGACCCCCCTCCACAAACCTCCATGACAGACAAAACCACACACACACAATACAACAGAAACACACCCTCAAAGCCACACACCAATCCAACCTACTTTGCCAGCACAGCACAGCACATCCCACAACCCCCAAGCAAAAAACAAAACAAAAAAAGACACACATCAACAACCTGCACACACACCGCACCCTCACACACTCACACACACACACACACACACACACACACACACACACACACACAAAATAACTCTGTGACACATACACACACACAAAAAAAAAAGCCACATGCTAGCGCTCGTTTCATTGGTTTCGGAAATGGGCCTTTTTACTAGTCTTATATAAGTTGGTGCAAAATCAACTCTGAAGTGTACTGGACTGTTCAACTCGCAGTGTGTAGCAAAGATGCCATCAGAACCACCAAATTGGATTGTTATGCTCTTTATGTAGGGGGTCCTTTTCCATTTTTCTTGGTTGTGTTGTGGTCTATGAAGTACCAAGTGAAACAGGATACTCTGTTGAACCAGCAATCTGCTTATGCACAGATAAGTCATTCACTTATGGTGAATTTGGATATTGAGAACCTTTTGGTAAATTTGTTTCACAAATTGATAAAAATGCAGACTGCTTTGCGGAGGGTCACAATGTAGGACTACTTTATGGTTTTGAATAAGACTGTTTGCACATTTCTATTTGCATATGTCGAGTTGATATTATAAGTACATAAGTATTGCCATACTGGGACAGACCAAAGGTCCATCAAGCCCAGCATCAACGACAACACCTAGATCCCTTTCTTGGTCAGTGACTCCTAACATGGAACCTTGCATGACATAGCTATAATTCGGGTTCCTCTTTCCCACATACATCACTTTGCACTTGCTCACATTAAACGTCATTTCAAAGTCCCTCTTTGCCTTCCTTATCAGTGCTTTGCATTTGACTTAACATTCCTTATGCTGTTTCTTATTACTTTCAGTTGGTTCCTTCTTCCATTTTCTGAAGGATTTTCTTTTTGCTCTAATAGCTTCCTTCACCTCACTTAACCATGCCGGCTTTCGTTTGGTCTTCCTTCCTCCCTTTTTAATATACGGAATATATTTGGCCTGGGCTTCCAGGATGGCATTTTTGAACAGCATCTATGCCTGATGTAAAATTTTGACCCTTGCAGCTGCTCCAGGCTAATCTATTTAGGAAGGATAGAGAGGGTCGTAAAGGTGGAGGAGTAGCTCTGTATGTGAGGAATGATATCAAGGCAACTGAAATGACAGGGACCTGGGGAAAAGAAGAAGCGATATGGATCACCTTAAAAAGAGAGGATAGAACCTCTGTCCACGTGGGTGTTGTCTACAGACCCCCGACACAATTAGAGGAACTAGATAAAGATCTGATCGCAGATATTCAAAAATTAGGAAAGAAAAAAGAGATTCTGTTGATGGGAGATTTCAATCTGCCGGATGTAGATTGGAAGGTTCCGTCTGCCAAATCGGAAAGAAGTAGAGAGATCGTGGATGCTTTCCAAAGTGCTCTGCTCAGACAGATGGTGACGGAACCCACGAGGGAGGGAGCGATGCTGGATCTGGTGCTCACAAATGGAGATAGTGTGTCAAATGTCCGAGTGGGTGCACACCTGGGAAGCAGTGACCATCAAACGGTTTGGTTTGATATAACGGCTGAAGTGGAGGGCGGCCACTCTAAACTCAAAGTCCTGGATTTCAAGCGTGCTGACTTTAGTAAAATGGGGGAATACCTGAGGAAGGAGATGATGGGCTGGGAGGACGAACATGAAGTGGAAGGGCAGTGGTCCAGGCTGAAAGAAGTAATAAATAGGGCCACAGACCTTTATGTAAGGAGAGTAAATAAAAGCAAGAGAAAAAGGAAACCGATATGGTTCTCCAAGCAAGTGGCTGAGAAAATAAAGGCTAAAGAGTTAGCGTTCCAGAAATATAGAAAATCTCAAGAAGAGGAACACGGGGAGGAATACCGGATGAAACTGAAAGAAGCCAAGAGAGAGGTACGTCTGGTGAAGACGCAAGCGGAAGAACAAAAGGCTAGAAATGTAAGGAGGGGCGACAAAAATTTCTTCAGGTATATTAGTGAAAGAAGAATAACTAAAAAGGGAATTGTGAGACTAAAAGATACAGCGAACCGCTATGTAGATAATGATGAAGAAAAAGTAAATTTGCTAAATAGATACTTTTGTTCTGTTTTCACTGAAGAAAATCCTGGAGAAGGACCGCGAAGGACTGGCAAAAGTACACCTGAGAATGAGGTGGATATAGCACCATTCACGGAAGAGAGTGTGTATCAACTATTTGGAAAGCTAAAGGTGGACAAAGCCATGGGACCGGACGGGATCCACCCCAAAATATTGAGGGAGCTCAGAGAGGTTCTGGCGGGTCCTCTTAAAGATTTGCTTAATAAATCCTTGGAGACGGGAGAGGTTCCGAGGGACTGGAGAATGGCGGAGGTGGTACCTCTTCACAAAAGTGGTGATAGGGAAGAAGCTGGAAACTACAGGTCGATAAGCCTCACTTCGACTATTGGAAAAGTAATGGAAGCCATGCTGAAGGAAAGAATAGTGCATTTCCTAGAAGCCAATAAGTTGCAAGATCCGAGACAACATGGTTTTACCAGAGGGAAATCGTGCCAAACGAATCTCATTGAATTCTTTGATTGGGTAACTGGAGAATTGAATCATCGATGTGCTATAGACGTAATCTACTTAGATTTTAGCAAAGCTTTTGACACGGTTCCCCACAGGAGGCTCTTAAATAAACTAGATGGGCTGAAAATAGGTCCCGAAGTGGTGAACTGGATTAGGAACTGGTTGATGGACAGATGACAGAGGGTGGTGGTAAATGGAGTTCGCTCGGAGGAGGGAAAGGTGAGTAGCGGAGTGCCTCAGGGCTGGGACCGATTCTGTTCAATATATTTGTGAGTGACATTGCCGAAGGGTTAGAAGGTAAATATTTGCCTATTTGCGGATGATACTAAGATTTGCAACAGAGTGGACACCCGGGAGGGAGTGGAAAGCATGAAAAGGGATCTGAGGAAGCTAGAAGAATGGTCTAAGGTTTGGCAATTAAAATTCAATGCGAAGAAATGCAAAGTGATGCATTTAGGGAGTAGAAACCCACGAGAGACTTATGTGTTAGGCGGTGAGAGTCTGATAGGTACTGAGGGGGAGAGGGATCTTGGGGTGATAGTATCCGAGGATCTGAAGGCGACGAAACAGTGTGACAAGGCGGTGGCCGTAGCGAGAAGGTTGCTAGGCTGTACAGAGAGAGGTGTGATCAGCAGAAGAAAGGAAGTGTTGATGCCCCTGTACAAGTCGTTGGTGAGGCCCCACCTAGAGTATTGTGTTCAGTTTTGGAGGACGTACCTTGCGAAGGATGTAAAAAGAATTGAAGCAGTGCAAAGAAAAGCTACGAGAATTGTAAGGGATTTGCGTTACAAGACGTATGAGGAGAGACTTGATGACCTGAACACGTATACTCTGGAAGAAAGGAGAAACAGGGGTGATATGATACAGACGTTCAAATATTTGAAAAGTATTAATCCGCAAACGAACCTTTTCCGGAGGTGCGAAGGCGGTAGAACGAGAGGACATGAAATGAGATTGAAGGGGGGCAGACTGAAGAAAAATGTCAGGAAGTATTTTTTCACGGAGAGAGTAGTGGATGCTTGGAATGCCCTCCCGCGGGAGGTGGTGGAAATGAAAACGGTAACAGAATTCAAACACGCGTGGGATAAACATAAAGGAATCCTATTCAGAAGGAATGGATCCTCAGAAGCTTAGCCAAAATTGGGTGGCGGAGCAGGTGGGGGAAGAGAGGTTGGTGGTTGGGAGGCGAGGATAGTGGAGGGCAGACTTATATGGTCTGTGCCAGAGCCGGTGATGGGAGGCGGGACTGGTGGTTGGGAGGCGGGAAATACTGCTGGGCAGACTTGTACGGTCTGTGCCCTGAAAAAGGCATGTACAAATCAAGGTAAGGTATACACATATGAGTTTATCTTGTTGGGCAGACTGGATGGACCATGCAGGTCTTTTTCTGCCGTCATCTACTATGTTACTATGTTTTTTCACCGTTCTTCTCATTTTATCATAGTCTCCTTTTTGAAAGTTAAACGCTAATGTATTGGATTTCCTGCGTATACTTACTCCAAAGAAAATATCAAATCTGATCATATTATGACCACTGTTATCAAGCGACCCCAGCACCATTACCTCCTGCACCAGATCATGCGTTCCACTAAGGCCTAGGTCTAGAATTTTTCCTTCTCTCTTTGGCTCCTATACCAGCTGCTACATAAAGCAGTCCTTGATTTTGTCAAGGAATTTTACCTCCCTAGCATGCCCCGATGATACATTTACCCAGTCAATATTGGGGCAATTGAAATCACCCATTATTATTGTGTTGCCCAGTTTGTTTGCGTCCCTAATTTCCTTTAATATTTCTATATCCGTCTGTTCATCCTGGCCAGGCGGACGGAAGTACACTCCTATCATTATCCCTTTCCCCTTTACACATGGAATTTCAATCTGTAGAGATTCTAAGATGTGTTTTGTTTCCTGCAGAATTTTCAGTGCTACCCCTCCTCTAATTAGATCCACCCTATCACTACAATATAATTTGCATCCCGGGAAGATAGTGTCCCACTGGTTATCCTGCTTCTACCAGGTCTCAGAGATGCCTATTATATCTAATTTTTCATTTAGTGCAATATAATCTAACTCTCCCATCTTATTTCTTAAGCTGCTGGCATTCACATATAGACATTTCAAACTATGTTTGTTGTTCCTATTTACATCATCGTGCTCAGTACTTGACAGTATTAATTTGCAATCTTTAGTCTGATTTTTTATTTTTATTTAAGGACACCTGATCTACTATGGTCTCTTTTGCAACCTCACTATCGGGATACCCTATCTTCCCTGTTTTGGTGATATCTTTGAAAGATACCTTATTCCGAACCATGCACTTTTGAGCAACTATTTGCCTTCCCCAGTTTCTAGTTTAAAAGCTGCTCTATCTCCTTTTTAAATGCTGATGACAGCAGCCTGGTCCCAGTTCCTAACAAATCTAAAACCCTCCTCCCCGCACCATCATCTCATCCACGCATTGAGACTCCGGAGCTCTGCCTGTCTCTTGGGCCCTGCGCGTGGAATGGGTGGCACTTCAGAAAATGGTACCCTAGAGGTTCTGGATTGAGCTTTCTACCTACGAGCCAAAATTTGGCTTCCAGAACCTCTCTCCCACATTTTCCTATGTCATTGGTACCCATATGTACCAAGACAGCCGGCTCCTCCCCAGCACTATCTAAAATCCTATCTAGGTGGCACGTGAGGTCTGCCACCTTCGCACCAGGCAGGAAAGTCACCAGGCAAACCTCAAGTCCACCAGCCACCCAGCTATCTATATGCCTATATGTTTACCCAAGGAGGTTTGCTATTGTTTTGGGTGACTCAATATGGTGGCAAGTGCCGCCTACTGGCTTCAGGCCAGATAATGGGCCAAGTATACTCCCACCATTTCCTGTCAATTAAACCTTCTCTTGTTTACCACACATTGGAAGACGAGAGCCTTAAATATGATAGTTCTGCCTAGGCAGAATAAAGTTCAATTTTGTAGCTCAATGAACCATGGGAGACACTAATGGGTTCATTTTCGAAAGAGAAGGACTCTCCTCTTTCGACATAAATCGGGAGATGGGCGTCCTTCTCACAGGGTCATCCAAATCAGTATAATCGAAACCCGATTTTGGACGTCCCCAACTGCTTTCCGTCGCAGGGATGGCCAAAGTTCAAGGGGGTGTATCGTAGGCGTAATGAAGGCGGGACTTGGGCGTGCCTAACACTAGGATGTCCTCGACCCATAATTGAAAGAAACAAGGACGTCCCTGACGAACACTTGGATGACTTTACCTGGTTGTGTTTTTCTTAAGACTAAGGCACAAAAAGGTGCCCGAAATGACCAGATGACCACCGGAGAGAATCGGGGATGACTTCCCCTTACTCCCCCAGTGGCCACTAGCCCCCTCCCACCCTCAAAAAACATCTTTAAAAATATGTCATGCCAACCTCTATGCCAGCCTCAGATGTCATACTCAGGTTCATCACAGCAGTGTGCAGGTACCTGGAGCAGTTTTAGTGGGTGCAGTACACTTCAGGCAGGCGGACCCAGGCCCACCCCCCCTACCTGTTACACTTGTGGTGGTAAATATGAGCCCTCCAAAACCCACCATAAACCCACTGTACCCACATCTAGGTGCCCCCTTCACCCGTAAGGGCTATTGTAGTGGTGTACAGTTGTGGGTAGTGGGGTTTGGGGGGGCTCAGCACACAAGGGAAGGGAGCTATGTACCTGGGATCAATTTATGAAGTCCACTACAGTGCCCCCTAGGGTGCACGTTTAGTGTCCTGGCATGTCAGGGGGACCAGTGCACTACATATGCTGGCTCCTCCCACGACCAAATAGCTTGCATTTGGTCGTTTCTGAGATGGACGTCCTTGGTTTCCATTATCGCCGAAAATCAGAAGTCTAGGGATGACCATCTCTAAGGACGACCAAATTTCAGGATTTGGGTGTCCCTGACCGTATTATCGAAATGAAAGATGGACGTCCATCTTGTTTCAAAAATACGGGTTTCCCCGCCCCTGGATGGGGCCATTTTGCGAGGACGTCCAAATCGAAGTGAGGACGTCCCTTTCGATTATGCCCCTCTAAGTGGCAGTTCTGTAATTCATAAATTATAGATCAGCTGTCCTGATGACCATTCTTGCATAATTTTGGGAGGAAGAGGAATCTATTTTTTGAAACTTCAAACCTTTGCAATCCCTCCTTTTAGCTTCTTTCTAAAGAATTTTGTCAAGTCATCAGTCTCACATTTTAAAATTAAACATCTTCCCTCCAGTGATTATTTCAAATTTGATCACATTACTTTACTCCTCATGCCAAGATCTATGTTGCACTATTAGATCTAGAACACTTCCCTATCATTAGAGCAGTATCAAGGTGTTATAATTTTTTTAGGTTCGTAAAATTGTCTTTTTATTTCTGATGGCATGCTAATTTTGTAATGCAGTTTTCTTATTTCCAGCTGGTTTCATTCCTCCTACTAAGATTGTACGCAACTAATTTTACCTTGTTTGTGCCTCATCAGAAATTTTCTTAAAGCTGATTTTTCATACCTTGGTTTCCAAACTTCACATTCACTTTTGGATTTTGACATTAACTGTGAGATTTGCTGTGGGGTTTTTTCTGTTGTGTCCACATGCTAAATGCTTTTAAACTTTGTCCTGCAGTTCCTGTTTTACTTAGTGTTTAGTTCATTAATATCTGTGTCACTCTAGACACTGCCTCACAGGAAATCTATATGAATGTTTATATTAAGAAGAAGTTAACATATTTTGTATACCTTGCAAGAACATGTTTTATACTGGAACAAGGACAGCACCTAGTTTTCCCCAATTGGTTTAAATTCCCTTCTTTTTAAATTTAATTACAACAGATGTTTGTGTACTGCAATATTAAATGTGTTTAAATCTCATGATAGTGTTATGCCCATGTATACTCTATATTCTAGGTCACTGAGATTTCACAGACATCCCTCCCAGGCAGAGTGTACCTTAATGTGCTTTTACATTAATGCTATTTCAGAAGAATTTAGCTTTGTCTGACACTGTTGCTCTAGTGTGCCTTAATTAATTGCCTTCTCTTTCACAGCTAGAGAGCTATTTTGTTATCATCATCTGATTACACACTTTCTCGCTGATTTATATTATACTGTTTTCCTTATTTTAGCCACTAGAGGGAGCTACTAACATAATAATGATTTACAGTTATGTTTTGCATTGCAGGCATAGGTGGTCGGTGGCCCAACTGTTTGGGGATCTAAAGGGGTCGGGGTCAGGGGTGGTGCCAGGAGTAGGGCTTACATCCATAATTATCTGACAACAGAAAAAAATAAGTAAAATGGTAACAAGTACTGTTGGCTCACTTGTAACTTTCACAGGCTATTCTGAAGGACATATTTACAAGTCCAAGAATTTTGTTGCTGGCAAAAGAAAGATAAACAAAGAAGGCAAGATTTAATCAATTGGGGAAATACTCATTCATACACAAAATAGCTAGAAAACACACTACATTTGGCTCCCAGAAAACAACAAACTCCTCTCCTTTCGCCTGTTATATTAAACTTCCCATAGGATAACCCGCCCGCCCCATCACCACCACCTTACCAGAAATAGGTATTGGTGCCATCGTCGTAGACCTCGGAAACGGTCGACCTCCAGAGCCCGTTCTCCTGCAGGACCTGCTTCAACCGGCTCCGAGGCTTGCCTGCTTGCAGAGCTCCATTGGGCTGCTCCTCCACAGCTCCTATCGTTCCAGCTCATTGCTGGAAACGGCGACAAAGCTGAACCGATAGACGGTTACTCAGCAGCATCCGCGCAACCGAACACTATACTAACTGCGCCACTGATGTCACGGCACTCACCCCACCCCCATTTCCCTCATGGAGAGGAGTTTGACCCCGATGCGCTAAGGTGGACGACGTGGAATGAATCAAGGCCATCGCCCTTAACCGTTTTACTCTCCCTGGCAGCAACGTCTAAAGAAAAAGGCACTAGTCTGCAGGCTCGCCTCCGGCTCCAGCTTCTCCCTTCGCTCTTCACACAGTGAAACAGGAAATGCATCATCGCGAAGGCTGGACATTGTGTGAAGAGCGAAGGGAGAAGCTGGAGCCAGAGGCGAGCCTGCAGACTAGTGCCTTTTTCTTCACAGACGTTGCTGCCAGGGAGAGTAAAATGGTTAAACGCGTGGGGGTTATGTGGGGGAGAGCTGCCGGGTCGGGGAGAGCTGCCGGGTCGGGGAGAGCAGGAAGGAAGGAGGGACGGTGGGACAGCTCCCTGGCTGCTGCGCAAGCCCTGCGTTTGTGAGGGCAGCAGCCAGGGGAAGGTCAAGATTGGGCTGGGGAGGCTTAGCCTCCCCAAGCCTCTTATACGGGGCGCCTATGATTGCAGGAAGTTTAATTGCGATATTCATGGATAAAAAATCCCCATTCCTTTTTGGGTAATACTGTGAAAGCTTATAGGAATGTTCCACTTAATAATGAATGAGACATTGTCAAAGTTGTTTGCTGCCACTTGAATGCGTTGGAAAGTCACATGGCACAATATCTAGAAAGCACACTGCACGTTGATTTGATGGTCAGAGCACGTGAATGGCGGTGTAGACGTATGTTGTACTGTTTATACAGGGAAATGTATATGGTATACTCTTGTAATTTTTTATTCCAAATCAACTTCAATTAGATCTGCATAAAGTATCAAACCTGACAATATTTTTGAGCTACTGCCATTTTAAGAACTTGCCAGAAATTAGACCTCATGTCTATACACCCTTATTGCTCTGCTTTTCCTTCCAAAGCACCTTTATTTACTCTACGTTGGCCTCCTTCTGAAGCATGCTATGAGACTAGTCTCCAAACAGTGACATCTACAGCTGCCTTGCTGGATGGAGAATTTCGTTGGACTCATTCGTGTGATTTATTAATTGCAGGACTTTTATGTAATTTCTGTTACCTTTTTAGTTATATGCTTTTATGTAATTTCTGTTACCTTTTTAGTTATAATGCTTTCTGTCTGCTTACTAGCTGTACACTCATATGTTTCCACATGTTTTTGTTTCTCATTTTCTGTATATGCCCTCTTATCCTTCAACTACTGGCTGCTATGTCAGTAAGTACAATTTTCAGGGAGTATGTCTGGCAGTATGTAGAAATCACTGGCAACATATCTGAAGAAAATGTTAACTCACAAACCAGTTTCTCTGTCTAATGTCATTCCAGATCAGCTTAAAGATCCTACACACACTTAACTTGGAAGCAAATTGAGGCCTTGTCAGTCACCTACTGTAAAGCTGTAAAATCATACTTCCTGATTCAGATATCTGACGTCTGCTACAAAACTTGACTCAGCCATACTAAATACTGTATGATTGGGGACTTATGGTTCTAGATTTTTCATGTATTTCATTGTTTGTCATTATTCTCACTGCCTTGTTAGCAACAGTTTTGTGGATAAAAAGAGAATTTACATTCTGTATTACTCTACTATTTGTGAAAGAACTGTTAATCCTAGATAGACATTGGCACCCTTGGTTCTTCTTTAGGCACAGGGGGAGATAGTTTTGAGCTATTTGAAATTGTTCACGTACAAACCCACTGGGGGGCCATCTCTATACCGCCTCCATCCTAACTGTTTTTCATGTTCTGTTGTTGGTCACTAGTGTCCACAGATCCTGAACCTATTGAGCTTGGCAAGGTCCAAACATGAGACTGCGTCCTAATCCAGGTCATCAAGAGGGATTAGGCAACCAGAGTAGACCACCTTTTTGCAAGGGTAAGCCCGGCTGCAAAGGGGAGGTGCTTCAACAGGAACCCTCGTTTCAAACCCGGTGAAGAAAATAACAACCCAAGCAATACTTTAGGGTCGAAATGGAAGCCTTAACATCTGATCCAGATGACCCACGTGAACAATTGACTGAGACAACAGTTTGGAGTCCATTCGGATGACTGGAAAGGAGGAGAGCAATCAGGACCTTGACTGATAGAAAGATAATAATCAGGTTGGTCCTAGGTACCATCTGTGGCATACTTCTTATCATCCTCCTGCTCTATGTCATAGATGCAGTTAAACAGACACCAATTCCTGGAGTCCAGGACAGAAATAATTCCCAATACCACTACAATTGGATGCTGGAGAACTTCACTCAAGCTTGATGCTGAGTACCTGCTGTTTAAGTACTACACAAACTTTACACTGCTGTTTTCTAATCTGGACACTTTTGCATTTGGACTCTTGCCCCAACATCTGTTTTTCCTGAAAGGGATTCTTCCTGGAACCATCTATCTGATCTTTGCCCTTCACCTACTGTTTTATCTGGAACTTGAGAAGGATTTGTTCATTTTGGACTTTGCATTCTGGACTTTTACCATAATGAAGTATTTCCTATAATGAAGTATTTGCTTTTTAACTGTTAAACTCTACCCTGTTGCTCTAATTGCAGGATTCTTACAACTGTTTGTTTTTCTTCTATTTTTTGTTCACTCTCCACCCCTAGTCTTCCAATGCTTGGTTTCATCTGATGTCTGTTGCTATGCAAGTTAACTATTCCTGTTAATTCTTCTCGTGCTGTTTTTATATTTTCTTGCATTGCTCCACTTACTTATACCCATATATATTACTGTGAATACTTCTGTTACCTGCATCTATGTATGCTTCATTTTCTATTCCTGTTGATTTTTGTTTATTCTCTAGCACTTAACTTGATTCAGTTTCTTTACTCCTGGTTTGCAGGCCACTACTATTGCTGAGTGGTTTCAAAAAAATTTGATATTACATGTTGCAATTTATTAATTTAGTGTAAATCTGCTCATCCTGTTGTTGTTTCTGTTGAAGATTATTTTTCAGGTTTCTGTCCTTGTGCAAGACATATGCCACCATAGTTTTATTTGTTAATGGCCCACTTTTACTTATGATACCATACCATTGTTTTATATTTCCCCTTAGACATATCATTCTCTCCTGGACCCCATTTTTGTCCTTAAATTATATTTTTGTTTTAATCATTTTCTCTCTGAGGCACTTCCAGTATTGGTTCTGAAGAACCTAGTCCTTCATGTTTACCACCACTATCTGTGTTCCTTGTGTGTGAAAGGCTTCTCGCTACTCGCTATTCAGCCTTTCAAGAGGGAAATGTATATGCCTTCCTATGCTTGGCCTGTTCCTAAGGGCTAAGCCTAAGGCCTGTACTTTGCTCAGTTTGGTTCTCACATGTACTATACAGTACTGCTTTCTCAGGAGCTGAGAACAGACACTTTAGGGATAAAGATTTTGCTGACTTTGCTGGAGCTGAGACTAGGCTTTTCATATAAACTGGATATAATGATGTAACCTTGGTGAACAACAGACTGAGGACACAGTGAGCCTAGAATGTTTCAGATTTGGGGTGAGGGGACACAAGGATATTATTCTATGTAATTTTTTGCTCTGTGACTAACAGCGAATGCTACATACCTGTAGAAGGTATTCTCCGAGGACAGCAGGCTGATTGTTCTCACTGATGGGTGACGTCCACGGCAGCCCCTCCAATCGGAATCTTCACTAGCAAAAACCTTTGCTAGCCCTTGCGCGCCGATGCGCATGCGCGGCCGTCTTCCCGCCCGAAACCGGCTCGTGCCGGCCAGTCTCATATGTAGCAAGACAAAGAGAAGGGAAGACACAACTCCAAAAGGGGAGGCGGGCGGGTTTGTGAGAACAATCAGCCTGCTGTCCTCGGAGAATACCTTCTACAGGTATGTAGCATTCGCTTTCTCCGAGGACAAGCAGGTTGCTTGTTCTCACTGATGGGGTATCCCTAGCCCCCAGGCTCACTCAAAACAACAACCATGGTCAATTGGGCCTTGCAACGGCGAGGACATAACTGAGATTGACCTAACAATTTATCCAACTAACTGAGAGTGCAGCCTGGAACAGAATAAACATGGGCCTAGGGGGGTGGAGTTGGATTCTAAACCCCGAACAGATTCTGAAGCACTGACTGCCCGAACCGACTGTCGCGTCGGGTATCCTGCTGCAGGCAGTAATGAGATGTGAATGTGTGGACAGATGACCACGTTGCAGCTTTGCAAATCTCTTCAATAGTGGCTGACTTCAAGTGGGCTACCGACGCTGCCATGGCTCTAACATTATGAGCCGTGACATGACCCTCAAGAGCCAGCCCAGCCTGGGTGTAAGTGAAGGAAATGCAATCTGCTAGCCATTTGGAGATGGTGCGTTTTCCCACAGCCACTCCCCTCCTGTTGGGATCAAAAGAAACAAACAATTGGGCGGACTGTCTGTTGGGCTGTGTCCGCTCCAGATAGAAGGCCAATGCTCTTTTGCAGTCCAATGTGTGCAGCTGACGTTCAGCAGGGCAGGAATGAGGACGGGGAAAGAATGTTGGCAAGACAATTGACTGGTTCAGATGGAACTCCGACACAACTTTTGGCAAGAACTTAGGGTGAGTGCGGAGGACTACTCTGTTATGATGAAATTTGGTGTAAGGGGCCTGAAGCTCACTGACTCTACGAGCTGAAGTAACTGCCACCAAGAAAATGACCTTCCAGGTCAAGTACTTCAGATGGCAGGAGTCCAGTGGCTCAAAAGGAGGTTTCATCAGCTGGGTGAGAACGACATTGAGATCCCATGACACTGTAGGAGGTTTGACAGGGGGCTTTGACAAAAGCAAACCTCTCATGAAGCGAACAACTAAAGGCTGTCCTGAGATCGGCTTACCTTCCACACGGTAATGGTATGCACTGATTGCACTAAGATGAACCCTTACAGAGTTGGTCTTGAGACCAGACTCAGACAAGTGCAGAAGGTATTCAAGCAGGGTCTGTGTAGGACAGGAGCGAGGATCTAAGGCCTTGCTGTCACACCAGACGGCAAACCTCCTCCATAAAAAGAAGTAACTCCTCTTAGTGGAATCTTTCCTGGAAGCAAGCAAGACACGGGAGACACCCTCTGACAGACCCAAAGAGGCAAAGTCTACGCTCTCAACATCCAGGCCGTGAGAGCCAGGGACCGGAGGCTGGGATGCAGAAGCGCCCCTTCGTTCTGTGTGATGAGGGTCGGAAAACACTCCAATCTCCACGGTTCTTCGGAGGATAACTCCAGAAGAAGAGGGAACCAGATCTGACGCGGCCAAAAGGGAGCAATCAGAATCATGGTGCCTCGGTCTTGCTTGAGTTTCAACAAAGTCTTCCCCACCAGAGGTATGGGAGGATAAGCATACAGTAGACCTTCCCCCCAGTCCAGGAGGAAGGCATCCGATGCCAGTCTGCCATGGGCCTGAAGCCTGGAACAGAACTGAGGTTGGCTCGAGATGCGAAGAGATCTACCAAGGGGGTGCCCCACGCTTGGAAGATCTGTCGCACCACTCGGGAGTTGAGCGACCACTCGTGAGGTTGCATGATCCTGCTCAACCTGTCTGCCAGACTGTTGTTTACGCTTGCCAGGTATGTGGCTTGGAGCACCGTGCCGTGACGGCGAGCCCAGAGCCACATGCTGACGGCTTCCTGACACAGGGGGGCGAGATCCGATGCCCCCCTGCTTGTTGATGTAATACATGGCAACCTGGTTGTCTGTCTGAATTTGGATAATTTGGTGGGACAGCCGATCTCTGAAAGCCTTCAGAGCGTTCCAGACCGCTCGTAAGTCCAGAAGATTGATCTGCAGATCGCGTTCCTGGAGGGACCAGCTTCCTTGGGTGTGAAGCCCAACGACATGAGCTCCCCACCCCAGAAGAGACGCATCCGTAGTCAGCACTTTTTGTGGCTGAGGAATTTGGAAAGGACGTCCCAGAGTCAAATTGGACCAAATCGTCCACCAATACAGGGATTTGAGAAAACTCGTGGACAGGTGGATCACGTCTTCTAGATCCCCAGCCGCCTGAAACCACTGGGAAGCTAGGGTCCATTGAGCAGATCTCATGCGAAGGCGGGCCATGGGAGTCACATGAACTGTGGAGGCCATGTGGCCTAGCAATCTCAACATCTGCCGAGCTGTGATCTGCTGAGACACTCGCACCCGCGAGACGAGGGACAACAAGTTGTTGGCTCTCGCCTCTGGGAGATAGGCACGAGCCGTCCGAGAATCCAGCAGAGCTCCTATGAATTCGAGTCTCTGCACTGGGAGAAGATGGGACTTTGGATAATTTATCACAAACCCCAATAGCTCCAGGAGGCGAATAGTCATCTGCATGGACTGTAGAGCTCCTGCCTCGGATGTGTTCTTCACCAGCCAATCGTCGAGATAAGGGAACACATGCACTCCCAATCTGCGAAGTGCCGCTGCTACCACAGCCAAGCACTTCGTGAACACTCTGGGCGCAGAGGCGAGCCCAAAGGGTAGCACACAGTACTAGAAGTGACATGTGCCCAGCTGAAATCACAGATACTGTCTGTGAGCTGGCAGTATCGGGATGTGCGTGTAGGCGTCCTTCAAGTCCAGAGAGCATAGCCAATCGTTTTCCTGAATCATGGGGAGAAGGGTGCCCAGGGAAAGCATCCTGAACTTTTCTTTGACCAGGTATTTGTTCAGGGCCCTTAGGTCTAGGATGGGACGCATCCCCCCTGTTTTCTTTTCCACAAGGAAGTACCTGGAATAGAATCCCAGCCCTTCCTGCCCGGATGGCACGGGCTCGACCGCATTGGCGCTGAGAAGGGCGGAGAGTTCCTCTGCAAGTACCTGCTTGTGTTGGAAGCTGTAAGACTGAGCTCCCGGTGGACAATTTGGAGGTTTTGAGGCCAAATTGAGGGTGTATCCTTGCCGAACTATTTGGAGAACCCACTGATCGGAGGTTATGAGAGGCCACCTTTGGTGAAAAACTTTCAACCTCCCTCCGACCGGCAGGTTGCCCGGCACTGACACTTGGATGTCGGCTATGCTCTGCTGGAGCCAGTCAAAAGCTCGTCCCTTGCTTTTGCTGGGGAGCCGAGGGGCCTTGCTGAGGCGCACGCTGCTGATGAGAGTGAGCGCGCTGGGGCTTAGCCTGGGCCGCAGGCTGTCGAGAAGGAGGATTGTACCTACGCTTGCCAGAAGAGTAGGGAACAGTCTTCCTTCCCCAAAAAAATCTTCTACCTGTAGAGGTAGAGGCTGAAGGCTGCCGGCGGGAGAACTTGTCGAAAGCGGTGTCCCGCTGGTGGAGCTGCTCTACCACCTGTTCGTCTTTCTCTCCAAAAATATTATCCGCACGGCCAGGCGAGTCCGCAATCTGCTGCTGGATCCTATTCTCCAGGTCGGAGGCACGCAGCCATGAGAGTCTGCGCATCACCACACTTTGAGCAGCGGCCCTGGACGCAACATCAAAGGTATCATACACCCCTCTGGCCAGGAATTTTCTGCACGCCTTCAGCTGCCTGACCACCTCCTGAAATGGCTTGGCTTGCTCAGGGGGGAGCTTGTCCACCAAGCCTGCCAATTGCCGCACATTGTTCTGCATGTGTATGCTCGTGTACAGCTGGTAAGACTGGATTTTGGCCACGAGCATTGAAGAATGGTAGGCCTTCCTCCCAAAGAAGTCTAAGGTTCTAGAGTCCTTGCCCGGGGGCGCCGAAGCATGCTCCCTAGAACTCTTAGCCTTCTTTAAGGCCAAATCCACAACTCCAGAGTCGTGAGGCAACTGAGTGCGCATCAGCTCTGGGTCCCCATGGATCCGGTACTGGGACTCGATCTTCTTGGGAATGTGGGGATTACTTAATGGCTTGGTCCAGTTCGCCAGCAATGTCTTTTTGAGGACATGATGCATGGGTACTGTGGACGCTTCCTTAGGTGGAGAAGGATAGTCCAGGAGCTCAAACATTTCAGCCCTGGGCTCGTCCTCCACAACCACCGGGAAGGGGATGGCCGTAGACATCTCCCGGACAAAGGCCGCAAAAGACAGACTCTCAGGAGGAGAAAGCTGCCTTTCAGGGGAGGGAGTGGGATCAGAAGGAAGGCCATCAGACTCCTCGTCAGAGAAATATCTGATGTCCTCCTCCTCCTCCCATGAGGCCTCACCATCGGTATCAGACACAAGTTCACGGACCTGTGTCTGAAGCCGTGCCTGGCTCGACTCCGTGGAACCACGGCCACGGTGGGAGCGTCGAGAGGTAGACTCCCTCGAACGCACCGGCGAAGCTCCCTCCGCCGATGTCATCGGGGAGCCTTCCTGGGAGCGACCACAGTCGGTACCACAAGCGGCACCGATGTCGGAGACCTCACCCCGAGCAAGGGGCCAGCCGGCGCCTCACTCGACGGTACCGGAGGCACAAGCACCCCCGGTACCAGAGGGGAAGGGCGCAACAGCTCTCCCAGGATCTCTGGGAGGACGGCCCAGAGACTCTCGTGCAGAGCGGCTGTGGAGAAAGACGTGGAAGCCGATGCAGGTGTCGATGTCAGAGTCTGTTCCGGGCGTGGAGGCTGTTCCGGGCTGTCCATAGTGGAGCGCATCGACACCTCTTGAACAGAGGGTGAGCGGTCCTCTCGGTGCCGATGCCTACTGGGTGCTGACTCCCTCGGCAACCCAGAGCTCTCGGTGCCGATACGGGAAGGGGACCGGTGTCGATGCTTCTTCGACTTTTTGGAACGAAGCATGTCACTGGAGCTTCCCGGCACCAACGAGGAGGACGTAGAATCCAGCCGTCGCTTCCTCGGGGCCGAGGCCGAAGAAGGTCGGTCTCGGGGGGGCTGTACCGCAGGAGCCCTCAGGGTAGGGGGAGACCCACCCGAAGGCTCACCGCCACCAGCAGGCGAATGGACAGCCCTCACCTGCACTCCAGTCGAAGCACCACTGTCCGACGATATCAGCAGAAGTGGAGGTCCCGGTACCACCGACGCAGCCTTCCGATGTCTCAGCCCCGATGCAGAGGGTCGGTGCCTCGATGCACTCGATGCAGTCGCGGCCGAGGACGGAGGTCTAGACGCTGGCGACGTCGATGCACTCGATACTCCCGGTGCCGATGCCGACGAAGAGCTCGAGAACAAAATGTTCCACTGGGCCAATCTCGCTACCTGAGTCCGCTTTTGTAAAAGGGCGCACAGACTACAGGCCTGCGGGCGGTGCCCAGCCCCCAGACACTGAAGACACGACGCATGCCTGTCAGTGAGCGAGATTACCCGGGCGCATTGGGTGCACTTCTTGAAGCCGCTGGGAGACTTCGATGACATGGGCGGAAAAATCACGCCGGCGAGATCAAAACTCGTGATTGCGTAAGGCACCAAAAAGAGGGGGAGAAAAAATTCGACCCGAGGCCTCAAAAGGGCCTACCCCGAAGATGAAAAGAAACTTACCGGGGCAAAAACTGGAAATAGAGGAAAGGGAAAGACTGAAAAGGTCTTCTTCCGAAATCCTTTTTTTTTTTTTTTTTTTAGCGAAAAGTCAAAAGAGACGCGCGAGGTCAACTTAAGGGGCGCGAACGGCGTAACACGACCATACCGAGCTCGGACAAAAGAAGACTGGCCGGCACGAGCCGGTTTCGGGCGGGAAGACGGCCGCGCATGCGCGGTGCGCATCGGCGCGCGAGGGCTAGCAAAGGTTTTTGCTAGTGAAGATTCCGATTGGAGGGGCTGCCGTGGACATCACTATTCAGTGAGAACAAGCAGCCTGCTTGTCCTCGGAGAATGCACACTATACTGATAACTGACTAGCCAATGGCCATTGACTGGGCATATGCAAATACATCAGGAGACACTGATAGAATACATGACCAAACCATCTATGGTATAAGGCTACCTAATGGTTCTGGCTTATGGGAAATCACATGATTTGGGAGAAACAGAACTTGTAACAGTATATATATGATGTCCGGGGCAGTATTAGCTGAGCAGACCTTGTTTTTCAGGATGTGCACTGCTGATTGGCAACCTGCTCCAGGGAGAGAACTCTTTGGTATTTTTCGCTCTGTGAGATACTAACACCATCGATGCAGTCGCCTAATGGAGTCTAAGTTCTCTTTCTTATTATTATTTTCCTATGCTTCCCCCCTTCCTGTGAAGGCTAAGAAACGGGAGGAAGTAATACAATATATACCCCAATTTACATATGGAGATTCTTCTAAAATAGGATCCTTAATATAAGTACTTTGTAAATCAGATAGCAAAGTATTTACTTTTTACATTTTTATTTATTTTTTCACCTGGAGTAAATAAAATAGTTGCATGTTGACATTATAAATTGCAGAGGTCAGATATATTTCTGCTGGACCAGCTCTAAATTGTTATTTATGTCATGATAGTTCTGTTGAATCATCAAGCTCTGTGCTGGAGTTGAGGGAAGAGGTGTGGAACTGCTCTTCAGCAGCAACATCTGAGCTGTCTGAGCTGTCAGAATCTGAGAGAAGAGAAAGATATGGCTGTTAATTCCCCAATCTACAATAAGACTAGACACCAATATCTTGGTTAGGAAAGTAGTCCAGAGATCAAGTTATAAACTATAGCTAGTGCCTATGGATTCCCATAAATGTGTGGCAAGGGATGCAAAATCTACCCCATCCTTGGAATTTCACAATCCCACTGGAATCATAGGCATGGGAGAGCAAGATCCAGGCAGCAATTCTAGGCACAGGTGTGCATCTCCCTATACTGATCAAACTGGCAGGAGGAGAAGTATGGTGGTACACTGGGCCACAACACCCTCCTGCTCTACCACTCAGATCCAACTCACACTTTCAACCATGCAGCACTATGGAAGCCCATATGCTTCAATCATAAATTGGGTCCTGGGGTAGAGGTGAAGGATGTAGCCTGAGACATCATCTTTCTCCTTCTTCTCCTTTCAGTCAGTTCATATTGGCTGAACTGGGAGGGATGAAGGGATGAGCATCAACAGAGAAGAAAGAACACAGGTGGCCTAGCTGTGGTTAAACTACTACTACTACTATTTAGCATTTCTATAGCGCTACAAAGCGTACGCAGCGGTGCACAAACATAGAAGAAAGACAGTCCCTGCTCAAAGAGCTTACAATCTAGTAGACAAAAAATAAAGCAAACAAATCAATTAATGTGTAGAGGAAAGAGGAGAGGAGGGTAGGTGGAGGCGAGTGGATACAAGTGGTTTCGAGTCAAAAGCAATGTTAAAGAGGTGGGCTTTCAATCTAGATTTAAAGATGGTCAAGGATGGGGCAAGACGTAGGGGCTCAGGAAGTCTATTCCAGGTATAGGGCGCAGCAAGACAGAAGGAGCAAAATCTGGAGTTGGCAGTAGTGGAGAAGGAAACAGATAAGAAGGATTTATCCAGGGAACGGAGTGCACGGGAAGGGGTGTAGGGAAGGACGAGTGTGGAGAGATACTGGGGAGCAGCAGAGTGAGTACATTTATAGGTTAGTAGAAGAAGTTTGAACAGGATGCGAAAATGGATAGGGAGCCAGTGAAGCGACTTGAGGAGAGGGGTAGAATGAGTAAAGTGACCCTGGCGGAAGACGAGACGGGCAGCAGAGATTTGAACCGACTGGAGAGGGGAGAGGTGACTAAGTGAGAGGCCAGCAAGAAGCAGATTGCAGTAGTCCAAACGAGAGGTGACAAGGTGTGGATGAGGGTTTTGGTAGAGTGCTCGGAAAGAAAGGGGCGGGTTTTACGGATGTTGTAAAGAAAGAAACGACAGGTCTTGGCGATCTGCTGGATATGAGCAGAGAAGGAGAGAGAAGAGTCAAAGATAACCCCAAGGTTTTGAGCTGAGGAGACAGGGAGAATGAGAGAGCCATCAACAGAAATAGAAACGGGGTGAGCTGGGAGGTGGGTTTGGGGGGGAAAATGAGAAGCTCGGTTTTGGTCATATTTAATTTCAGGTGACGTTGAGACATCCAGACAGCAATGTCAGACAAGCACGCTGAAACTTTGGTTTGGATGCAAGGTGAGATATCAGGGGTAGAAAGGTAGATTTGGGAGTCATCAGCATAGAGATGGTAGGAAAAGCCATGGGATGAGATTAATGAACCAAGGGAAGAAGTGTAGATAGAAAAGAGGAGGGGACCAAGAACAGAACCCTGACGTATGCCGACAGGCAGAGGGATAGAAGTAGAAGAGGATCCACCAGAGTGAACACTGAAGGTTCGGAGGGAGAGGAAGGAAGAGAACCAGGAAAGGACAGCGCCCTGGAATCCAAGTGAGGACAGGGTATCGAGAAGTATGCTGTGATCGACAGTGTCAAAAGCAGCGGAAATATCAAGAAGAATGAGGATGGAATATTGACCTCTGGATTTAGCCAGTAATAGGTCATTGGAGACTCTAGTAAGCGCAGTTTCGGTTGAGTGGAGAGGGTGAAAACCAGATTGTAGTGGGTCAAGAATAGCATGTGAGGAGAGAAAATCAAGGCAGCGGCGGTGAACAGCATGCTCAAGTAATTTGGAGAGAAAGGGAAGGAGGGAGATGGGTCGGTAATTAGAGGGACAAGTAGGGTCGAGTGAAGGCTTCTTAAGGAGAGGTGTGACCACAGCATGTTTAAAGGCAGCAGGGACAGTCGCAGTGGAAAGTGAGAGGTTGAGAATGTGACAGATAAAAGGAATAAGAGCAGGGGAGATGGCATTAAGAAGGTGGGTGGGAATGGGATCAGAGGAAGAGGTGGTACATTTTGAGGAAGAAAGGAGAAGTGTAATTTCCTCAATAGTAACTTCAGGAAAAGAGGAAAGGGAATGAGGGGAAGGAGAGAGAGGGGAATGGACTAGTGGAGTGAGAGGTGGCGAGGTAGAGAATGCAAGAGGAGATTGTCTCAAGGGACCAGCTGAGGAGAAAAAAAAGAGAGGGGGTGCATGCAGGGCCAGTGGAAGGATATTGGGTACGTTAGGCAAATCTTCAGCTTTACTCTGTTTGCACCCCCCCCCCCCCAAAGCTCAGTGTTCAAGATCATCTCAATACCACCTCATCTACAACAAAGGTATAAAAATGCATACTTGGACATTATTCTTTTGTGTATGCATGAGCTCACGCTCTCCACTTCCTAAAAAAATATGCTGCTGGTTCTTTGAGTTACAGAAGCTGTCAGGAACTATTGCTTTGCTTTGACTACTGCCTCTCCTTGCCAATCCCTCAGAAGCTGCTGCCTTAGATGATTGCCTAGTCTTTTGTATAATTGTTGAGCTGGCCATAGGTGTATGAGAAGGAAGACAGCGAATTGGCAGTGGCAATGTGTGAAAGGAAGTGGGGTTGTGAGAAAAGGAGTGGGTAATGGGACTTGGGCATGTATGTGTGTGTATATATGTGTGAAAAAGGGAGGAAGGGGTCAACACTGGAGAAGGTAAATAAGTGAACACTATGAGGAGAGGGACTGATGCTGGAGGCTTGAGAGAAGAATTCAGTGGCAGGGATATTATGTGTGTACATGTGAGAGAGAGGATCTGGTTCAAATGGAGAGGGAAGTGATTGCCCTAGCCTTTCCTTCCTCCATTCCCAATCCTCCTTCCCTCTCACTCAGTGATGCTGGATCTCCATCCTAGATCTCCCTCCCCCAATTCTTTCTCCCTCTGCATCCCATTCACCAACATCCATTTTATATCTTCCCCTGTTCTCTTCTCCCCCTTCCCTGAGATCCCAGGGAATCCCATACCCATACCAATGTTCCTTCTTCTGCATCTTGAACTGATCATGAACATCCCTTTTTGTCCACCTTCTCTTAAACTTTAACCACACACCCTTTAATAAAATAAAATTTACACTTGATATGCAAATATATGGAACTTCATGCAATTGTGCCACTGAATTTCAGAATGTTTACCACAGGAAACAGAGGACTCTAAGCGTAAAGGTTTTGTATTGTTGAGAGTTTGTCTAAAGTTAATTACATTTGATCAACCACCTTGTATAAGAGTTCATATGCTAATACTCTGTATTTTGGCAATGAAAAGTTAATAAAACTATCAATTACAAAAAAAAAAGCACAGCAAGATGATTTACAATAGAAAAGTATATTAAATAAAATTAAATAACTAGTACAAATTAAACTCTAAGGGAAGGATATATAAGGAATGGCACAAACTAGAAACAAACTGCTATAGCAGCCAAAAGAACCATTCAATCCAGAATCCATGTTGACCAAAGTGGTCAAGAAATTGGAAGTTTATATTGAGCAGCAGCAGATGGGTGAGGCCTCATTGGGATATTTATTGTGGCTGCCCATGAGATTTCACAGACTAGAAGGTGACCTACCTCCCATGGTCCTCTATACTTTTAACCTGTGGGATGGCATGGTTAAAAGGTGAGATTTCCAATGGTCCAGGTATGCCCCTACCTGTTTCAATCCTTTATTTCCTCCAGGTATGACATCTTCGATCTATAGGACATGGGAGGCCAGGGTCTGGCTTGTTAGGGTCAATTATGCCTTTTTGATTTTTGGGGAGCTGGCGAATGACTTTGATTTGCCTCCCTCTCATTAGTATGCTTATATGCAGTAGAAGCATCTTTCAATGTCTAAGCCCTATAGGGCTTGTTTGACTGAGGAATACACCTTTTTGGAGGATGTTTTTGAAGACTTTCAGCATACCAGACATTTGGTGGCTACACTCTATGGTTACCATTGGGATTCAATTCCAGCCCCTGTGCTGCATAGAAGGCGGTGGGAGCGGGAACTGAATGTGACTGACTTACCCTGGAATTGGGATAAAATGGAGTATTCCTTTGCAAAAATTGCTATTGCATCTAATGCTAAAGAAAACAGTGTCAAGCTTTTATATTGTTGGTACTTGACCCCAGACAGGCTCAGTTGATGGTTCCCCTGGGCCAACCTGGATTGCTGGTGTCTTTGTGGGACATATGTACCTTTTGAAAGTCTGTTCCATTTCAGATTCTATGGATTACTGGCTTGCAGCTTCTGTGGGATCCTGGAATCTTCTTGCTCAACAGGGATATCCCTGGATTTAATAAGTGACAGGTCGCCTTGGTCAGACACTATCTCAATGCTGCTAAACTGACTTTGGCGACTTATTGGAATAACTCGCAAATGTCCTCTTTATAATTATGGAGAAGTAAACTTCATTACATTTTTCGGATGGAGAAGCTGACTGCTGCTCGTCGGAAGGCCGAACCCAGCTGTAATAGGGTCTGGGGGACTTTGAAAAATCCCAATTCCTTCACTTGATGGGTTTTCTCTTTCTTATTCTCTTATTTGGGTTGTCTGTTGTTTGGGGAATAGAGATTGCATTCACTGTTCTTGTGGGGCTGGGGGGGGGGGGCGGATTTACTGTTTGGTCACAGGGAGGAGGGTTGTTGAAACTTATAAAGAGGGAAGTTCCCTATGTGTTTTTGTTTGGGTCTTGCTGTTTACCTTTGGTATTGTGTTTTGCCTTAGTACTATTACCTTGTGCTGTATGAGTTGTTTTCACTCTCAATATAGACTTCCTGATACATAAATAAATAACAAGAAACATTCTGACACCATTAAGTCTTTCCCTCGGCAGCCTCCTTCTGCACCTACTCCTTTTGAACTTTTTCAGCTGGGCCTAGAAGGAGCACCTACTACTCTACTACTACTACTACTATTTAGCATTTCTATAGCGCTGCAAGGCATATGCAGCGCTGCACAAACATAGAAGAAAGACAGTCCCTGCTCAAAGAGCTTACAATCTAATAGACAAAAATAAATAAAGTAAGCAAATCAAATCAATTAATGTGAATGGGAAGGAAGAGAGGAGGGTAGGTGGAGGCGAGTGGTTACAAGTGGTTACGAGTCAAAAGCAATGTTAAAGAGGTGGGCTTTCAGTCTAGATTTAAAGGTGGCCAAGGATGGGGCAAGACGTAGGGGCTCAGGAAGTTTATTCCAGGCATAGGGTGCAGCGAGACAGAAGGCGCGAAGTCTGGAGTTGGCAGTAGTGGAGAAGGGAACAGATAAGAAGGATTTATCCATGGAGCGGAGTGCACGGGAAGGGGTGTAGGGAAGGACGAGTGTGGAGAGATACTGGGGAGCAGCAGAGTGAATACATTTATAGGTTAGTAGAAGAAGTTTGAACAGGATGCGAAAACGGATAGGGAGCCAGTGAAGGGTCTTGAGGAGAGGGGTAGTATGAGTAAAGCGACCCTGGCGGAAGATGAGACGGGCAGCAGAGTTTTGAACCGACTGGAGAGGGGAGAGGTGACTAAGTGGGAGGCCAGCAAGAAGCAGATTGCAGTAGTCTAAACGAGAGGTGACAAGGGTGTGGATGAGGGTTTTGGTAGAGTGCTCAGAAAGAAAGGGGCGGATTTTACGGATGTTGTAAAGAAAGAAACGACAGGTCTTGGCGGTCTGCTGGATATGAGCAGAGAAGGAGAGAGAAGAGTCAAAGATGACCCCAAGGTTTCGAGCTGAGGAGACAGGGAGAATGAGAGAGCCATCAACAGAAATAGAAAACGGGGTGAGCTGGGAGGTGGGTTTGGGGGGAAAATGAGAAGCTCGGTTTTGGTCATATTTAATTTCAGGTGGCGTTGAGACATCCAGGCAGCAATGTCAGACAAGCACGCTGAAACTTTGGTTTGGATGCAAGGTGAGATCTCAGGGGTAGAAAGGTAGATTTGGGAGTCATCAGCATAGAGATGGTAGGAAAAGCCATGGGATGAGATTAATGAACCAAGGGAAGAAGTGTAGATAGAAAAGAGGAGGGGACCAAGAACAGAACCCTGAGGTACGCCGACAGGCAGAGGGATAGAAGTAGAAGAGGATCCACCAGAGTGAACACTAAAGGTGCGGAGGGAGAGGTAGGAAGAGAACCAGGAAAGGACAGAGCCCTGGAATCCAAGTGAAGACAGGGTATCGAGAAGTATGCTGTGATCGACAGTGTCAAAAGCAGCGGAAAGATCAAGAAGAATGAGGATGGAATATTGACCTCTGGATTTAGCCAGTAATAGGTCATTGGAGACTTTAGTAAGCGCAGTTTCGGTTGAGTGGAGAGGGCGAAAACCAGATTGTAATGGGTCAAGAATAGCACGTGAGGAGAGAAAATCAAGGCAGCGGCGGTGAACAGCACGCTCAAGTAATTTGGAGAGAAAAGGTAGGAGGGAGATGGGTCGGTAATTAGAGGGACAAGTAGGGTCAAGTGAAGGCTTCTTAAGGAGAGGTGTGACCACAGCATGTTTAAAGGCAGCAGGGACAGTCGCAGTGGAAAGTGAGAGGTTGAGAATGTGACAGATAAAAGGAATAAGAGTGGGAGAGATGGCATTAAGAAGGTGGGTGGGAATGGGATCAGAGGAACAGGTGGTACATTTTGAGGAAGAAAGGAGAAGTGTAGTTTCCTCAATAGTAACTTCAGGAAAGGAGGAAAGGGAATGAGGGGAAGGAGAGAGAGGGGAACGGACTAGTGGAAGGAGAGCTGGTGAGGTAGAGAAAGCAAGGTTTATCTTTTGAACCTTGTTGTGAAAGAATTCAGCAAGGGTCTGAGGAGATAATGAAGGGGGAGTTGGGGGAGGGGGCACCTTGAGGAGAGAGTTCAATGTGGTGAAGAGAAGTCGAGGATTAGAGCCAAGAGAGTTGGTCAGTTGGATATAATAATCCTGTTTGGCACGTAAAAGAGCAGATTGGAAGGAGGTCAGCATGAACTTAAAGTGTAAGAAATCAGCAAGGGCCCGAGATTTCCGCCAGAGGCGTTCGGCGGAGCGGGTACAGGAACGTAGGTAGCGGATATTAGAAGTCAGCCAAGGTTGGGGTTTTGTATGCCTTACAGGGTGGGTCATCAAAGGTGCAAGAGTGTCTAAGGCAGAGGATAGAGTATTGTTGTAAGAAGAAACAGCCTCGTTGACAGACGTGGATGGTGCCACAGTAGAGAGGAGGTTTGAAACATGGGAGGATAGAGATGAAGGGTCAATATCATGAAGATTCCTAGATAAATTAGATAGGATAGGACGGGTCTGGGAGGGAGGAGATTTAAGTGTGAAAGTTATAAGATGGTGATCAGAGGAGGGATGATCAGAGGCAAGGAAACTAGAAGGTGAGCAGTTGGAGGAGAAGATGAGATCAAGACAGTGACCATTTTGATGAGTGGGGGAGGTGGAGCATAGTTGGAGATTAAAGGACGACGTTAAAGCGAGTAACTTGGAAATATAAGAGTTGGAAGGATCATTAGCAGGAATATTAAAGTCACCAAGGATGAGAGAGGGGGAGGAAGGATCATGGAAGAAGGCAAGCCAGGCATCAAAGTCACTGAGAAAGGATGAAAGGGACTTATCAGGGGGACGATAAATGACCGCTATTCGAAGAGGCAGAGGAGAGAAAAGGCGGATAGAGTGGACTTCAAAGGAGGAAAAACAGTGAGATTGAGGTGGAAGAAGGGGTTGAAATCTGGAGGAGGGAGAGAGAAGTAGTCCAACACCGCCTCCACGGCCAGCAGGGCGAGGAGTATGTGAAAATAGATAACCGCCATGGCACAGGGCTGCGACTGAAGCAGAGTCATCAGGGCAGAGCCAGGTTTCTGTTATGGCGAGCAGATGGAGGTGACGCGAGATAAAGAGGTCCTGGATATAGGGGAGTTTGTTACAGATAGAGCGGGCATTCCATAGGGCGCAAGAGAAGGGCAGAGAAGAGGAGGGGAGTAGAGGAATAGAGATGAGGTTAGAGAGGTCACGGTGAGATCTGTAGAGTTTGGATAATAGTTGGTGAGGAGGGCCAGGATTGGGATTGATGTCACCAGCTGAGAGTAAGAGAAGGAGTAAAAGAGAGCGGAGGAGAGTAGGAGAGGTGTGGCCACGAAGGCGTCGAAGGCATAGCCCCAGTGCTCTCGCTCTCATCCGGAACAGGCAACGTAGAATCGCATTACCCAATTGTGAGAATTATAGCCTGCTTGTCCTTGGAGAAAAAGTTCACAACCAGGTAAAAACTAGATAAGATACATAACTTTTTTTTTTTAACTTCATTTTTATTGATGACCTTTTCAACATAAATAACAGTCAACATAATAACGTGTCAAACATAAGGTACTGAAGCTTACAATAAGCAAGATCATAGTCTGTCATCACAAATTTTCATTTTCTTCCCCCCCCCCTTCCCCCCTTGCATACATGGCCGTTTATATCAAAACAGTTTAGTCAAGTCGAGATAGAACAGTAACAATGTAAATTACAGATGCCACAACCTTTCCTTTTTATATTCACTATTCCATCTTCGTGCCATCCCTCCCAGTACTCCCCCACTAAGATAAGTAACTTTAAAAAAAGCCATGCGTTCCACCTATGCATTCCAATGACATTATAGTTGCTAACATGATTGCCGAGTCAAAGTACTAAAAAAAATCTGTTAAAAAGCATTTACATAGTAACATAGTAGATGACGGCAGAAAAAGACCTGCTCGGTCCATCCAGTCTGCCCAACAAGATAAACTCATATGTGCTACTTTTTGTGTATACCTTACCTTGATTTGTACCTGTCCTTTTCAGGGCACAGACCATATAAGTCTGCCCAGCACTATCCTCGCCTCCCAACCACCAGCCCCGCCTCCCACCACCGGTTCTGGCACAGACCGTATAAGTCTGCCCAGCACTATCCCCGTTTGTTTCTCAACACTAAACATATGACCATGAAGGGCAAAAAACAGCATTTTACTGTCCGTGTAGAGATTCTGATGCTCTGTGGGAGACTGTGACATGACAATTTTTTGGGCCCTGGTTCTGTTGCATTACTGCAGCAGACTTGGGGTCTTGTTGTTATATCAGGAGGTGGGGAGAGAGTCAAATAATATAAAATACTACTATTATGATGTTGGAGTTTTGTTATATTGTATCAGATGATCACTATTGTGTGTTTTCATCCTATCTTTGATAATATTTTTGTTGTGATTTGTTGCTCAATAAAATAATATTTAAAAAACCAAGCATTTTAAATGATTTGAAAATTATGATTTGAAATGGCAAAAACAAAATGGTTGCTGTGTTCAAATAGAGCAGTAACTTTCTAAAGGAATTCTTGTTTTGATAAACCAAGCACTTATTTTTAAAGGTATAAAGATATCTTTCAAATGAGTTCCATGAAACACACATCCAACATCATTCAAAAATCACCATTAAAACTGCCTTAAAAATATAAAACATCCTCCAATACATAAAAATGAGATAGAAAATAAACATAATGTAAATCATGGAGCTCTAATTTGGTCTTGGCACACTAGCACAGCTCAGACTATCCAGCTTATTTTCGAAAGTGATCGCCGGCCATTTCCCGACACAAATCGGGAGATGGCTGGCGATTTCGGAAAAACGGTGAAATCGGTATAATCGAAAGTTGCTTTTTTGACAGCATCGCTGCTTTCCCATCGTCTCGCCGGCGAAAGTTGAAAGGGGCGTGTCGCCGGCTAAGCAAAGGCGGGACATGGCCGGGCGTGGGCGTGGCTACCAGATGGCTGGCTTTCGCCGATAATGGAAAAAAAACTCCGATAAGCAGTATTTCGCCGGGTTTACTTGGTCCTTTTATTTTCACGACCAAGCCTCACAAAGGTGCCCCAACTGACCAGATGACCACCGGAGGGAAGGGGGGATGACCTCCCCATACTCCCCCAGTGGTCACCAACCCCCTCCCACACTAAAAAAATAAAATTAAAAACCTTTTTTGCCAGCCTCAAATGCTGTACCCACCTCCATGACAACAGAATGTGTTCTATCTTCCGACAGCCTTTCCCTGGTTGTGAGTGTGACACCTTTTCTGTTAGGTGCACTGCAGAATCACATCAGCAATGCATTGTGGTGGGTGTAGGGTACTGGGCTGTACTCCCATGCTGCTTTCCCCCCTGCTAACTGGGTCAGAGTGTGCCCTGTTTTACTTCCATTAGTCCATGAGGTAGTGGCCATTTTTGTAAGCCAGTTTTAGATCCCTTTCATGTGTTACCCACGTTAGAGAACATTACTTCTTACCTTGAATGTGGCTGAAAGAGGGCATTGTACAGCATTCTGCCAGCTCTGACCTACTGCTAATCTCAGTACCAGGGAGACTCGTTGCCAGTGGGGCACAACCTCTGATCTGCAGTTAACTGTGAGTAAACGTGCTTATTCAAATAAAGGACTTTTTCAAAGAGATTAGTCTTCAGGTGTCAACTGGTGTGGCAAGCTTATTCAGCAGCAGCAAGTCCTGTCCCTGGAGCACTTTTAGTGGGTACTGCAGTGCACTTAAGGCAGGCGGACCCAGACCCATCCCCCCTACCTGTAACACTTGTGCTGGTAATGGGAGCCCTCCAAAACCCACTGTACCCACATGTCTAGGGTGCCCAGTTGGTGTCCTGGCATGTCAGGGGGACCAGTGCGTTACAAATGCTGGCTCCTCCCACAACCAAATGGCTTGGATTTCGCCGGGTTAGAGATGGCAGGCATTTTTTTCCATTATCGCTGAAAAACAAAACCGGCCATCTCAAACCCAGCGAAATCCAAGCCATTTGGCCGGGCTAAATCGTATTATCGAAAAAAAATGGCCGGCCATCTTTTTCGATAATACGGTTCCGGCCAGGTGTAGCGCCGCTGCCACAATAGATCGCCGGCGAACTATTTGGCTGGCAACGTTTGATTATGCCCCTCTATGATAAAATGAGAAGAACGATGGGAAAAAAACTTAGAGGAGCTGCTGCATGGGTCAAAAATTTACTTTAGGCATGGATGCTGTTCAAAAATACCATCCTGGAAGCCCTGGCCAAATATATTCCATGTATTAAAAAAGGAGGGAGGAAGACCAAACAACAGCTGGCATGGTTAAAAAGTGAGGTGAAGGAAGCTATTAGAGCTCAAAGAAAATCCGTCAGAAAATGGAAGAAGGAACCAACTGAAAATAATAAAAAACGTCATAAGGAATGTCAAGTCAAATGCAAAGCGCTGATAAGGAAGGCAAAGAGAGACTTTGAAAAAAAGATTGCATTGCAGGCAAAAACAAATAGTAAAAACTTTTGGGGGGTATATTAAGGCAAGAACTGGCAAAAGAATCAGTTGGACTGCTAGATGACCGAGGGGTAAAAGGGGCGATCATGGAAGACAAAGCCATAGCGGAGAGATTAAATGAATTCTTTGCTTCGGTCTTCACCGAGGAAGATTTGGGAGAGATATCGGTACCAGAAATGGCATTCGACGCTAACGAGTTGGAGAAACTGAATGAAATCTCTATAAATCTAGAGGATGTAATGGGGCAATTTGACAAATTAAGAGTAGCAAATCTCCTGGACTGGATGGTATTCATCCCAGAGTACTAATTGAATTGAAAAATGAACTATTGTTAGTAATATGTAATTTATCTTTAAAATCGAGCATAGTACCAGAAGATTGAAGGGTGGCCAATTTAACGCTGATATTTTAAAAAGGTTCCAGAGGGGATTCGGGAAATTATATACCGGTGAGCCTGACGTTGGTGCCGGGCAAAATGGTAGAAACTATAATAAAGAACAAAATTACAGAGCATATTCAAAAGCATGGATTAATAAGACAAAGCCAACATGGATTTAGTGAAGGGAAATCTTGCCTCACCAATCTATTACATTTCTTTGAAGGGGTGAACAAACATGTGGATAAAGGCGAGCCGGTTGATATTGTCAGAGGCGTAGCCAGGTTTTGATCTCAGGGGAAGTAGACTTTTATAAAATAGGCGCCGGTTGGTGTCAGCTAGACAGCAGTGTCTGTGTTGTTGCTCAGGGGCTGTGGCGGGCAATGATTAATACAGGATGTCTCTGTTGCGTCCTGCCTACAAGGAAACAGTAAGTTACATCAGTAGGCAGGACGCAGAAGAGGTCCCTGGACTGGCCAGAGCAGGCAACCTGTCTTCTTAACTTCAAATAAAAATATTCAAATCGTGACCATCACCTGAGGAATAGCACACCCAGTCCTTCCACTGCTAGACACCTTGTTTAAATCAGATGGGCTTTTGTTTGTGTGGCGACTCTACAGGATGTGAAGAACACTAGTCTTGATCATTTTTATTTTGGGTGACCTTTGGTGGCCCTTGCCCCAGAGCCTACTTTCAAATAGGGCTAGACACTTTGTGAAATAACACAAACCCCTGCAAAAAGACACCCACAACCTATACTGAAAACTTACCACACCAAAACAGCCATAACCCACCTATGAAAAGACAATGCTATAAATATTACAGTGGGACCTAGAGAAGTGTTTCCCTAGGTGGTCCTGGAGTACCCCCTTGCCATTCAGGTTTTCAGGCTGTCCACAATGAATCTGCATGAAAAAGATTTGCATGTAATGGAGGCAGTATATGGAAATCAATGTCATGCATATTCATTGTGGATATCCTGAAAACCTGACTGGCAAGGGGGGTACTCCAGGACTGCCCTAGAACACAAAACTTACCACACCATAACAGCCCTAAACCACCTATCAGAAGACAGTGCTATATATATTACACTGGGCTCTAAAACACCAATATACCTACTATTGGGAAACTGGAACAAGCTGCACTGTTACACATTCCTACACAGATACTACATGCTGGCAGAATCCTTCACCTCAGTCACACATGCAGAACATGGACAGACCCTCATTTATATAACATAAGAGTAGCCATACTGGGTCAGACCAATGGTCCATCTAGCCCAGTAGCCTGTTTCCAATGTGGCCAACCCAGGTCACAAGCATCTGGCAGAAACCCAAATTGTGACAACATTCCATGCTACCAATCTAATGCAGAATAGGGAGCCACAACCCCCCCCCCCCCAAAAAAAAAAAAACAACAACAAAAATTGAAATAGAGACCCCCTGCCTAAGGAAGCCAGACTTTAAACAGTGCAATACTGGTAAAAAAAAAAAAAAAGACAGAAATGCATTTTCTCCCATCTCAGTGCTTACAAAGTATTAAATAAAAATATTTTTCTACCTTTGTTGTCTGGGAATAGTCTTTTTTTCCATGTTCCATGAGTCAGCCGTACAAGTTCTTTTCCAGGTTGACCTTCCTATTTCTTCTCTCGCCTCTTGTCTTCTTCCTTTCGTTCTCTACTTCTGTTTGGCACTGATCTTTCATTTTATGTCCCCACTATAAAATAGCTGTGTATAGAGCTGCCAAGTGATCTAGTTCCAGAAGGGAGATTTTTCAACCAGTCCTAGTGTGAACTCACATCCCAAATTCATGTGGGATTTGCAGTCCCTGATTCTACCCATCAAAATCTGTGCTGCAGTACGTCCAAAATGACTTAAGAAAATGCACTCTGACCCCTCTACTGTTTTCTCATTTGCTTTGGTCCCATTGTCTCTTTTCTGTTTTTCTCTATTTCTTCTGCCTTTACAGGGTCTCTTGCCCATCTGACATTTCTTCTGTCTCCAAGTGCACCATCCTTTTTTCCTCTGCACCACTATTTATCCTGTCCAGCATCTCCCTTCTGTGTTCCTTGTCCCTATTCTACCCCCAAGTTCAACATCTGCCCTGTGTCCCCATCTTCCCCCTTTTTCAGCACAAGCCTACCTGGTCTCCTCATCTCCCCCTTTCTAGCATCTGCCATCCTGGTGTCCCCCACCTCTCCCTTTTTCTATCATTGTCTTGTGTCCCCATCTTTCTGCTTTTTCCAGCATTACCCCTGTTACCATCTTCCCCCTTTTCCAGCATTACCTCTTTGTTCCCATCTCACCCATTTTTCACCATTGTCCCCATATCCCCATTCCCCCTTCCAGTGGTGCCCCTCTCTGTCCCTATCTCCTCCTCCCCTATCTCCTTCCCCTCCCATGTGATAATCTTTTAATAACTGTCTATACTTATGGCTATGATTTCTGAACATGTGGTATCAATAAAGGACAAACTTTTAAATGCCCAGTTGGGTATATATGCTAATCTCAACTTTGTTAAATGTTTCAGACACATCCATCTATTTATTCCCATGATATAACTAAATTCTATTATTCTGTCTCACTGTATTTTAAAATGTAAGCCACACTGAATCCAACTTTGCTTGGGATAATGTGTGATATAAACATATATAAAAAAATCCTTTATCCTCCACCTTTCAAGACATTGCCTATCCTGCTGGATAGTGATGGCACAAGGAAAGTAAGTTTGGCTCCCTTGTTAAAGTGGACTAGATTGACCAGAGTGGAAGTGAGCCTATTAAACCTTCCCTGCCCGCTTTCTCCCTTCTCCAGCCCGCCCGCTTTCTCCCTTCTTCCTTCTCCAGCACATACCCTCCCCCCCCCATCCGCTTTCTCCCTTCTCCAGCACCCCCCAAGCGTTGCATCTTTCAGTTTCACCTTCTCCTCTGCCCGTCTTCTCCCTCCTGCGCAGCACTGGCGATTCAGAGTGAGCCTTGCTTCTGCCAGCGTTGGGGCCTCTTCTCAGGCGCGTCCCACCTCTGCGGAAAACAGGAAGTTGCAATAGAGTAGGCGGGACGCGCCGAGAAGAGGCCCTGACACCGGCAGAAGCAAGGCTCACTCTGAATCGCCGGTGCTGCGCAGGAGGGAGAAGACGGGCAGAAGAGATAGGACTCAGAAGGGAGCAGAAAAAAATTATTGGCACAGGGCGCATAGGCGCCTTTTTTTGGAACAGCTGTTTGGGCTCCCCCTGCGCCCCTCCTGGCTACGCTTCTGGATATTGTGTATCTGGATTTTCAAAAGGCGTTTGACAAACTACCTCATAAAAAACTCCAGAAGAAATTGGAGAGTCATGGGATAGGAGGTAGTGTCCTATTGTGGATTAAAAACTGGTTAAAGGATAGAAAACAGAGTTGGGTTAAATGGTCAGTATTCTCAATGAAGAAGGGTAGATAGTGGGGTTCCCCAGGGGTCTGTGCTGGGATTGCTGCTTTTTAACATATTTATAAATGACCTAGCGATGGGAGTAACTAGTGAGGTAATTAAATTTGCTGATGACACAAAGTTATTCAAAGTTGTTAAATCGTAAGAGGATTGTGAAAAATTACATGTCAGGTTCCCAGGTGTCAGGTTCCCAAGTGGCTAATAAGCTCATCACAGCTGAGCTCAGCTGCAACAATCACAAGGCAGCTACTGGTAAGGCTAGCTGCCAAACTTCCACACAAGACTGGAAGGCTAAAATATCTGGACCGGAATGAAAAGAGTCTGGAAAGTCTATGGCAGCCACAGGTTCTGGCCACCAGAGGGCGAGAGGAGCACAACCCAAGGGAAAAAAAGTCACGAACGTGGCATTACAAGAGGACCTTACAAGACTGAGAGACTGGGCGTCTAAATGGCAGATGACATTTAATGTGAGCAAGTGCAAAGTGATGCATGTGGGAAAGAGGAACCCAAACTATAGCTACGTAATGCAAGGTTCCACATTAGGAGTCACTGACCAAGAAAGGGATCTAGGTGTTGTCGATGATATGTTGAAACCTTCTGCTCAGTGTGCTGCGGCGGCTAAGAAAGCAAATATAATGTTAGGTATTATTAGGAAAGGAATGGAAAACAAAAGTGAGGACATTGTAATGCCGTTGTATCGGTCCATGGTGAGACCGCATCTTAAATATTGTGTTCAATTCTGGTCATTGCATCTCAAAAAAGATATAGTGAAATTATAAAAGGTATAGAGAAGGGCGAAGAAAATGATAAAGGGGATGGGATGACTTCCCTATGAGGAAAGGCTGAAGCATCTAGGGCTCTTCAGCTTGGAGAAAAGACGGCTGAGGGGAGATATGATAGAGGTCTATAAAATAATGAGTGGAGTGGAAAAGGTTAACGTGAATCGTTTGTTTACTCTTTCCAAAAATACTAGGACTAGGGGGCATGCGATGAAGCTACAAAGTAGTAAATTTAAAATGAATCAGAGAAAAGTTTTCTTCACTCAGTGTGTAATTAAACTCTGGATTTCGTTGCCAGAGAATGTGGTAAAGGCAGTTAGCTTGGCGGGGTATAAAATAGGTCTGGATGGCTTCCTAAAGGAAAAGTCCATAGACCATTATTAAATTGACTTGGGGAAAATCCACTGCTTATTTCTGGGATAAGCAGCATAAAATGTATTGAACTTTTTTGAGATCTTGCCAGATATTTGTGACCTGGATTGGCCACTGTTGGAGACAGAATGCTGGGCTTGATGGACCTTTGGTCTGCCCCAGTGTGGCAATACTTATGTACTTATGGGAATAATAGATCAAATTATCTATATATGAAGCTTTTGGATACTAGTATCAGTTAAATCATAAAAATAAACAGAGATTGGTATAATAAAATATAATACAAATACAGACAGACCCAATTCCTGATTCAGCCCATGTGGGTGTTCAGCGTTAAATCTAAAAATCAGCCTCGGTTCAGTTTTTAGCAAAACATCATCCAAGTTCCCACCTCTCCAATGCAGATCAGGTTTAACCTAACCAAAAACGTATAGTCCTCAATGGAATGACTCTTCTTAATGGAATGTAGTACCAAAGGTTTCTCTGTGTCATGAACTGGAATCTTGTGAGCCCTTGGGTCCAGCTGGAGTGCTGAGGTGAAGGTAGACACCAGCCTCCAGCGGACAGCCGAACAACCCCTAGTCTTCACCTGCGGCGACCGCCGTTCCCTGGGAGTTGAGCCCCCAGGTGCTGGTGGCCAACAGGACTTCCGGAACCACGGGGATGCCGGACTGCGGACTGCAGATGGCATGGAGGCGGAGATTGATGTTGACACCCAGCCGAGAGTAGTCTGGATACCAGAAGAAGTGAGGGCAGGCAGTGATCAGAGAGTAGTCAGGATACCAGCGGAAGTCTGGGCAGGCAGCAAGCAGAGAGTAGTCAGGATACCAGCAGGGCAGGCAGCGAGCAGAGAGTAGTCAGGATACCAGCAGAAGTCAGGACCAGGTAACAATCAGAAGAAACATCAGAAGCACTGCCACTACTCAGGAAACGGAATAGAAGCCGAAGCAAGGAAGGACTGGTGGCAGGGCTTTAAATAGTGCGGGAATTAGGCTCAAGCATGTGCAACTGTCACAAGATGGCTGCCCCCATCAGCGGAGACGCCCTACACCCAAATATGGCCTTCCTTCCTGAAGCTGCCCAACTCCAAGATGGCTGCCACAACCTAAGACACCCAGCTCCAAGATGGCTGCCCTATCCTGGAGATGCCCACATCCAAGATGGCTGCCCTATCCTCAGATGCCCATATCCTGAATAGTCAGGGGACATGACACTCTGCAACTTTCCTTTTAATTTTGTTTTTGTGTTCTATCAATCTCTTGTTGAATTGTCTTATTGCTTTGCCGATGTACACAAGGACAGATGCCTGCATATATTACTTTTACAGTCTTGCAGTTTGAGAAACTTGTATCCCGACTGAGGGTCCACAAATATTTTGCACTGCATATTCACAGCAAAAATAGAACATCCTTCTCACTTATAGTGTCCATGGGGGCAGGCTTGTCTTTTCTTTCTTAACTGCTGGTAGGGCAAAGGCACCAAAGTTGTGATCTCTCTTATTAGCCACAATCAGTTGCTTATTACTGAAGAGTTCAAGGTGTTGTACAACATACCAATGTTTCCTGAGGATTCTTGTGATGTCAATTGAAAGGTGTGTGAAGGGGAGAGTACATATTACAGTATCCTCTTTTTTGTGAATAGCAGGTGTAAGTAGTGTAGATCTAGTCATAGCTTTGGCCTTCTTGTAATAATTATTGATAAATTTCATTGGGTAATCTTTTGCTAAATACCTCTTTTTCATTTCCTCTTACTTGCTTTCAAAGGTGATATCAGAGCATAAGCTTTTAACCCTTAAGAACTGGTTGTACAGTAGATTATTTTTTAAGGATCTGCTAAGACAGCCTTTGTAATCCAGAAATATGTTTACATCAGTAGATTTCCTGAAGATGTCTGTAGTAAAACGTCCTCTGCTCTACATTTATTTATTGCACTTGTATCCCACATTTTCCCACCTATTTGCAGGCTCAATGTGGCTTACAAAGACCTGTTATGGCATCACCATTTCAGGTTACAAAAGATACACTTGGTGTTACAAAGATATCGAGGCTAACAAGTTGATCTAATCAGCAATTATGGAGATAAGACAACCAGAATATGAGATGATGTAGTGATGTATTGTGGATTAGTTATGGATTCTCATGGTAGACTTTGTTAAAGAAATAGGTTTTCAACAATTTGCGAAAGTTAGTTATTACGTTAATCGTTTTCAAGTGAGTTGGTAGTGCATTCCACAACTGTGTGCTCATGTAGGAAAAGCTGGATGCATGTGTTAGTCTGTATTTTAATCCTTTGCAATTGGGGAAATGTAGATTAAGAAAGGTGCGGGAAGATCTTTTAGTATTTCTGGGTGGAAGATCCACGAGGTCAAGCATGTATGACGGAGCTTCTCCGTAAATAATTTTATGAACAATCGTGCATATCTTGAACGTGATACGTTCTTTAACTGGGAGCCAGTGTAATTTCTCTCTTAGGGGTTTTGCACTTTCGTATTTTGTTTTTCCAAATATAAGTCTGGCTGTGGTATTTTGGGCAGTTTGACGTTTCTTGATGATCTGTTCTTTACAGCCAGCGTAAAGTGCATTGCAGTAGTCCAGATGGCTTAGTACCATTGACTGTACCAAATTTCGAAAAATAGCCCTTGGGAAGAAAGATTTTACTCTTTTGAGTTTCCACATGGAGTAGAACATTTTCTTGGTTGTATTCTTCACGTGGTTTTCAAGTGTGAGATTCGATCAATGGTAACTCCAAGAATTTCAGAGTGTTTGAGATGGGGAGGGAAAAGTTTGGGGTGGTTATGGTGGAAAATTTACTTGTGTTATGTTGAGAGGTGAGTATAAGACATTGTGTTTTTTCTGCATTGAGTTTTAACTGAAATGTGTCTGCCCAGGAGTGCAAGATTTGGAAGCTTAGGTTAATTTCATTGGTGATTTCCTTAAGATCGCGTTTGAATGGGATGTAGATCGTGACGTCATCTGCATATATGTATGGATTGAGGTTTTGCTTGTCTAGAAGCTTGGCTAGAGGTATCATCATTAGGTTAAAGAGGGTTGGTGAAAGGGGGATACTTGGGGAACTCCACATTCAGGTGACCATGGGTCTGATGTTGCCGCTTTGGTTATTACTTGGTATGATCTTGTTGTCAGGAATCCTCTAAACCTGTTAAGAACGTTGCCTCCGATTCCAAAGTATTCCAGGATGTGTAGTAGTATTCCATGATTGACCATGTCAAAGGCACTGGACATATCAAATTGCAAAAGAAGTATGTTGTTGCCAGTTGCAATTGTTTGTTTAAATTTATTCGTTAAAGTTACTAATACTGTTTCGGTGCTGTAGTTCGATCGAAATCTTGATTGAGATTCATGCAGAATTGAGTGTTTGTTTAGGTGGTTAGTGAGCTGTTTCGTCACTGCTCCTTCCACGAATTTGGTTATCAGCGGGATCGATGCTACTAGTCGATAGTTGGTTAGGTCACTTGCAGTTTTCTTTGTGTCTTTAGGTAAAGGAGTAAGATATTTCCTTTGTCTTTTGGGAAGAGACCATTTTGTAGTATGTGGTTCAGGTGCCTTGTGAGGTCTGTTATGAATTGTTGAGGGTCCGACCTTAAAAGATTGCTAGGGCAGATGTCTAATTTGCATTGCGATGTGGCGTAACTTTTAAGCAATTGGGTGATGCTATCGATCGATAGTGTGTCAAAGCTGGTCCATGATCAGTCTGCTGGATATTCCCCAGGTATTGGGTCTAGACATTCAAGGAGGTTTGCATACTCATTTGAGTTGATGGGTATCATGAGTTGTAGTTTTATAATTTTCTCTTTAAAGTACTTCGCAAGGCTGTTTGCTGAAGGAGTGTCTGTGTTGTTAGAGGTAACCGGAGCGGTATTTAGTAATTTGTTTACAAGTTGGAAGAGTTTATGTGTGTCTTTGTAGTCTGGTCCAATTTTAGTTTTGTAATATAATCTTTTAGTACGTCTGATGGTGTATTTGTATTTTCTTTGTACTTGTTTCCAGTCATTGAGTGCTGAGTCATCTTTTTTCTTATTCCACGCTCGTTCTAATCTTCTGACTTGTGTTTTTAATTCTTTCAGTTCTTCATTAAACCATGGTATTGAGTTTTTTCTGTGTGAGGTTCTGGTTTTCTGTGGTGCTATTTTGTCTAGTATGGTTCTGCATCTGTTGTCCCAATTATGAAGAAACTGGGGTGAGTCTGTAGTAGAGAGCTGCACGGGAACGGGGTTTGCGGGAATCCCGCGGGAGCAAAGGCAGTTCCTGCAGGATTCCCGCGGGGATGGACGCAGCTCTGCGGGATTCCTGCGGGGACGGGGGCAGTTCCTGCGGGGTTCCCGCGGGGATGGAAGCAGTTCTGCGGTCTTCTCGTAGAAGTGTAAGCTGCACCTGCACCAGCCTCTCATCTACCGAATACCAATTTCTTTGAGTGCTGTCTTCTCCTCCTCTTCTTCTTCCTTGCTTTAACAGCACAAATGTGGAAAGTCTTCCATTAAGGAGGTGGTAGAGTCACAAATGATGACGGAATTCAAAAAGGCGTGGGATGAACACAGAGGATCTCTAATTAGAAAATGGAAGTTATATAAAATCTAACCTTAAATGGCTGCATGTGTGTGGATGTGTCAAGTGACGCTTAGATGGCGACTCTGGATGTGATGAACTAGGGCTGATACCTGGCAGACTTGTATGGTCTGTGTCTCATACATGGCAATCTGGTTTAGGATGGGCTGGAAAGGGCTTAGACAGCAACTTCAGTGGCTGGAACATGAGGACAGTGCTGGACAGACTTTTACGGTATGTGTCCCACAAATGAGAAGACGAATAGACTGGAGTGGGCTTCAACGGCAACTGCAGTAGTTGGAACATAAGGATAGGGCCAGATAGACTTCTGTGGTCTTTGTTCCAGAAACACGAAAGAAAGACCATAATCAAGTATATAATATCATACTTGTTGATTTAATGATGAATTGATCATGAGTGTGACTATTGGCAGAGTGGATGGACCGTTCAGGTCTATTTGCTGTCACTTACTATGTTACTATTAATCCTCTTTGCTACCAGGCTGGTGCACAGACCTCAGCTCTGACATAGGCACAAGAATCAGATGTCACCTGAGCTACTGGCACGTGCATGTGGCGACCTCTCAGCACACAGTGCAAGTGAATCGGAGACAAGTATTACATGTGCACACCAGTTCCGTTCCTTCCTTGCCTACAGTGCTGTGGCTCAAATCCAGAGACAGACTGAGGGAGCGGACTGGAATTTTCTTTTATGTACCATTAAATTCTTACGGGGATGGGTGGGGATGGGTTAAATTTTTGCGGGGATGGGTGCGGATGGGTAAGATTCCAGCGGGGATGGGCAGGGACGGGTAAGATTTCTGTCCCCGTGCAACTCTCTAGTCTGTAGGTGCTGACCATTCGTTGTTATAAAATTGTTGCCAAAATATTAGTGGCTCTATTTTTCCTCTCGTGGTGTAGGTGAGTTGTTCTTGTTTATGTTGTGACTCTTTTGTTCGCCAGTGAAGGGAGAGGTTTGCTTTGTAGTGATCGGACCATGGTGTAGCTGTCCATTTAATATCTGTTAGTGTGAGATTTTGTTCTGATGAGAATTTGTGTGTTATGATGTCTAGTGTGTGTCCTTTAGTATGGGTAGGTTGCATAGTTGGCCATTGAAGCTCCCAGAGTTTGAGGAAATCCTTGCATTCAGTTACATTTGTTAGGTTTGTATCCTCAATGTGAAGGTTGATGTCTCCAGCTATAAGAAGGTTTTGGGTGGAAACACATGTATTCGAAATGAAGTCCATGAAATGTGTTTGGCAATCTTGCCAATTGCTTGGTGGCCTATAAAACAGGATGAGGTTTAGGTGGTCCTGTAGAGTAGGGTGGTTGATTCGAACTGAAGCTATTTCAAGTTGAGGGAGTATGGATTCGGATGTTGTTGTGATGGTAAATTGAGATCTGTAGATTATAGCTATGCCTCCTCCTCTTTTTCCGTTCCTTGTCCAATGGGTGATTTTGTATCCTGGGGGGGCATAGTTCTAAAATTATGGGATCTTTGAGATCGTGGATCCAGGTTTCATTGATTAGTAGGAAGTCGAGATTGTCTATTGTGATCCAGTCGGTTATTGTCATTGCTTTGTTAACTACAGATCTGGCATTTATGTAGCCCATTTGTATTAGTTGGTAAGGTTCAGTTGTGCTCGAGGTTGTGATAATTTTTATTAGTTCTCTGTCCTCTTGGTATTTGAGTTTGTTATGTCCTTTCTTTCCTTTCTGTTGGTTGTGTCCGTAGGTGGTAGGTTTTCCATTCCATTTTTTAATCTTTTGGGTGTGTGTATTGTTTTTGGGTTGTGTGTATGGTTTATATGTTGTGGGTAAGTTATTGTCTGTGATGGGGGATGTCAGTGCGTGGTGGATTAGGGAAAGACAATAGATGGTTAGGAGTAATTTATTAATGCTCATGTTGGCAGTGGTTTGTGTTGTGCAATAGGAGTGGGTGTAAGTTAGAGATCAGCCGTGCAGGGTAGTGGTGTTTGGTTAAATTTACAGTTAAGCGTGCATTTCAGTACAGTATACGTACTTCCTATCTAACGTGGAATTCAGTGTGTTACAGAGTGGAGCAGAAGGAATGATTAGTGTTAACTTTAGCAATTAACAGTCCTACAGTTCTACCGTAGTTCAGTTCAGTATGTGTGCTTACAGTCCGATGTCTAGTTCATTATGCTACAAGATGGTGCAAAGGAGGTGGTTAGTGTTACTTTAGCAATTTACAGTTTTACAGTTCAATATAATGTTATGAGATATTTAAAAAGTATTTAAAAAGCGGTTAGAGGTTCAAGTCGTCAGACACTTTGGTGATATAGTGAACCAATAATTTTTCCTATATATATTGCGTAAAAAATTGAACTAGCGTAAAAAATTGAACTAGCAATTTATGTCTAGAAATATTGATTCATTGTAAAATCCATTTTAAAAGTCAAATTCTCATGCAAACAGTTCAACCACAAATGAAATCTTTTAAAGTTTGGTCTCGCTAGGGCTTTTTTTGAGGAGGTACTTGGGGGTACTGAGTACCGGCACCTTTTCTATTGTCTGCTAAAATTGACCCATGGACCCCAAGTTTTAATTAAAGAGCTCAGGCTCTACACACCAATTATGCCTTGTCATTGATTCTGTGACTGGTTGCAGGGGGACTAGCTATTGTGGGGTAGGTCCCTCAGTGATTACCCCATCCCTGAAGGGTGGCCTGACATTTGAGTACTGGCACCTTTTTCGCTAGAAAAAACACACTGGGTCTCGCTGCCCAAAGATGGAGTTGTACCTACTTAGGACAGCTGTTGAAACTGGGAGAAGGCCACTGCCCATCGCTAGAGCAGATGAAAGATGACTGGGCCATCTTGAACCACTAGGTTTTGCAATACTTGCAAGTAGGACATTGCTGTGACTTGTTAACTAAAAACAATCATGGAGATATTCAGTTTACCAAGTTGGATATATTTATGCAGATTCCTTCTAAGCTAAATATGCTGTCCCAATGGTGCCAAATAAAGACAGAAAACAGTGAGTTCCCCTACTTAGAGCAATTGGTGCAAACATGGAAGGAAGATCTTGCTGAGGAGCTGTCTATTCGAATGGTAAGGCAGCAGTTTGTAGACTTTACACACTAACCCTGAACAGGATATTCAATATAAAGTCATTCACCAGGCATATAATACAAGACAAACATGGAAAGAAATGGGAATATGGGGTGATAATTGCAGTAAATACAGGATGAAGGGTGGCACATTTCTACACTCCTTTTTGGAGTGTCAGAAACTGAGAAAAGGCACTGGAAACTATAGAGATAATGGTTCAAAAGCCTACTGACCATACAATACAGTACCTTGCTGCTGAGTGTGGAAGAGAAACTTCAAAGGAAAAAGCTAGCAGGATATCAAAGGAAGTCTGTACCTGCATATAATGTAAACCATTTTGGTTGTACCAAAGAAAGGTGGTATATTAAATCTATGAACCTATACTACTAGTATTTTTGCTGATCAAGAAAACTATTCTGCAGACACGAGTAGTTAAGTTACATAAAATATGCCAAACCTAATTTGCATATTTTTTGACAAGTGGCCATGCCCACTTCCTGGTTGTCAGCCAATTAGAATCAAGGATCTGCCCAAGCCCCACCCACTTCCTGCCAAGCCACAGCAACTCTTTACTCAAGCCCTGCCCTTTTTTATGACATCACCGGAGATGGTCATCACCCCTTTTGATGCCATCACTGGAAGTGACTTCATAACTCCTCCCTAAACTTTGCCCCTTTTGGTGATGACACCAGAAGTGGCATCATAAGTCCATCCAAATCACAGTCCCTTTTCAAGATGGTGGTTCCCATGGGTTGCACAAATCCAAGATGGTGGTGAGACAGCGTGGGCATAGAAATAATTTGGTATTTTAACTTGCAAGTGATGGAGGAATGCCATATGGTTTTAATTATTTAGAAGTCTAGCTTTTGCTGGGCTAAAGGTTAGAAAGGTCAGAGAGAGAAACTTTCTTTGACCCCTTGTGAGTGATGGATGGTTAAGGCTAGTTCATAGATATTATTTTACCACATCTGGAGGCCATTAAATCTTGAGGGGATCAGCAAAGCAAGACATATTGTAGTTTTAAAAGGATTAGTTTAAAATGCTGCTTAGAAGAAAATAGTTAGATTTAAGAAGTTCTTGATAGATGTAGATTATGTCTTATAAGGAATTTGATTTCTGCTTATTTTAGAATATGTTTTATTCTGTGTAATTAATAATTCTATGTAGAATATCTTTTTAATCCAGTGTTATATCTTTGCCTGACTTTTCAAGTAAGACTGCAGTTGAAAAGGTCATCGTCTGGTTTGAATTATCCACAGTCCTAGCTAGTTCAATGTATGAAGCTAATAGGTGAAAGAGGTCAGAAAAAGTCAACTTACTTCCTTGATGGATTATAGCAAAATGTAGGACTGTATGCCATTAAGCAAGACTGGCCCCTTAGCCCCTCAATGAACCTAAGTTAGTATGAAGTTGATTGGGAAACTGATTATGTGAATAATAATAAAATGCAAGAGTTCTGGTGCCCCATTGTCTAGCGTGAGAGGCCCCAGGTCATAGGTCAGTTAGGAAATGTCTGGAACCTATGTAACTGATATTTTGGAATAAATGTATACAGATGATTGGTTCAGACAGGGTAATCAATTTATTCCTTACCATCTGGAAAGTAAGGGGGGCTAGAGGGGTTTAAAACTGTATATAACTGGGAGCAGAAGCAGCTTACGTCAGAAGAAGGAGAGAAGAGAACTGAAGAGGACAGACAGAAGCCATAAGACACAGAGAGCTGAGAAAGAGAAGTAGTGCTGATGTCCTACTTTGTTTGCTGGCAAATAAAGAAGATTTCTCTCTCATTCTGGTGTGTGCTGTTTGACTCCTGAAGTACCACAGATTCTGCTAACACTAGTGGTAATTCCTGCAACAATTCTTGGTGGCAGCGGTGGGATGCTCAACCCTGCATCAATTTCTGGCACCCAACTGACTGAGGAACATTAGCCGGGTATGTATTTTGTATTCTGTATTCTGTATTGCAATCCTAGCTAGGAAACTGTAAACCAGCCCCTCAAAAATTGAGGGAAGGGGAGTCTGATCAACTCTCAGCGAAGGCCTTAGTAGCTTCTAGTCGTGGGGACTAGTAGGGAAACCGCCTGAGCTTATCTGTATCTGAGAAATCTGAAATTGTTGGGTGGGATTTTTGTGCAGAATGTGTGTGATGCCTGAATGTTAAATGAGAGTGGACTTCTTATAGCTGCGGTTCCAGTTAACGCGAGTTCAATTGGCCAGCGACGGAAGGAAGCGATTGTTGTTTGTTTACCTTTTTGTCTCTGGATTTGTGGACCCCTTACCACAATTCCAAAAATTCCCTCCCTTTTTGTGTGTTGTAACTGTAAGCATTATGGGAGGGACATCATCTAGACAAATTACTACTCCCCTAGATTGTATGCTTAAGAATTTCAAGAAAGGATTTTTAATTAATGATTATGGACAGACTTTAAGCTTAAGTACTCTAAGAACCTTGTGTGAAGTTGAGTGGCCATCTATGGGAGTGGGGTGGCCCCCTAGTGGCAGCTTAGATATTGAAGTAATCCGGAAGGTCTACAGCATAATTGTAGGAGAACCAGAATATTCTGAACAACTCCCCTATATAGATTCCTGGGACAGCCTTGTGACTGACCCTCCCTCTTGGTTGAAAACTTATATGGGATCCCCAGTAAAGTTCATGTTGGGCCGCGTTCAAAGAAAGATTATTAGAAAATCTAAACTGGAGGAGGGAAAGAGCCCCAGGAAGCCTACCACCCAATCGGTGGCTTCCGCCCCTACCCTGTCTGAGAAACCCATACTCTCTGATGACCCCTCAGATCTTGAGCCACCACCTTATGGCCCATTGTTGGGGTTCCGTGCCACCCCTAGAGATCCACGGCGTCCAGCCCAAGCTTCTCCAGCACAGGCTTCTCCGGATAGTTCCTCCCCTTCTGTGCAAACCCCGCCACATCCTAGGTTAGACTTTTCACCCAGCCTCTACCCTTCTGTGCCACATCCTTCCCTGTTAACCTCCAAAGACCCGCTTTGGGCTCCACTCCCTGACTCCTCAACTCCCGACAGCCCATCCTCTCCCTCTAATACCCCTCCCCACTCATCAGGGGCTCATCATCCCTTTCAATGGACTGAATCTCCTGTGATCACCTCTCAGTCTATGAGTACCCCTCCCCATCCCTCAGGGGTTCAACACACCTCCCCTGAATGGGTTAGACCTGTTGCAATCACTTTTGAGCATGATAGGGGGGTAGCTCCTAGCTCTACCTCAGGTTCCATTCCCACCTCCTCGAGAGTTCTGCCCCTGCATCAGGTAACCACCACTCGACCGGATCCTAATAATGAGGGTCAGGTTATGCAGGCACAGGCCTACCAGTATGTACCCTTCACAACCACCGATCTCCTGAATTGGAAGACGCATTACCCCTCTTATACTAAAAAGCCTCAGGCAGTGGTGGACCTAGTGGCTAGCATTATGGCCACCCATAACCCAACCTGGACTGATTGTCAACAACTTCTCCTGACCCTCTTCACAACTGAGGAGAGGCGGAAGATTTTACAAAATGCTGAGGCCATCACGCGAGCGCGTGTTCCCGAGGGGATACAGGACCCAGAGGAATGGGTTAGAACTCGGTTCCCTCGCGCAGCTCCAGCTTGGGATCCAAATAACGGGCAGCACTATGAACTGTTGTCTGGCTATTGCCGGGACTTGCTGGAAGGTATGAAGAAAGGCATAAAGAGGCCCATTAATCTGGCAAAGGTCTCTGAAATTCTCCAAGGGGCAACTGAATCCCCTGGGGCCTTTTTAGAGCGACTAATTGAAGCCTACAGAACATACACCCCATTTGACCCTGAGGCACTAGAAAACCAGAGAATGGTGAATAGTGCATTGGTGGCCCAGAGTATGCCAGATATCCGGAAGAAGCTGCAGCGTCAGGAGGGATTCGCAGGGATGAATACCACCCAGCTAATTGAGATCGCAACAAAGGTTTTCGTTAATAGGGATCAGGAGATACGCAGAGAGGCTGACCGGAAGATGCAGAAGAAGGCCGACCTTTTGGCGGCAGCCATTACTAATTCCACTCTTAACCGAGGTCGACCTCTAGCTAATGGGAAGCCAAAGTGGGACCCCGGACCGCCAGCCCGGCCTCGAGATTCCTTCAATCAATCCCGGCCACGAGGGGAGAATCCCAGACCACGATTGGAGAGGGATCAGTGCGCCTACTGTAAGGAAAGAGGGCACTGGAAAGATGAATGCCCCCAGAGGCGCCAGGGACTGAGAAGGGGACCAGGAGATCGAGGAAGCCGAGGCCGAGTTCGAGAGGGACGGTATGAGCCTCCTGAATCTGACATCATTGGGATAGCCGAGATGGCAGAATGGGATGAATAGGACAGACCGGGTTCCTACAAACTGGGCTCCCAGGAACCCATGGTCAAGTTAACTATAGGGAGCCGCTCAATTCCATTCATGATTGATACAGGAGCTGAACATTCTGTTGTGACGGAGCGATTAGCGCCTGTGTCTGGAAAAACTGTCCGAGTGGTGGGAGCCACGGGGGTGCAGAACCGGAGGCCCTTTCTGACGACCCGTAGATGCCAATTAGGCTCACACACAGTCACTCATGAATTCCTGTATATGCCAGACTGTCCAATCCCTTTGTTAGGCCGGGACCTGCTGTCCAAGCTTAGGGCCCAAATTTCCTTTGACTCTGATGGCCAGACTTCAGTCTCCTTTCGGCCCCCGACATCCAGCCCTAAGGGCATATTGAGTTTCTGCTGCCCCCTTGAAGAAGAATGGCGGTTGCATCAGTCGCATGGCCAAGTTGACCTACCCCTGGCCGACAGTTTCCAGGTCAATGGGGTATGGGCAGAAGATAATCCCCCAGGGTTGGCCCGAAATATTCCCCCTGTTCATGTAGACTTACTTCCAAGTGCCTGGCCAATCCATCTTTGTCAATACCCAATTCCCCGAAAGGCTCTGGAAGGGATTCAAGCACATCTGAATCGTCTGTTATCCCATGGAATTATTCGACCTTGCCAGTCTCCATGGAATACGCCACTGTTGCCAGTCCAGAAGCCAGGGACTGAGGACTACCGGCCAGTCCAAGACTTACGAGTGGTCAACAAATCCACTATTTCATTACACCCTGTAGTGCCTAATCCATATGTCCTGCTTGGATTGATACCTTCTGGAGCTACCCATTTCACGACACTGGACCTAAAAGATGCCTTCTTTTATATTCGGGTGGCCCCGCCAGTCACAACTGCTTTTCGCCTTTCAATGGGAAAACCCAGTAACAGGACGGAAGCTTCAGTATACATGGACCCGCCTGCCACAGGGGTTCAAGAATTCCCCCACCATTTTTGGGACTGCCCTAGGACAAGACCTTAAGACTTTTAAATCTGAGCCTTCCAGGCGAGTTTTACTCCAGTATGTAGATGACCTCCTGATTGCAGCAGTGACCCAGGAAGAGTGTTTTGAGGCTACCAAAGAATTGCTGGAGTTACTCTTGGATGCGGGTTATAAGGTCTCACGCTCGAAGGCCCAACTCTGTCAGTCAGAAGTGAAGTATCTGGGCTTCTGCATTTCCCAGGGAAGTCGGAGACTGGATGTCAGTAGGAAGCAAGCGGTTGCTGCAATTCCCCAACCCAAGTCCAGAAGGGAAGTTAGGGAATTTCTGGGAGCAGCCGGATTCTGCAGAATTTGGATTCCAAATTTTGCACTGATGGCGAAACCCCTTTACCAGGCCACAAAGGGGGGTGAAAAGGAACCATTTGAATGGGGACCTACTGCTCAACAATCCTTCTTCGCCATAAAGAAAGCCCTACTCCAAGCCCCTGCGTTAGGCCTTCCTGATGTGGAGAAACCTTTCTCACTGTATGTCCACGAGCGACAGGGGGTTGCTCTGGGGGTGCTGACCCAGATGATGGGATCCTGGCAGAGGCCTGTTGCATACCTGTCTAAACAGCTGGATGGAGTGGCTAAAGGATGGCCAGCCTGCATGAGGGCTATTGCAGCAACAGCCTTACTGGTCCAGGAAGCTGATAAGTTGACCTTGGGGCAAGAACTGGTTGTTAAAGTCCCCCAAGCAGTTCTCACCCTCATGGAGTACAAGGGCAACCACTGGTTTACAAATAGCCGCATGGTTAAGTACCAAGCCAGCTTGTGTGAGAATCCACGGATACACTTGGAAACAGTGGCTACATTCAATCCCACCACTCTTTTGCCAGCATCTGAGGGACCACCGGATCATGACTGTATCCAAACCATGGATGAAGTGTACTCCAGTCGACCAGATCTTAAAGATGTTCCTTGGAGGGATCCAGGTGTAATTTATTTCACAGATGGAAGCAGTTACGTGGAGAACTCCAAGCGATTGGCAGGCTATGCTGTGGTGACAGAGGACAAGGTGATAGAAGCAAGAGCCCTGCCCCAAGGAACTTCAGCCCAGAAAGCAGAACTTGTGGCCCTCATTCGAGCTCTGGAGTTAGCAGCAGGACTGGTGACCAACATTTATACTGATTCCAAGTATGCCTTCACAACTCTACATGCTCATGGAGCTTTGTATAAGGAAAAGGGACTCATAAATGCTGCAGGCCAACCTGTTAAGTATGGACCTGAAATACTTCAGCTGCTAGAGGCTGTTTGGGCCCCTAAGAAGGTAGCTGTCATTCACTGCAGGGGACACCAAAGGATAGATACTCCAGTGGCCCGAGGGAACCGCCATGCTGATCGGGTGGCCAAGGAAGCTGCTCGAGGACCCCCAGCAAGTACTGTGACCCCCCTGTTCCAAATTCGACTGCAAGAATGGACACCTATGTACACCCAAACGGAAGAGAAATGGGCTCAAGAGGAAGGAGCAGTAAGGAGACCTGATGGCTGGTTACATCTCCCTGATACCAGAGTTCTGGTGCCACGCCACTTAGCTTGGCCTGTAGTGTCTCAAGCTCATGACTTGTCACACTTAGGGAAAACAGCACTAGCCCGCCTACTCAGTCGAGTAGTGGTCTTGGAAGGATTGGATAGTCTGGTTGCCACTGCCTCTGCCCGATGTACTCTCTGTGCCCAGAATAATGCTCGTCAGGGACCCCGTATTCCACCAGGAGTTCAGTCCAGAGGACTAACACCCTTTGAGTCCCTAGTCATAGACTTCACAGAAATGCCCAGGAGCGGTAGGCTCCGATACCTCTTGGTCATGGTTTGCACTTTCTCTGGGTGGGTGGAAGCATACCCTACAGTCACTGAGAAAGCCACAGAAGTAGCTCGAGCCCTCCTTAGGGATGTCATCCCCAGGTATGGACTGCCCCTTGCCATAGGCTCAGATAATGGTCCCGCCTTTGTTGAAGCCACACTTCAGGCCCTGTCCCACGCATTGCGCATTACCTGGAAATTGCATTGTGCCTACCGTCCCCAGAGTTCAGGGCAGGTTGAGCGGGCAAACAGAATCTTGAAAAATAGCCTAGCAAAGATTTGTCAGGAAACCCAACTGAAATGGCCACAGGCACTGCCACTAGCCCTCTTCCGCCTCCGATGCACCCCAACTAAAGGAACAGCCCTCTCTCCCTTTGAAATTGTGTATGGGAAGCCCCCAGCCATTTTGCAGGGAATTAAGGGAGACATAGGGACTTTAGGGTCTGCCCAGGTGCAGGAGCAGGTAGCCCTCTTGGGCAGGATAATTTCTGAGCTTCAGTCTTATGTGAGAGAAATAAACCCTGTCCCCTTCCAGGCTCAGGTACATTCCTTCCTGCCAGGGGATAGAGTTTGGGTGAAAGATGGAAAGGACCTTTTACTGTTTTGCTTTCTACCCCTACAGCTGTGAAGGTCGCAGGGATAACTCCATGGGTCCATTGGTCTCGAATCAAGTCTGCTGACCAGACTGAGCCCAGTACGGATCAGACGGAGCCTAAACAGTGGAGAGCAGAAAGTGATCCAGCGGAGCCATTGAAGCTGTGCTTGACCCGAACCAAAGAATCTACTAGCTGAAAAGAAGGGTCAACTGCATACCGCAGGAGCTGCTGGACTTTGGCTTCATACTGAGACTCTTTCTTGCCTGATTCTGGCTTTCCTGGAATTTGAGAGCTTGATCCTTGTCAGTTGAGGTTCTATCCCAACTGGTATAAGAACTCAAAGACTGAGAATATTATATGAGAGTAATCTGTGACTAGCACAGACTGTTGGAATATTATTGCTTAATTAGTTTGCTGTATTTGTTTTAGATTAGGAAGAAAGAAAATGTTAGTAGTTTGGGTGCTTTTGTTGTTTTCTACTCCTTGCCTCCTTGTTCCTAATACCCCAACTCGCTCCAACCTTTGGGTACATTCTGTCCAGGAACTAATTAGCCAGGCAAAGATTACTTCCCCTTGTATTGTGTGTTCCCGATTTTCTCCTTATACCACAGATGTCCCAGCTGTTCCTGTCCCTGTGCCGCTTACAGCTCTTATACCTCCCTACTTTTCGAGTTCGGGCCCTTGGAGCCAGGATTATACTTGGTGGTCCTTTTATAATGCTACCTCCCCTTCTGAATCTTCTCTAAGGCCAGTCTTTACGTCTCCCTATCCAGCTTCTGGAGTGTTTTGTTTAACAAGAAACATCTCAACTGTTCTTCCTATTTCCTGTAACTATACCAATGTTCTCCCAGAGAAGGGGGAATCTGTGTGGGTAGTCTCTCCAGGTACTCCTATGTGCCCTACTACCGTACCTGTAGATTATGACCCAGGTGATTATCTGGCTCCTAATCGTACCACTAAGAGGACTATAGTGTCCAAGCTTATTTTCTACTTTCATAAGTCCCCGGGGTATGAAGAGTTTATAACAAATGAGCAGCCTGTCACAATTGGGGATTGGCACCTATGGTGTGCAAAGTCTCCATTTCGTCTTCGTTCCCCCTGGGATAGGGGCTCGCATTATGGGCATCCTAAGTACCTTGTCCAGCCTGAGCCAACATTTATTGGGAACTTCCCTCACCCTCTCCTTGGCCATTACTGGCTCTGTGATAATGTCCTCCACATGATTCTTCCCCCCACGTATGATTTTTGTGTATTGGTAACCTTGAATTATTTTCCTGAAGTTATTCCTCTTCTCAGGCCACCATCCCCGCACCGCTCTAAGCGAGAGGCCTTGTCCTTACCTTCCTCCGTTGCCACAGAGGATGAGGCGATTGAATTAGCCCTCCAGTACATCAACTCTACTTATCCTCTGACTAAAAAGAGACTTGTGGCCCTTTCTGCCACGGCCTGAACTAGGCATGGCTACCCGGCGACTTCAGTCCCTACTCCATGTTTTAGTTCATGAGCTGAACGTGGTAGTCAATGCATTGCAGGATCAAATTAATGAATTAAGTGTAGTTTCTCGGTATAACCGTATGGGCCTTGACTACCTCTTTGCAGCCCAGGGTGGCCTCTGCACAGTGCTGTACTATTGTCATAAATAGGACGCATGTAGTTAGGCATGCCATGGATAAAGTCCTACAGTTGGCTAGCCTTAATGTGGAGGATTACCGAGGAGGATTAGACCTTACCTCCTGGTGGTGGTCATTGACCTCATGGATACGTCCCTTGTTCATTTCCCTAATAGTCTTAGTTTTAGCAGGATTGTTGTTTTGTTTCCTAGCCTCATGTGCTTCGGCAGTATGCCGTAGGACCTTAACGAGTAGGGTAATGGTGATTCACAAGCCTATTCCTAGAAGTTATGCCCCAGGAGGAGGTATGGAGTTGGCATCACTATAGTCTCCAGAGTTTGAGTTTTGAGACTTATCTCTGCATAAGCTGATTTTAGTCTCAAAGGGGGGAATGAGACAGCGTGGGCATAGAAATAATTTGGTATTTTAACTTGCAAGTGATGGAGGAATGCCATATGGTTTTAATTATTTAGAAGTCTAGCTTTTGCTGGGCTAAAGGTTAGAAAGATCAGAGAGAGAAACTTTCTTTGACCCCTTGTGAGTGATGGATGGTTAAGGCTAGTTCATAGATATTATTTTACCACATCTGGAGGCCATTAAATCTTGAGGGGATCAGCAAAGCAAGACATATTGTAGTTTTAAAAGGATTAGTTTAAAATGCTGCTTAGAAGAAAATAGTTAGATTTAAGAAGTTCTTGATAGATGTAGATTATGTCTTATAAGGAATTTGATTTCTGCTTATTTTAGAATATGTTTTATTCTGTGTAATTAATAATTCTATGTAGAATATCTTTTTAATCCAGTGTTATATCTTTGCCTGACTTTTCAAGTAAGACTGCAGTTGAAAAGGTCATCGTCTGGTTTGAATTATCCACAGTCCTAGCTAGTTCAATGTATGAAGCTAATAGGTGAAAGAGGTCAGAAAAAGTCAACTTACTTCCTTGATGGATTATAGCAAAATGTAGGACTGTATGCCATTAAGCAAGACTGGCCCCTTAGTCCCTCAATGAACCTAAGTTAGTATGAAGTTGATTGGGAAACTGATTATGTGAATAATAATAAAATGCAAGAGTTCTGGTGCCCCATTGTCTAGCGTGAGAGGCCCCAGGTCATAGGTCAGTTAGGAAATGTCTGGAACCTATGTAACTGATATTTTGGAATAAATGTATACAGATGATTGGTTCAGACAGGGTAATCAATCTATTCCTTACCATCTGGAAAGTAAGGGGGGCTAGAGGGGTTTAAAACTGTATATAACTGGGAGCAGAAGCAGCTTACGTCAGAAGAAGGAGAGAAGAGAACTGAAGAGGACAGACAGAAGCCATAAGACACAGAGAGCTGAGAAAGAGAAGTAGTGCTGATGTCCTACTTTGTTTGCTGGCAAATAAAGAAGATTTCTCTCTCATTCTGGTGTGTGCTGTTTGACTCCTGAAGTACCACAGATTCTGCTAACACTAGTGGTAATTCCTGCAACAGTGGCACTCTTAGCATCACTTTCTGTTTTTAAACATGAAAAAAAAAAGCCCAAGAGTCCCAATTGTAAAGTTCCCACCATAATGTTCAATATAAATGCATATATAAAGTACAAGTCGTATGCACAACAATTCTTATAAATGCAGTACGAGCATCTGTAATAATGTGAAGAAAAGGTCATAGGACAACTCAGGGTTAAACCCTTAAATGATGTCCACATCTATTGTATTTTCATACCATCACGCAGATACCACAGTGTGATAAAGATCTGTAAAACTAGTGAAAACTCACATTAATCATAATCAAGCTTAAAAAAATAATGGTAAAAAATCTTGAAAAATATCACTGAAAGAAAACAGTAAATCAGTACTTATCTGAAGCAGTCCTGCAAGCAGATCTAATAAAACAACACCCAACGCCAACGGTACCTAAAGCTGGCCACTCAAATGACACTTTGTAAAATCCAAGAACATCAGGAGTGATATATAATCCACTACGAAGCTCAATGCTGGTAATATACACTCATACGTACACCGGCGCTGACTCATTTCACATGGGTTTCACAGGCTCATGATTCGTCTAAATCGTCATCAGTATAGAGAAGTTTCAAAATTCAATGATTCTATTTTTTTTATTACAAACTCATAATTAAATAATTTAAGACTGCATATTGAACACTTATCTTAGTCCCAGCAGTTCGGATATATATGGAGGACCCCATAGCCAACATCGACTATATTTAGCAAAATGCTGCTTCAAGGCTGGTCCTGCATGTATATAGATGCCAATATACACACAGGACCAGCCTTGAAGAAGCATTTTACGAAACATGGCCCATGTCGGCTATGGGGTCCTCCATTTATACCCAGACTCTGGGACTAACATAAGTGTGCATTATGCAGGCTTAAATTATTTAATCATGAGTTTTTAATAAAAAATAGAATCATTGAAGTTTGAAACTTCTCTAGACTGATGATGCTTTAGGTGAATCATGAGCCTGTGAAGTCCATGTGAAACGAGTCATCGCCGAGGTCTGGATTCAGGCATAAGTATTATTAGTAGCTGTGTACCTATGAGTGTAAATTACCAGCATTGGGCTTTGTAGTGAGCATTCAAATTATGGGCTGTTGCTTTCTGAAAGAATAACCTGTGCTGGAAATAATCATGCAGTGTGCAAATCCTCCAACTATTTAGTACAGCACAACATGGCCAAAGATTTATAAGAACTTTTTGTACTAACATATTAAAACTACAAAATCACATACTTATACATATTGTGAGAAGGGAGAGGCTGTCCTACCCTGGTTAGGCCCCTAGAGGGCGCTGTTCCCCTAAAATGTCCAGGGAGAAGGGCTGGGTGAGTCGCTGAAGGGAGCCAGTAAGGGGAGGTATAGCTGGAGGTCGCTAGGACCGGGGAGAGTCCTGGAGGTGGAAACAGGTGCAGCAGGTTATGGGCTGGGTCCTGTTTGGCCATTAAACACTTAATACCCCACCTGAGTGGTGAGGGGGAGAGGAGAGCTAGCAGCGGAAGAAGAGAGCTGGTAGCTGAAGCAGGAGGTCCCCATGTGAAGTACTGGCTGAGCCCTTTGGACTGGTGGTGAACTGTGTGCAAAGCAAGGAAGCTGGCTGGGGTAAGAAGGCCCTAGAGTGCCAGGTATAAGAATTGTGTGTTACAAGGACGGACTGGGTGTCCGGGTTATAAGGAAGGACTGGGGTGTTCATGTTACAAGGAAGGACTGAGTGTCCAGGTGCTTAAGCTGGAAGATTGAACTGACTAGGAAGAAATGTTTAAGCTGGAAGGACTGTTTAAGCTTGTAAAAGTGTTTTAAGCTGGAAGAAGTGTGCCCCAGGAAGGGGGAATAAAAGATTTGTAAGAGAATATCCTGTTGGTGAGACCTGACTGTGTTTGCCTTTGAGAAGCAGGTCACCCTGAGCAGAAAGGGGTAGTAGAATAATTTGCATAAAATCTGCATACTGAGAACCAGCTCACCCTGAGTGCAAGAGGGACGTGGGATCCTGAGGTGGGAGCTTCATCTTCACAATATCAATAAAAAGCACTATAGAGAAAATAAACTTACTTGAACGTGTCACTATCAGTGCCGACCAAAGTTTGCAAAGACCTAACAGCTTAGGGCGACTGCCAGAAAAAAAGGTGCTTGATAATTGTAGAGATGTCAGAATACTTCAATGTCAAAACCACGATGTCACTGGAGAAACACTGTCTTAAAACCAATCAAAGTCGTGGTTTAACCCTTTTGGGCTAACACAGTCCTTCAGCCTTCTGGCTTTTTTTTTTTACATCAATCTGTTGAATCAAATATTAATATCTCTGTTCTCACCACTTACTTTGCAAAAGTATATCTATGCAGGAAAAAAAAATAGATTTTCACCAGGCATCTACAAATTCTCTTAGGTCCTAGGAGCCAGCCTAAAAATCTAGGAGCCAGATTTGGAACAACTAGAAATTTATTTATTTATGTATAGTTATGGATCGCTCAGGGTGATACACAACAAACTACTTATACCAGCAGCAGTTTTAACATAGAAAAACTCAACAAAGGTGTGAAACAATAGTAAATACAATGATATAAAAAAGTTTTTGTCCCTCTTCCTGAACAAAATGTAATAACAATAATATTTATTATTCTATTCCGCATGTGCCAAAACTAGTTCAACGCACATCACAACACATAAAAAAATAATACAGCCCAGAAATACAATAACAGTTACATAATAATTGAAATTACGTGGAGGGTCATTTTCGATATAACGTCTAAGTGCAATTTTGGATGTTTTAGTGAAAACGTCCAAAATCGGGCAAGCATAATGGAAAGATATTATAGACGTCTTTCTATGTTCCATAATATCAGTTAAGAATGTATAAGACGATCCACAAAAGACGTTTTTTGGACACAACTGACATAGAACGTCCATCGCACAAATATCCCCGCGCTTATTAAAAAGTGCATGGTTATGCTAGAAACGTCCTCTCTATGTGCAGAATCTCCAAAGGCACGGCACATGTAGAGATGTTCATACACGTGCTGAACGTCTGTATAAGGCAATGCGCATTTCAGAATGTTTATTCAGAGAGCAAAATAGCACTCAGGAGAGAGCCGAACTTTAGTCTCGCTGACTGAGACACTTCACCTGGTGCAGCTCTGCATAAGGCACAAACTGTGCCTATTTAAATGGCACCACTATTTGCCACAAAAGAATATCTCCATAAGGGTCTGGACCTTAATAAGAGACACCCTGGCAAAGTAAGAGTTCAGGAATGGCAGCCCCCCCTCCCAACACTGGACATGGGCTATCAGGTCCCCCTCCTGTTGCACCACATATAAGAGTTCCCTCACCAATGCAAATACTGACTGAAGTCTCTCATTCAAGAGTAATCAGGGATAGGTGTACATCCACATCCATAAATATAATCAATGTCCTAGAAAGGAAAACCATATCCACATCCCTGCAATACTGCACATGCTGCACAGAAAGGGTACTCTCTGTCTCCATGTCCACCTCAACAACCATATCACCTGTGCCTATGTAATGTTCCCCCCCCCCACCCCCCACCCCCCCATCAGTGTTATCTGTCTCTCCGGTGGAGGAGGAGGCAGCAGCAGCGGCAGGGGAGCAGGATGTGGTGGTGGAACCTGGACAATGGGAGGTGCCCAATATGCAGGACCCCTGGGAGGATATGCCTCCTCTTGAGGGGGAGGAAGAGGAGGGGGAGACACACCACTACCACCCCCCACTACCACCACCACCAGAAGCGGTGCACAACAGTGCAGCAGTACTGCACCTTCTGCAGCACCTGGCTGCTACACAAAATCAGTTGCTGCAGGAGGTGGCTGCACTGTGACAGTCTGTACAGCAGCAGTTGGGGGCACACAGGCAGCTCCTACTGCTGCTTGTAGAGCTGCAGCAGAGGGCCATGTAGGGAACTGATAACCCCCAATGAGTGAAACGAACATTTCTAACTAGTTTGTAAATAGTTTATTGTTGAAAATATATTACAAATGTTTAATTCCATATCATCATGCTGATCAATCCATAGACTGGTGGGTTGTGTCCATCTACCAGCAGGTGGAGATAGAGAGCAATCCTTTTGCCTCCCTATATGTGGTCATGTGCTGCCGGAAACTCCTCAGTATATTCTCTATCTCAGCAGGTGGTGGTCACACACAGCAGCAGCTCTGGCTAGGCCTCCAAGCCTAATTTTTAGGTTTTGTTGAGTGCCTGGGGTTGAGGGCTCTTCTTGAGCAAGTGCAAACCTGGTGGCGCCAGGTCCCTCCTTTTCTCCCCCCTCCCGCTGGCTCCGTTAAAAAAAAAAAAAAAATTTTGGACGTCCTTAAGGGCGTTTATTTCGACGTTTATTTAAACGTTTATTGCAGCTACTCACTGGGACACCAGGTCGTTACAGCTCGGAGCGAGAAGCAGGTAATTTTTACCTTTTTATAGCGGGCAGGGGGTTCTCCGATTGATCTCCACGTGGCCTATGGCGTCGGAGGGCGAGGGCGCGAAGAATCGCTCCCCGGACTGCGTGTGCGCTTCTAGCGGGGATGCGGGGGTTTTAAAGTCTGATTCACCCTTGTTGGGTGTCAGTTTGGAGGCCGGTCAGTGTCCCGGGTCTTCCTCCGGTGCGGCGGTTTTTCCCGCCATAAACGCCCATCCCCCGCTGCTCGCCTCCGCCATCTTGGCCGGCCACTCTGCTCGGACGGCTTCTTCTTGGGCCACCCTTGAGCTGGGAGACGTTCATGCCATGGCCGCCCTTGATTTGGGCGACGGCAAAAAAGCGGCTAAAGTTAAGCGCCGTTCTTCCCACGCGGTTCCTTCGCGGAGTGTCGCGCCAGACGCCATCTTGGATGCGCAGCATGTTGCTCCCCCGCTCTTGTGAGCGCCGGTTGAGGGTGCGTCTAGGGCTGTGGCCCAGGCTGCTGAAATACACAGTCTGGGGGGTTTCTCCCCCGAGTTTATTTTGCTGCTGCATCAGGCCTTCCTTATGCAAAACGCTGCCCCTTCTCCCTTGTCCGATAACGGGGTTGAGCCCCCGGAAGTAAACGCCCTCGGGTGGATTCCCAGGCCTTAGAGGACGCTGTTTCCTCTGATGTAGATGAGGGCAGCGTATCTGAGTTCTCCCAACGGTCCTTTGGGGATTCCTTGGAGGAGACGGATTCCCGCTCGGATGGAGCGGATGACCCCTCTGCAGCGCGGATCTTTCGCTCAGAGGATTTGCCCAACCTGTTACTGCAGGCCATGAGCATTTTGAAAATTTCCTCGCCAGAGGACGTCTCTCCCTCAGCCCCTGTTGGCTCTGCCATTATGCTGGGGACGAAGCGCCCGCCTAGAACCTTCCACGTGCATGATGCCATGCACACCTTAATTTCGGCTCAATGGGATGTCCCGGAAGCGAGCCTCAAAGTGGCTAGGGCTATGTCCCGCCTCTATCCTTTGCCTGAAAGTGAACGTGAGGCCTTTATTTGGCCTACCGTGGATTCTTTAATCACTGCGGTGACTAAGAAAACGGCGTTGCCGGTGGAAGGTGGCACGGCCCTAAAGGACGCCCAAGACAGAAGATTGGAAGCGGCTTTAAGGTCGTCCTTCGAGGCGGCTGCCTTAAGTTTGCAGGCCTCAGTTTGCGGCTCCTATGTGGCCAGGGCGTGCCTGACGATTGTGCAGCGGGCTTCCCCCTCGGATCCTTCCTTGAGGGCTGACTGGCCGGCCCTGGAATCGGGCTTGGCTTATTTGGCAGACTTACTGTATGATGTCATGAGAGCCTCGGCTAAAGGTATGGCTCAGACAGTCTCTGCGCGGCGCTGGCTTTGGCTGAAACATTGGTCTGCGGACCACGCCTCTAAGTCCCACCTGGCTAAGTTGCCTTTTAAAGGCAAGCTGCTCTTTGGGGTCGAGCTGGACGAAATCGTGACCGATCTCGGCACGTCTAAGGGCAAGAGGTTACCAGAGGTCAGGGCTCGGGCCAGTGCTCGCCCCGGTATCTCCAGAGGACGGTTTCAAGAAGCCCGTCGGTACCGCCCGGGCAAGTCAGGCTCCTCTGCCCCCTCTTCCTTCAAAAGGAACTTCTCCCCCAAGCAGCATTCCTTTCGCAGAGACCGCCGTCCCGGAGGTACGCCCTCTGGTCCTCCCCCAGGGTCTCATACCCAATGACGGGGTCCTGGTCCATGGCCCAGTGCAGATTGGAGGACGCCTGTCCTCGTTTCTGGGCGAGTGAACCAAAGTAACTTCAGACGCTTGGGTGCAGGAAGTCATCAGAGACGGCTACAAGTTAGAGTTCTGCCGACCCTTAAGAGACGGGTTTGTACTCTCTGCCTGCAAGTCTCCGGTCAAAGCTGTGGCAGTGCAGCAGACCTTGGACAACCTGATCCGCCTGGGTGCGGTCGTTCCGGTGCCAGAAAATCAGATTGGCAAGGGACGTTACTCCATTTACTTTGTGGTACCAAAGAAAGGAGGTTTTGTCCGGCCTATCCTCGACCTCAAAGGGGTCAATCGGGCCTTGAAAGTGCGGCACTTTCGCATGGAGACTCTCCGCTCTGTTATAGCGGCAGTGAAGGCAGGAGAGTTCTTGGCTTCCTTGGACATCAAGGAAGTGTACCTGCATATTCCCATCTGGCCTCCTCATCAACGCTTTCTGCGTTTTGCAGTCCTGGGCCGACACTTCCAGTTCAGAGCCCTCCCTTTCGGGTTGGCTACTGCTCCGCGGACCTTCTCCAAAGTAATGGTGGTCATCGCGGCCTTCCTGCGAAAGGAAGGAGTACAAGTCCATCCTTATCTGGACGACTGGTTGATCCAAGCCCCCTCTTATGCAGAGTGCGGCAAAGCTGTGGACCGGGTGGTTGCTCTTTTGAGCTCCCTGGGGTGGATCATCAACTGGGAGAAGAGCCAGCTGCGCCCGACTCAGTCCCTGGAGTATCTGGGAGTTCGATTCGACACCCAAGTGGGCAGAGTGTTCCTGCCAGACAATCGGATTGTCAAGCTTCAGGCTCAGGTGGACCAGTTCCTAGTAGCCTCTCCTCTTCGGGCTTGGGACTATGTGCAGCTGTTGGGCTCTATGACGGCCACAATGGAAGTAGTGCCCTGGGCCAGGGCTCATATGAGACCACTACAACACTCTCTGCTGCAGCGCTGGACTCCGATGTCGGAGGATTATGCTGTGCGCCTTCCCTTGGACCCAGCAGTGCGCAAGGCGCTGAGCTGGTGGATGCAGACAGACAAGTTGTCTGCAGGAATGCCTCTGGTGACCCCGGAGTGGATTGTCGTCACGACAGACGCCTCTTTGTCGGGCTGGGGAGCCCACTGCTTGGGAAGGACAGCGCAGGGGCTCTAGTCTCCTGCAGAGGCAAAGTGGTCTATCAACCTCCTGGAACTCAGAGCCATTCGGTTGGCGCTTTTGGAGTTCATCCCAGTACTGGCGTTGAAGCCAGTACGGGTCCTGTCGGACAATGCCACGGCTGTGGCCTATGTCAACCGCCACGGAGATACCAGGAGCGCCCCTCTAGCCAAGGAGGCCATGAATCTATGCCAGTGGGCGGAAGCGAACCTGGAACAGCTGTCAGCGGCCCACATTGCCAGAGTCATGAATGTCCAGGCGGACTTTCTCAGTCGCCATACCTTGGAGCCCGGAGAGTGGCAGCTATCTGCTCAGGCGTTCTTGGACATCACGAAGCGCTGGGGCCAGCCGAGCCTAGATCTGATGGCGTCATCGGCCAATTGCCAAGTGCCGCGCTTTTTCAGCAGAGGACGGGACCCTCGATCCCTGGGAGTAGATGCTCTTCTCCAACAGTGGCCGACACAAGAGCTTCTCTATGTGTTCCCGCCCTGGCCCATGTTGGGCAGGGTGCTAGACCGGGTGGCAAAGCATCCGGGCCGGATAATCCTGGTGGGTCTGGACTGGCACAGACGTCCCTGGTATGCGGACTTGATCAGGCTCTCAGTCGACGATCCTCTGCGGCTGCCAGTGGAGCAGGGCCTGTTACATCAGGGTCCCGTGGTGATGGAGGATCCCTCCCCCTTTGGTCTTACGGCCTGGCTATTGAGCGGCAGCGTCTGAGAAAGAAGGGCTTCTCAGACAAGGTCATCGCCACTATGCTGAGAGCGAGGAAGCGCTCTACTTCTACTGCTTACGCCATGGTTTGGCGTATCTTTGCAGCGTGGTGTGAAGCAGGCTCACTTTCTCCCTTCACTGCTCCAATTTCTTCAGTGTTGGCGTTCCTGCAAGAAGGTCTGGAGAAAGGCCTGTCGCTCAGTTCCCTTAAAGTCCAGGTAGCGGCTCTGGCTTGCTTCAGGGGCCGCCTGAAGGGTGCTTCCCTGGCTTCGCAGCCAGATGTGGTGCGCTTTCTCAAGGGAGTTAATCACCTGCGCCCTCCTCTGCACTCAGTGGTGCCTGCGTGGAATCTCAACCTGGTGCTAAGAGCATTGCAGAAGCCGCCTTTTGAACCCTTGTCGAGGGCATCTCTGAAAGACCTGACGTTGAAAGCAGTCTTTTTGGTGGCTATCACTTCAGCCAGAAGAGTTTCCGAGCTCCAGGCGCTCTCATGTAGAGAGCCTTTTCTGCAGTTCACTGAGGCAGGAGTGACTATTCGCACAGTGCCTTCCTTCCTGCCCAAGATTGTTTCTCGCTTCCATGTGAATCAGCAGCTCTGTCTCCCTTCCTTTCGTAGGGAGGACTACCCAGAGGAATACTCTGCTCTCAAATATCTGGATGTGAGACGTGTCATCATCAGATACTTGGAAGTGACCAATGATTTCCGGAAATCGGATCATCTGTTTGTCCTGTTTGCAGGTCCTCGTAAGGGTCTGCAGGCTGCTAAGCCTACAGTGGCAAGATGGGTCAAGGAAGCCATTGCAGCGGCTTATGTGGCCGCGGGGAAGGTGCCGCCTATCCAGCTGAAGGCTCACTCCACTAGAGCTCAGGCGGCCTCGATGGCAGAGGCCGGGTCCGTCTCCTTGGAAGAGATTTGCAAGGCGGCAACTTGGGCTTCGGCCCATACCTTCTCCAGGCATTACCGCTTGACTGTGGCTGCTCGGGCGGAGGCCCGGTTTGGAGCTTCAGTGTTGCGGTCAGGGATTTCAATGTCCCGCCCTGGGTGAGTACTGCTTCGGTACATCCCACCAGTCTATGGATTGATCAGCATGATGATATGGAAGGTAAAATTATGTATCATACCTGATAATTTTCTTTCCATTAATCATAGCTGATCAATCCATAGCCCCTCCCAGATATCTGTACTGTTTATATTCTGGTTGCATTTCAGGTTCAAGTTTAGTCTTCAGTTCCTGTTCAGGAGGACTTTGTGTTCAAGTTTTTCAATGAATTCTTCAAGAGTTGAGACGAATTTGTGTTACAGTGAGCTGCTGCATTCCTCTCCCCTCCGTTTTACGGGGCTGGATTGAGACTTAAATTCTGCCGGCGCTCCCTCCCACTTCGTGCGGCAGTAGGACAGCTTTGTACCCCTCCCGCTTCGGCGGTGTTAGGGTCAGTCAGCTCCTCCCACGGTTGCGGTTGCAGGATAAGCCAGATCCCCCCGCATCGGCGGGTGTGGTGTCCCTCCCCCGCTCCGCGGGGATGAGCTGGACGGATTCCCCTCCCCCACTTGTGTGGGGATGAGCTGGGTTAATTCCCCTCCCCCGTTTCGGCGGTGGTGAGCTGGGCAGAGTGTCCCTTTGTGGGTGTAATTCTCTAAGTGCTGAGTCCTGCGGATGGAGCTTGGATATCGACATACTGAGGAGTTTCCGGCAGCACATGACCACATATAGGGAGGCAAAAGGATTGCTCTCTATCTCCACCTGCTGGTAGATGGACACAACCCACCAGTCTATGGATTGATCAGCTATGATTAATGGAAAGAAAATTATCAGGTATGATACATAATTTTACCTTTTTTTGCATACAAGGGTCTGTGTCTCTACTTTGTGCACTACATATGTGGTATTATCAAATGCTGGGGTTGATGTGACAGGAGGCTGCAATCTGGGTTGCATAACAGGTTTACCATGACACAGAAACATAGGTATATAATGCCATAAGTGTCGCCACGTAGAAGGCCACGTGTTCCTTCAAACTGGCATCAACAGAACTGCCCCATTACCCCCTCCCCCTTACCATACAGTCCCACACCCTTTGGACACAAAGCACAGAGCTGCCTAAATAATAGGTATGTTGTTTTGCACTAGCAATCTGCCAAGTACAAACCTGCAGATAAACATAGGCAGTGCCTGTGCTCTGTTCAGCAGGCTACCTTACCCACAACCAACATGGCTGAGGGCCAGGAAGGTTCTACAAACAACTGGGTCATATTTTCACATTGAGAATGTATCAGCAATGGTATAAATTGGAAGGAGGAAAGGGAAAACAACAATGTACAACTATGGGAGATACTGACAGTAGTCAGGAGTTCATGAAAGCATTAGATACATGTTTAGTTCATCACAATTGTAATGCAATCAATCAGGTACTGAAGGGCATAGGCTAGGGGAATTATGTAGGCACCAGGCTGTAGCCACCTGCAGGGGATTTAGAACAGGAACTGTAATTAGAAACCCTCCCCCTCACCATGACTTATGGGCTTAAGCCTGTGGTAGGCACCCACCTATGGCCACATAGAAAATAGTTTGCAGGATTGAATAGAAAAATTTTGCATTTCCTTATGGAGGATTGTAGGAGTGTGTTCAGTAATGTGGAAAAGACATTCAGTACATATATATGCTCCCCCCCCCCCCCAAGAACCCTGAGAATGGGTGGGCACTTAATAAAAGGGGATTGTGTTTACCAAATAAATAGGGATGGAACCTACTGAGGTGCAAAGCGGGAGAACAGACACTAGATGTGGATACCTGTGAACCTGGGTGAAAATAGAGGCAAGATTTGAATCCTGAGAAAAGGCACAGAATGGGGAGCCCTTGACCATGAGAGAAGTGGATGCACACATCTATTCTCAGGGCCTCTTCCCTCCCCCATCCCCACAGGGAGCCACAACTGAGTGTGTTCAATTGAGAACAAGACATCTGCACATAGGGAGAAACAATTATCGCTATCATAGTCCACTGTATTAGAGTCCACCACTGTCCCTTGCAATCCTGCTGACCAGCTGCAGTGCTCTATCCTGTCCTGCAAGATGCAAGAAGTGTTTGGTTAACACCTACATAGCAGAAGGGGAAGGGGTGGCTGAGAGGTTTGTGCTTACCTGCAAAATATGTGAAGGAGGCAGAGGCCATCTGACTGAAAACTTCCTAGGTGCAGGTGGCTGATCCTGGAGGGGATAGAACGGAGAGTCAGTCAGATTTGTTAAATGCAGAGTATATGATAAGCAAACAGCTAACATCCAATCTCAAACATTTTCAAAGGAAAGGTAGACAGCCCACACACCAATTATCCCTCAAGGATTCCCCAAATGTGTACACATATGTAGCATAATGTGAAAAAAGAGATTTGCTGCACAGTGTCCACATCAATAACTGAACATAAGACATTTAGAAATGCCATCCCATAATCAAAAGAAAAACGTCTAAAGTGCAAGCACAGCGAAAGGCGTTTTAAAGAAGCACCCATAATGGAAGTGAAAACGTCTAAATCTGCAGCACAGCTGGAGATGTTTATAATTGTCTCCCATAATAGAAATTAGGATATTCATTTGTAAGATGTATAGTGACACCTCCCTAGGACGTCTTTGGGGCGGTATTTAAACGTCTTTCTCTGTATTTTTGAATCTTCTGATACAATTTTCAGAATGGAACCTATGGAGGCACCTACTTGCAAGGGCAATTTCTCAGAGGCTGAGATTGAACTTCTGGTGTAAGAAATAGCCAGATGCCACACAAATCTGTTTTCTCCCAGGGGCCAGAGACTGGCTGCTTCTACTAAGGGGTGAGAATGGGAGGCAGTGAGGGACCGCCTCAATGCAGTCTTCTACTGCAACCATGATATTGAAGACTGCAAGCGGAAGTGGCGGCAGCTCAAATGCAACGTCAGGCACAAGGCTGGTGCCAACCCGCCAGAGTATGACACTGCTAACCTAACCCCCTAGAGCAGATTCTTCATGGTATTAGGACCCAGGACACCTCAGCACAGCATGAGGGTTCAGGTAGGTTTTGGATTAGGATGCTGTGGTATCTGTTGTGCTGCACTCTGTTTTCCACAAGTGGGGGACAGTGTGGTGTTCCAAAGTGGCGTAGGTAGGGAAGGGGGGGTGAGAAGGCACACCACATATAATACAAATATACTATTCATTAGAGACCATGAGACAAGGAGTGGCCAGGGGAGGGGGGAGAGTTTCCAGCTATGTGTGTGTAGGTTACCACTGTTTGACAGGTTTGGGTGCCTTACCCACTCCCTCATTTTTTACCATCACCAAACAGTGATATCTGCTTTCTACACCTCAGTGCTGTAGCCACTGTGTCCTCTGCCCCCTTCCACAGTTCTATGTCTACCCACCTGCCTGTGTGGCTCTCTTGCACATCGGTCTCTGAAGTACACAGTGCTCCTCGTCTACAGCACTGTTGCATGTAGAATGACGTCTGTGGGTTGCCTGCCAATGCCATTCCTCACCATCTGTTTGCTGGATGTTCACATGTAGGGTATGTATATGAATGCTGCAAAACATTGGCAGGTTGGTTATTTTTACAAGCACACTTCCTCCCCTTTTGCTATGCAGGTGATGACACCAATTCAGAGGCCGAAGCTGGCCCTAGTGGCCACCAGCCCCAGCACACTGAAGGGCAGGTTGAGGAGCAAACCAGTGGGCATGGAGGTCTGACTGCATAGGACATCATCTAGGGCCAGTCACATGTGGAGGAAACACAGGATGCAGCAGGAAAGGATCGCCCTCCACCCCCCCACCCCCCAGCCTTTGCAGATATTTGCACTGAGGATGAAGAGGCAGAAGGGGAGTCACATCATCAACACAGGCCATCTAGCCAGAGGAGGCAGCTGCTGCGCCTTGCTACCCAACTGCTTGGCCACCATGTGCAGCTGGAAGAATACCGAAGGCAGAAATTGGAGCTGCTACGGGGAAGAGGTGCAGGCCCAAAAACAAGCTGTCCAGCAGCTCAAATGGCTGGAGCATAGCATTGAGGGGCTAAGTGACGACATCCAAGCTCGCACTAGAGCCCTAACGCACCAACAAGTGATGCAACAGCCCCCAGCTACTACCACTGTGGCCAGAAGACCCGTCTCCTTCCACCAGTGGTGGTAGTGCACAGCAACCAGCTGCAAAGCACAGGAGGATGAAATCCTCAGCCCTCCCCCCCCCCCCCCAGCCACTGGTCCATCAGCTCACAGGACACTATCAGCCACCACACCAGCTCCCATTCTGGGTCGTGTGCCTAGGTTGCAGGGCAACACCCAGCCAACAAGGTGGCCAGACTTCCAGAGGGCAGCCGAGGCAGCTGCCTTGTTGAGACTGAGGAGAGTAGGAGCTTATCAGGGGAGGACTCTGTTCAGAGTTCCCCAGCAGCAACAACAACTGGACTGCCACCAGCTGATCAGGAACAGGGTGGGAGGGGTAGGAGGCAACGGGGCCAGGGGAGGGGGAGGGGAAAGTAGGTAATAGTTTATCTGATGGGACATGCTGGTGGGTGGGGGACTGTGGACGTGGTAGGGGTGGGGGTGTGCTGGGAGGTGGGAGGAAGGAGTGTGAGGGTTGGAGGGAGGGGAATATGCACAGAGCGGGTGATGGTGGTGGGAGGGTGTGGTGGTGGTGTGTAACTGGTGTGTCATTGAAATAAATGCTCACTTACTGTCACTAAAAATTTGTCTTGATGAGTGTTTGCCTGGCTCGGATCCCCAGCTGGTGGGCACTCTGCTCTGCTCTGTGGTCTGGAGGTGGAGGGGGTTCCTCATCATCTTGATATGGGGCCTGGTGTTCCGGTTGCTGTGGATCCTCTGGGAGGGCCTGTCCTCTACACAGGGCCAGATTATGTAGCATGCAGCAGGCCATAAAGATCATAGAAACCTTTTGGGGGCTGTACAGGAGTTCCCCTCCAGAACAATCTAGACATCGAAGCCTGTTTTTCATTCCTTTCCTAATAATACCTTCTATTTGCTTACTTAGCCGCAGCAGCACACTGAGCAGAAGGTTTCAACGGATCATCAATGACAACACCTAGACCCCTTTCTTGGTTCGTGACTCCTAAAGTGGAACCTTGCATGACGTAGCTATAATTCGGGTTCCTCTTTCCCACATGCATCACTTTGCACTTGCTCACATTAAACGTCATCTGCCATTTAGATGCCCAGTCTCCCAGTCTCGTAAGGTCCTCTTGTAATTTTTTACAATCCTCCTGTGATTTAACGACTTTGAATAACTTTGTGTCATCAGCAAATTTAATTACCTCACTAGTTACTCCCATCTGTAGATCATTTATAAATATGCTAAAAAGCAGTGGTCCCAGCACAGACCCCTGGGGAACCCCACTAACTACCCTTCTCCATTGAGAATACTGACCATTTAACCCTACTCTCTGTTTTCTATCTTTTAACCAGTTTTTAATCCACAATAGAACACTACCTCCTATCCCATGACTCTTCAATTTCCTCTGGAGTCTTTCATGAGGTACTTTGTCAAACGCCTTCTGAAAATCCAGATACACAATATCAACCGGCTCACCTTTATCCACGTTTGTTCACCCCTTCAAAGAAATGTAGTAGATTGGTGAGGCAAGATTTCCCTTCACTAAATCCATGTTGATTTTGTCTCATTAATCCATGCTTTTGAATATGATCTGTAATTTTGTTCTTAATAATAGTCTCTACCATTTTGCCCGGCACAGACGTCAGACTCACCGGTCTATAATTTCCCGGATCTCCTCTGGAACCTTTTTTAAAAATCAGCGTTACATTGGCCACCCTCCAATCTTCCGGTACTATGCTCGATTTTAAGGATAAATTACATATTACTAACAATAGCTCCACAAGCTCATTTTTCAGTTCTATCAGTACTCTGGGATGAATACCATCCGGTCCAGGAGATTTGCTACTCTTCAGTTTGTAGAACTGCCCCATTATATCCTCCAGGTTTACAGAGAATTCATTGTTTCTCCGACTCATCAGCTTCGAATACCATTTCTGGCGCAGGTATCCCACCCAAATCTTCCTCAGTGAAGACCAAAGCAAAGAATTAATTTAATCTCTCCGCTACGGCTTTGTCTTCCCTGATCGCCCCTTTTACTCCTCGGTCATCTAGCGGTCCAACCGATTCTTTTGCCGGCTTCCTGCTTTTAATATACCTAAAAAAAATTTTACTGTGTTTTTGCCTCCAACGCAATCTTTTTTTCAAATTCCCTCTTAGCCATCCTTATCAGCGCTTTGCATTTGACTTGACATTCCTTATGCTGTTTCTTATTATTTTCAGTTGGTTCCTTCATCCATTTTCTGAAGGATTTTCTTTTAGCTCTAATAACTTCCTTCACCTCACTTTTTAACCACGTTGGCTGTCATTTGGTCTTCCGTCCTCCTTTTTTAATACGCGGAATATATTTGGCCTGGGCTTCCAGGATGGTGCTTTTCAACAGCATCCACGCCTGATATAAATTTTTGACCCTCGCAGACGCTCATCTAATTTTTATTTTCACCGTTCTTTTCATTTTATCATAGTCTCCTTTTTTAAAGTTAAACGCTAAAGTATTTGATTTCCTATATATACTTACTTCAAAGCTAATATCAAATCTGATCATATCATGATCACTGTTATCAAGCGGCCCCAGCACCATTACCTCCCGCATCAGATCATGCGCTCCACTAAGGACTAGGTCTAGAATTTTTCCTTCTCTCGTCGGCTCCTGTACCAGCTGCTCCATAAAGCAGTCCTTGATTTCGTCAAGAATTTTACCTCCTTAGCATCATCTGAAGAACAAATCCTCCAATAACGAAGGAATTGTGCAAACGGAATGTTCTTTTTCATATGTAGAAGGTGCCTACTCGAATAACTTTACATGGAATTCCTATCAGTTGGTTTAGAGAAGAACGTGGTAAAAAAAACAAAAACATCCAATCTTTTTTTTTTACCTTAACATCCAAAAAAGTGATCTTGTGGTCATCACTAGAAGTCTGAAAACAGATCCTGGAATGACAGGCATTCAAATAGCCAACAAATTGTTGCAACATTTCGGCAGTACCAGTCCAAATGCAAAAGATATCATCAATTAACCGTTTCCAACATTGGATATATTGAAAGTATCTGAAGGTTTGAATGTTCGGATGGAATGGTTCGCCCTCTCCTGAGGGCGGGCTGTAATGACGCTGGACCTGAATCTGCTATTAGGTATTGGTTGTCCTCTGCAGAGGGAGATGGTGTTTCATTTATTTAAAGATGTTGTTGGCGTCTGTTTTTCATTTACCTACTGGAGTTTTGAATGCAGTGGTCATGACACAGGATTGCTACACCTGACGCAGCTCCGGTGAAATGAGGAATCCCTATTGGGTATATTGGATCCTTGGACATGCTGGTTAGCTCTACACTAGATAAGAAGATAAGTGGATGAATATTAAGCTACCATCAAGTTATGATTGGGTAAAATGAGTGACTTTTTTCAATTTCCTGTGGATATATATATGCGTTTGTTGGAGATTTTGAAAAGCCATTTTGGGCACCCTGTTTTGAGTGGAGTTTTTTTTAGACCTGTGATGGTGAGCCGTGCCTACACCTTATAACTTAGGTTGGCTGGTGGCTCAACTGAGGCCTTTTTTCTCCACTCTGTGAGTGCTTGAGTGTGTTTTTCTCTCTTAGTGTACCAGCGCATGGTGTATTTAAAGAACTGTTTTTCTTAAAGCCAGCTTTTCTTAAATTGGGCCTTAGATGGCTGAACATGAAGATCTAAAGGCATAACATTCCATAAAAAAGGCCCTATATAAGAAAAAGCTATTATTCCCTAAACAAGGGTTATCCACAATGCCATCATGTAAGTCCTTTCTGAGGCAAGATGCACAGAGCCAACTGTGACTGCCCCTATGCAAAGTCATGCACATTATAAATGGAGATGAGATGGTACCCACACTCTCGGATGTTCTGTGACAGACTGATGAGAGAGCTGGAAGCACTCATGCCCTGCTGCAGAAAGGACCTTATACTTTAACTCTAAGCACTTGGATACTGGAGGTGTGGGTGAAAGGGCAGTCTCCCAGATATTTATCTAAAAGTCTTGGAGGATCTTGTGCACTGGTAGAGTCATTAACTCTTTCAGTGCATCGATTGGCTGTAGGATAGTGCTGAAATCTTGTCTGTTGTGAAGTGTTTCCAGTAACAATAATGAGAGGAACTTTGAGATTGTTAGAATGCAGCAGCTCGTTTGAATGGGGGAGTGAAGAGATTTGAGAATGTCTGTACCACTTTGAAATGTTTACACTGGCTACCGGAGAGATTTTGTGTACAATATAAGAGCTTGACTTTGATACATAAACGTATATATGGTAAAGTTCCACAATATTTTGTGGATTCTTTACTCATGTATGAACCACAACGAGAATTATATTCTGTGGTGAAGAAAAAGCTATGTGTTTTCTATAGCTGGGGCTTATTTGTGGAGTGGTCTGCCAGGCTATTTAAGACTTTATACAGATTTTCAGAAATTTAAAAAATTATTGAAGACTTTTTATTTTGTTGACATGTAGATGGATGGATAGGAATTGGTTTGTCTTGTCAGCTCTTTCCAGAAGTCAATGATGTATTAATGCAATTTTATTTTGTTTGTTATTGTTTGATGTTTTTCTTTGAAATTGTGTATGTTTTTATTGTAACCCACTTTGAGTTTAAAGCGGGATATACATTTTTGAAAACAAATAAATAAATCTTTTGGATAAATTTTGGTGTGATATGTCTTCCTGCTAAATATCAGGGTCTGGATCCCTGGTGTTGACCGAGTGTTAGGCCTGGGTATCAGCAGAAGTTTCCTAACTAAGCATTCGGCTGGGCCAAGAGCAGAAGTTTCTTCATTTCATTCCTGTGGACCGTGTGATATTCAAAGATAATCAATGTCTGAGAAGGCAATCATTGAGAAGGAAGGGTTTCCCAACCTTCCGCTGATGATTCCAGTGGGCTCTATGGGTAGTAATTCTGAGGAACAAACATCTCAACAATGGGTTTTCATGTCTGGCATTAAGAAGCGCTTTAGAGGGGAACTTTTGAGAGGTCAAACTGGAGGACACCAGAGCTTTCCTGCAAGAGCCTCTAGAATAGCTAAATTAGTAAACTGCTGGTGTCTGGAAGGACACAGTCTGAGTAGGAACCTCCCTGGATAGTGTGTGCATGGTATCCTGCGTTTCAGTATTCTGTTTTACTTTTGCCCCTGAATTCTTTTGAATAGGGGGTACATTTGGTTTTGCTTTTTAATATATGCTAAGTGTCCTGAGTCTGCTGATGTCTGGGCAGTTTTGGGGTGGCTGTCAAAGTTGTACTCCAACCTGTCTTACTGCTGTGAGAAGGAATGAGAGGTATGCTACATCAGGGAGTTTTCCCCTATAAAGGAACACTGGATGAGAAGAATCTGTTTTTGACTGTATTGGTAGTTCTCCAATCCCAAAAGAATCTTACGTGGCAACCATCCCCTTCCATGTTGGAAGATCTGGTGTAACATAGTAGATGATGGCAGAAAAAGACCTGCATGGTCCACCCAGTCTGCCCACAAGATAAACTCATACAGTGGAGGAAATAAGTATTTGATCCCTTGCTGATTTTGTAAGTTTGCCCACTGACAAAGACATGAGCAGCCCATAATTGAAGGGTAGGTTATTGGTAACAGTGAGAGATAGCACATCACAAATTAAATCCGGAAAATCACATTGTGGAAAGTATATGAATTTATTTGCATTCTGCAGAGGGAAATAAGTATTTAATCCCTCTGGCAAACAAGACCTAATACTTGGTGGCAAAACCCTTGTTGGCAAGCACAGCGGTCAGACGTCTTCTGTAGTTGATGATGAGGTTTGCACACATGTCAGGAGGAATTTTGGTCCACTCCTCTTTGCAGATCATCTCTAAATCATTAAGAGTTCTGGGCTGTCGCTTGGCAACTCGCAGCTTCAGCTCCCTCCATAAGTTTTCAATGGGATTAAGGTCTGGTGACTGGCTAGGCCACTCCATGACCCTAATGTGCTTCTTCCTGAGCCACTCCTTTGTTGCCTTGGCTGTATGTTTTGGGTCATTGTCGTGCTGGAAGACCCAGCCACGACCCATTTTTAAGGCCCTGGCGGAGGGAAGGAGGTTGTCACTCAGAATTGTACGGTACATGGCCCCATCCATTCTCCATTGATGCGGTGAAGTAGTCCTGTGCCCTTAGCAGAGAAACACCCCCAAAACATAACATTTCCACCTCCATGCTTGACAGTGGGGACGGTGTTCTTTGGGTCATAGGCAGCATTTCTCTTCCTCCAAACACGGCGAGTTGAGTTCATGCCAAAGAGCTCAATTTTTGTCTCATCTGACCACAGCACCTTCTCCCAATCACTCTCGGCATCATCCAGGTGTTCACTGGCAAACTTCAGACGGGCCGTCACATGTGCCTTCCGGAGCAGGGGGACCTTGCGGGCACTGCAGGATTGCAATCCGTTATGTCGTAATGTGTTACCAATGGTTTTCGTGGTGACAGTGGTCCCAGCTGCCTTGAGATCATTGACAAGTTCCCCCCTTGTAGTTGTAGGCTGATTTCTAACCTTCCTCATGATCAAGGATACCCCACGAGGTGAGATTTTGCGTGGAGCCCCAGATCTTTGTCGATTGACAGTCATTTTGTACTTCTTCCATTTTCTTACTATGGCACCAACAGTTGTCTCCTTCTCGCCCAGCGTCTTACTGATGGTTTTGTAGCCCATTCCAGCCTTGTGCAGGTGTATGATCTTGTCCCTGACATCCTTAGACAGCTCCTTGCTCTTGGCCATTTTGTAGAGGTTAGAGTCTGACTGATTCACTGAGTCTGTGGACAGGTGTCTTTCATACAGGTGACCATTGCCGACAGCTGTCTGTCATGCAGGTAACGAGTTGATTTGGAGCATCTACCTGGTCTGTAGGGGCCAGATCTCTTACTGGTTGGTGGGGGATCAAATACTTATTTCCCTCTGCAGAATGCAAATAAATTCATATACTTTCCACAATGTGATTTTCCTGATTTAATTTGTGATGTGCTATCTCTCACTGTTACCAATAACCTACCCTTCAATTATGGGCTGCTCATGTCTTTGTCAGTGGGCAAACTTACAAAATCAGCAAGGGATCAAATACTTATTTCCCCCACTGTATGAGCTACTTTTTGTGTATACCTTACCTTGATTTGTATCTGTCATTTTCAGGGCACAGACCATATAAGTCTGCCCAGCACTATCCCTGCCTCCCAACCACCGGCTCTGGGACAGATCTGGTGTAGTTTTCTTAACCTCACTCTTTTTACTTTTAAGCCTCTTAAGGGCATTTACACAGCATATTGGGATAGAAAGAGCCCTTTGAGAAGCTCTTCATATGGTGAGCTAAACAACAGAAATATACTAAGGAGACATCGATAGGAATGACCAACATGGAAAACTCTGCACTTGTTCACAAACTTTCAAATGGCTTGTATAATTGAAGGACTTTACCTATCCAATATGGGGGACTGTCCAGAGGATGCCACCACAAGCGTACTAGCATACTAGCATGTCAATAAAGAAACCCTGTCTGGGAAAAAGAGATGGGATCTGGGGCTTTCTATAAGCAACACCACTAAAACATATAACTTGCATTATTCAGCTGCTAAATGTATAAATTATATTTGTAGACAGACCACACAAATAGCAAGTATAACTTAAAACATATGATTTTAAATTTAAAAGTCACATGGCATCACTGAATATATTTAAGATTTGAAAATGTCTAAACTAGATGTTTTAAATTACACATGATCACATGGCTAAATACTGATCTTTAAATACATTTTGGATAAATTCAATTTAGAAACAAAAATCAACAGCTTATTTACTAGGACTGTCAGATCTAGAAAAATATTATTTGTTAAACTAAATTAAAAGGGCATTTAGGTAGAAGAACTTGCCAAATTCAGAGTTAGTTGGTGATAGAGCTGGATTAAAAATAATACACTGGGAGGTAAGATGCAGTGACTCATCTTAGAGTTCTGCCTCTTCATGATGATTTATGTCCTACTTCCTCCCCAATCCAATTCTGTCTTGGTCTCTTACCTTTCTTTGCTATTATGATTCTTTTTCCACAGAAGAATGCAGGCAGAGCAGCGAGGGATATGAAAATGATACTCCCACAGATAATGAAAATAAGACCGTCAGTATTCAACTGTCCTAAGCCTGCAAGAAAAAAGAGAGAAGAGATAATATTCCAGTTCCTGAGTGCCACTGACCTCCCCTCTTTCAATGTACCTGTCCCATTTCCTTTTTATAGTAGAGGACATGACTTAGTGGTTTGGCTGAAGCCTCTGTTGATATGGATGGAAGTGTGTGTTCTTGCTTTTTTCCCAGATACTATGCACAATTCCCTCAGACAGACAGCTTTTCCAGTCTAACTGCCCACATATTATAAAGAACTTCTCTCCCCTGTATCATTTTTTTGGTATTAAGTACTGTATCAACAATAGTCACATATAACACTTTTTATGACATAATTGATGCAAAGCACATTACGTGTTTGGAATGTGCCCGGTTTATTTCCATTTATGCAGTGGATATCAGCGGTGTTGGCCTTGACCTTTTGAAGGGTTAATGTGCTGTTTGCTCTATGTCCAGCCACACCAGAAAACACCTGCAGGGTACGGTTACTAAAATTTCCAGCGATAATCTCCTCATTAATCAGCCACCATATCACTGGAGGAGCACTGGATCGGATCCAACAACTGCAGCTAATCCCTTCAAGTTTCTCTGTACAGTTTGATTTCAGCCAATCTCCAGACTCAGGCCAGTCATCAGGCTTGGGCTTGTCTTCAGGACTAGGGCTAGTAGTGGTGGTGGTAGGGGTAATGGTAGTAGCAGTAGGGGTACCAGTATGGGTAGAGGTAGTAGGGGTAATGGTACGGGTACTGGTGGGGGTAGCAGCAGAGGTAGTAGTGGTGGTACGGGTACTGATAGGGGTGGTGGTGGTGGTAGTAGTAGAGATGGTTGTAGTGGTGTATTCTGAAATAAAACACATTAGGACAGTATAATGAAAGAGAATTCTGCAGCTTTTCATTTTTGGAAACAATTATCTTAAAGTTGTACCACATCTATTATATGTAGTATTTGTGCTATATACCTCATTACAAGATTATTTTGCTAAGTTACTCCCTGTAGCAGGTGTTCTCCGAGGACAGCAGGACATATAGTCATATGTATAGGTGACGTTGTCCAATTGAGCCTGGTGCAGGAAAATCCCCAGCTTATTTTCCAGAAGCTTTTGGGACAAGCCTTCTATTAGAAAACTAATAGCATACAACTCCTAGGGGAGGAGGACGGGATGTGTGAATATGTGTCCTGCTGTCCTTGGAGAACATCTGCTACAAGTGAGTAACCATTTTCTCCAAGGAAAAGCAGGACATCACATTCAAATGGATTGTACTCCCTAGCTACCAGGCTGTTCTGAAATAAAAGAGAGGATAAAAACAAGGCCTGTAACATGCTATGACCAAGGACAATTTTTTTTTTTTTTTTAGAATTTTGGATGTTGGTAAGTGTAGAGCAAGTAGCCTAATGGAGAGTGCAGTGGCCTGAGAACTGGGGGAACTGGATTCAATTCCCACTGCAGTTCTTTGTGATTCTGGGCAAGTTAATTAATCCTCCCACTGCCCCAGGTACAAAATAATACCTGCATATATAATACATAAACTGCTTTGACTGTAACCACAGAAAGGAGGTATATCAAATTCCATTCCATTTCCCTTTCTATTCAAAGTGATTGAACTGGCCAGAAATGGCTTCTGACTAGTTAAATCACTTGCTTGGGGCTATCCTCCAATATGCAGTAGCACTTAACCAGTTGCTGCTGTTGAATATCACCACAGACTGCTAAAGTGAAAGTCAGCTATTTTGTGGACAGTCCAGAGGTGGGATCGGCACTTATACAGTTAAGTTTCAATATTCAGCACTTAACCTCCTAAGTTTTGCTCTAAAGTCAGTCCTATCTTTATGCAGTAAGTGTTGAATACCGTACTTAACCACATAAGAGATAGCCAGCCATACAAACCCAGATATTTAATGCCAGTGCCCACACAAGGCCCAACACTGAATATTCGGAAATAACACACCGCTACCGGTTGAATATTGATCCCTTTTAATATATATTTTTTTCAACATGCTGGAACAGAAAAAAAATGGGCCTAGAGGAGTGGAGTTGGATTATATACCCTGAACAGATTCTGCAGGACTGCTTGACCAAACTGACTGCTGCATTGGAAATTATGCACCAAACAGTAATGAGATGTGAATATGTGGACTGAAGACCACGTTGCAGCTGTGCAAATTTCCTGAATGGAAGCTGACTTTGTGGACTACTGAATCAGCCATGGTTCTGAAATTATGAGCTATGACATTACCTTCCAGAATCAGCCCAGCCTGGACATAAGTAAAGGAAATGCAGTCTGCTAGCTGTTGTCATTTGAATCGCGCTGCTAGCGCTGATGTCAGCACTTTCTAACAACATAGGGAGACCTTGTTCCAAGGTGTCTAGTTCAGCTCTGAGCTGCAGGAAACTCATCAGTTGTGAGTTCTTACTGCCCAGAAAAGCTTCTCTCCTGCCAGCATACAGACTGTTGTCATTTGAATCACACTGCTAGTGCTGACGTCAACATAACAACATAGGGAGACCTTGCTCTGAGGCACTGTGCCTCAGGCATCGCGCCAAAGGGGCGTGTCAAAGGGGCATGTCCCTTTGTGCATCCCTTCATACGGAACATCTGGTGGCATCAGGCATAGCTCCTCAGAGTAGAGCAGTTCTATTGTCCTTCATCTGCCTTGGACAATCTGTAAGTGCGACTTTTACCATGCTGTGTCGAGTGAACTTTGTTCCTTAACTCTGCTGCTTATTGATTTGTGCCCTGTTGCTCTGCCCTCATGCTGCTGCACTAGAGGTTCCATTTTCGATCCTTTTATAATCTCTCACAGGATTAATCACTCAGTCCCTGCCTGTACAACCTTGTTCTGGTCAAGCTTCTATCATGTTCATGTGAGGCAAGGAACGTCCTTCTCCAGACGCCATTTAATCACTTTGCCTTCAATTAGTTTGGTCTCCACCTCCTACCTCCCTTTTCCAATTGGGTATGTAAATAAATAAAACTGATGTTATTAGAGATTGGTTGGTGGAGAAACAATTTGGGTTGTTGCTGGTCTCTGAAACGTGGCTTCGTTCAACAGAGGATCTTTTATTCGACACTTTAAATGTAAGAAGTGTATTATGTGTGATGTTATGGAGGAGGTGGATCAATTTTGGGATCCTATTAGAGATCAATGGATTCCATTGAAGAACTTTACAGATTGCACTTCAAAAGGAGTGATTTACATGATTACATGCCCTTGTGGCTATAGATATATTGGTCAGACAAAGCGCATGTTCAAAATTCGTCTGAGTGAACATAAGCATAGTATTCAAGCCGGTAAAATCCATATGCCTCTAGCCAAACATTGTAATGAGATGAAACATTCTTTTGAGCAACTCAAATGTATGATCATTGAGCAAGTTATCAATAATGGTAGACGGGGTGATATTTCAAAAGTATTACATCAAAAAGAGCAAAGGTGGATCTATCGATTGCAAACTGTCAGCCCTAATGGGCTGAATGGCCCAATGGAATGGGCTGCCTTTTACTGATTGGTTTATGATTGAGGAAGTATTTAATGACGTCAGTGGGAGAAGGAGTCTCCCTCTGGGCGTTCTATATAAACATTCGCCATTTTGTGTCCGTATGGATATGAAGAGAAATGTATGATGCTTTCTTATTGTTTCTCCTGATGAAGAGAACAAAACAGTGGGAGTCCTAATCCTGTCGAGGAATAAGAAAGAGTGGGAGTAAAACGTGGACTTTAAGGAGTCACAGCCATGGACATTAAAAGAGAATTAAACAGCGATTGAGCTTTTTGGAATGAGGCAAAGCTAAGTGTACACATAGAACTGTTTAACCTGGCTGTTGTTTTCGTATATTTCATTATTGATTACATTTTTTCTTCTTTTTTAGACCCTTGATATAGTTTTTTTGGGTCATATTTAGGATTTGATGAGCATTTGAACTTGAGATTTATTAAATTGACTTTCCCATATGCCTAAGCACTGCAGATTTTTCTCTCATGATTAGATGTAAATAGGAGAGTTTTTCTCTGCAGTGCAAGGTAGGTGGTGGTAGCCGATGATGAATGTCAGTCAGTGGTGTCCTAATTTATATAAAGGTACCCTGGACGTATGAGGCTATATATTATTAAATGATAATATAGTAGTTCATTGTCTCATCTATATCCTGTTGATTTGGAGCAATTAGAGTGAGTTTAAGTTTCTGATATTGTATTGCTCTATGCAGTTTTGAATTGGTTTGCTTCAGTAAACTTTAAAGTATGCCAAGAATAACCTCTGTTTTTCAGATCTAACATTAGATTCTTTGCCTGCGTCTTAAAACTAGATGTCTCTTGACATATCCTCCTTAGTCTGAGTATTTGCAAGAATGGAAGAATGGCAATGAGGAGAAAAGTGTTTCTATCCGTATCTTTTTTAAACACTTTAGTCACGAATTGTTGATTGGCTAAAACAATTTCTATGTCCAGATAATGAATCAGTACATCTGAATGTTGTTCCTTAAATTGGATACCTGGGTTACGGCTATTTAACCATTGCATGAATGTAGCCAATTCCTTCTTTGTGCCTTTCCATAACATAAAAACATCGTCAATGTATCTCCACCAGCATAGAATAAGTGCATTGAAAGGTGAATTATAAACCCATTCCACCTCAAATTGTGTCATGAAAAGGTTAGCTATGGAAGGGGCAAAAGTTGCTCCCATTGCTACTCCACTAATTTGGAGGTAAAATTTACTATTGAACATGAAATAATTTTCTTGAAGTGCAATCCTTGCTAATGTCATTAAGAAATCTGTTGAAATCTGATGAGGTCTTTCCCTGGATTCTAACATTGATTTAATAGTATCCATTGCTTGATCTTGCGGGATAGATGTATATAAAGAACATACATCTAGCATTGTCATGAGAATGGTACTGTCCACATGTATTGCTTCCAGTTTCTGCAAAAAGTGTGTGCTATCTCGTATGTAAGACGCACCTTTTGATAGGTTTAAGGAAGCAGTCCACAAATGTGAATAACGGCTCAAATACTGACTCTCTGCCTGACAGTATAGGTCTCCCTGGGGTTTCACTAGACTCTTGTGTATTTTTGGCAAAAAATACATGACTGGTATTTTTGGATGATATCGCACTAAATATTTTTTATCCTTCATGGTGATAGTAATTACTGCAATTTATATTTTGGTAATTTAAAACAAACCCCAGGAGCTCCAGAAGTCGAATAGTCATCCACATGGACTGTAGAGCTCCTGCTTCTGAGGTGTTCTTCACCAGCCAATTGTCTAGATACGGGAACACTCCCAATCTGCGTGGCGATGCTGCGACTACCACCAGGCATTTTGTAAAGACCCGGGGCACCGATACCAAAAGGCAGCACACAATACTGGAAGTGCTGTGTTCCCAGAAAGAATCGAAGATACTTCCTGTGAGCTGGAAGTATCGGGATGTGAGTATAGGCATCCTTTAAGTCCAATCATTTTTCTGAATCATGGGAAGAAGGGTGCCTAGGGAAACCATCCTGAACTTCTCTCGGACCAGGAATTTGTTCAGGGCCCTTAGGTCTAGGATGGGACGCATCCCCCCTGTTTTCTTTTGCACAAGGAAGTACCTGGAATAGAATCCCAGCCCTTCTTGCCCTGGTGAAACGGGCTCGACCGCATTGGTGCTGAGAAGGGAGGAGAGTTCCTCTGCAAGTACCTGCCTTGCTGGAAGCTGAAGGACTGAGCTCCCGGTGGGCAATCCGGAGGTCTGGAGATCAAATTGAGGGAGTATCCTAACTGGACTATTTGAAGAACCCATCGATCGGAGGTTGTAAGAGGCCACCTTTGGTGAAAAAAATTTAACCTCCCTCTGACCAGCAGATTGCCCAGTATGGATACTGTTTTGGCGGCTGTGCTCAGCTGGAGCCAGTCAAAAGCTCATCCCTTGCTTTTGCTGGGGAGCCACAGGGGCCTGCCTTGGCGCACGCTGACATGAACGAGTGCACTGGGGAGGAGCCCGAGAAGGCTGTCGAGAAGGAGGAATGCACCTACACTTATTGTAAGAATAGGGAGCACTCTTCCTTCCCCGGAAAAATCGTCTACCTGATGAGGTAGAAGCTGAAGGTGCCCGGCGGGAGAGATTGTCGATAGCAGTTTCCCGCTGGTGGAGCTGTTTGACCACTTGCTCGACTTTCTCACCAAAAATATTATCCCCCTACAAGGGACATCCGCAATCCGCTGCTGGACTCAGTTGTCCAGGTCAGAGGCACGCAGCCATGAGAGTCTGCGCATCACTATACCCTGAGCAGCGGATCTGGATGCAACATCAAAAGTATCGTAAGCACCCCTGGACAGGAATTTACGACATGCCTTCAGCTGCCTGACCACCTCCTCAAAAGACTTGGTCGATCAGCTCCCTCCGGGGCAGGCCAAGCCTTTTGAGGAGGTGGTCAGCGCTGTACAAGTTTAACATGGGGAAGGACCGTCCCTGCTCAAAAGAGCTTATAATCTAAAGGTTACAAACTATGTAGTCAGTGTAGGTATCATGAGTGGGGAAGGTGGTTATGCGCCAAAAGCAAGGGAGAAGAGATGGGCTTTGAGAAAGGACTTGAAGATGGGCAGGGAGGGCGCATGACGTATGGGCTCGGGAAGGCTGTTCCAGGCATATGGTGATGCGAGGCAGAAGGGGCGGAGTCTGGAGCTAGCGGTGGTGGAGAAGGGTACAGATAGGAGTGATTTGTCCTGAGAGCGGAGGTTACGGGTGGGAACATACGGGGAGAGGAGTGTAGAGAGGTACTGGGGGGCTGCAGATTGAGTGCATTTGAAGGTTAAAAGGAGATAGAGCAGCTTTTCAACTAGAAATGGGGGGAAGGCCGACAGTCGCTCAAAAGCACATGGTTCAGGATAAGGTATCTTTCAAAGATATCAACAAAACAGGGAAGATAGAGTATCCTAATAGTGAGGTTGCAAAAGAGACTGTAGTAGATCTGGTGTCCCTAAATAAAAATAAAAATCAGACAAAAAATTGCAAATTAGTACTGTCAAGTACTAAGCATGATGTAAATAGGAGCAACAAACACAGTTTGAAATGTCTATATGCGAATGCCAGGAGCCTAAGAAATAAGATGGGAGAGTTAGAATATATTGCACTAAATGAAAAATTAGATATAATAGGCATCTCTGAGACCTGGTGGAAGGAGGCTAACCAGTGGGACACTGTCATACCGGGGTACAAATTATATCGTAGTGATAGGGTGGATCGAATTGGTAGAGGGGTAGCATTGTATATTAACGAGAGCCTTGAATCAAATAGATTGAAAATTCTGCAGGAAACAAAACACTTCTTGGAATCACTGTGGATTGAAATTCCATGTGTAAAGGGGAAAAGGATAATGATAGGAGTGTACTACCGTCCGCCTGGCCAGGATGAACAGACGGAGGCAGAAATGTTAAAGGAAATTAGGGACGCAAACAAACTGGGCAACACAATAATAATGGGTGATTTCATATACCCTGATATTGACTGGGTAAATGTAACATCGGGACACGCTAGGGAGGTAAAATTCCTTGATGAAATCAAGGAGCAGCTGGTACAGGAACCGACGAGAGAAGGAAAAATTCTAGATCTAGTCCTTAGTGGAACGCATGATCTGGTGTGGGAGGTAATGGTGCTGGGGCCGCTTGATAACAGTGATCATAATATGATCAGATTTGATATTAGCTTTGAAGTATACATAGGAAATCAAATATGTTAGCATTTAACTTTAAAAAAGGAGACTATAATAAAATAAGAAGAACGGTGAAAAGAAAACTTAGAGGAGCGACTGCAAGGGTCAAAAATTTACATCAGGCGTGGATGCTGTTCAAAAACACCATCCTGGAAGCCCAGGCCAAATATATTCCGCGTATTAAAAAAGGACGATTGAAGACCAAACGACAGCTGGCGTGGTTAAATAGTGAGGTGAAGGAAGCTATTAGAGCTAAAAGAAAATCCTTCAGAAAATGGAAGAAGGAACCGACTGAAAATAATAAGAAACGGCACAAGGAATGTCAAGTTAAATGCAAAGCGCTGATAAGGAAAGCTAAGAGGGACATCGAAAAAAAGATTGCGTTGGAGGCAAAAACACATAGTAAAAATTTTTTTTAGGTATATTAAAAACATGAAGCCAGCAAAACAATCAGTTGGACCGCTAGACGACTGAGGAGTAAAAGGGGCGATCAGGGAAGACAAAGCCGTAGCGGAGAGATTGAATGAATTCTTGGCTTCGGTCTTCACCGAGGAAGATTTGGGTGGGATACCAGTACCGGAAATGGTATTCGAAGCTGACGAGTTGGAGAAACTTTATGAATTCTCTGTAAACCTGGAGGATGTAATGGGGCAGTTCTACAAACTGAAGAGTAGCAAATCTCCTGGACCAGATGGTATTCATCCCAGAGAACTGATAGAACTGAAAAATGAGCTTGTGGAGCTATTGTTAGAAATATGTAATTTATCCTTAAAATCAAGCTTGGTACCGGAAGATTGGACGGTGGCCAATGTAACGCCAATTTTTTGAAAAAGTTATAGACCGGTGAGTCTGACGTCGGTGCCGGGCAAAATGGTAGAGACTATTAAGAACAAAATTAAGAAGCATATTCAAAAGCATGGATTAATGAGACAAAGTCAACATGGATTTAGTGAAAGGTCTGGTATCACCAATCTACTACATTTCTTTGAAGGGGTGAACAAACATGTGGATAAAGGGGAGCCGGTTGATAATTGTGTATCTGGATTTCCAGAAGGCGTTTGACAAAGTACCTCATGAAAGACTCCAGAGGAAATTGGAGAGTCATGGGATAGGAGGTAATGTTCTATTGTGGATTAAAAACTGGTTAAAAGATAGCAAACAGAGAGGAGGGTTCAATGGTCAGTATTCTCAATGGAGAAGGGTAGTTAGTGAGGTTCCCAAGGGCTCTGTGCTGGGACCACTGCTTTTTAACATATTTATAAATGACCTAGAGATGGGAGTAACTAGTGAGGTAATTTAATTTGCTGATGACACAAAGTTATTCAAAGTCGTTAAATCACGGGAGGATTGTGAAAAATTATAAGCGGACCTTACGAGACTGGGAGACTGGGCATCTAAATGGCAGGTGACGTTTAATGTGAGCAAGTGCAAAGTGATGCATGTGGGAAAGAGGAACCCGAACTATAGCTGTGTCGTGCAAGGTTCCATGTTAGGAGTCACGGACCAAGAAAGGGATCTAGGTGTCGTCGTTGATGATACGTTGAAACCTTCTGCTCAGTGTGCTGCTGCGGCTAAGAAAGAAAATACAATGTTAGGTATTATTAGGAAAGGAATGGAAAACAAAAGTGAGGACATTATAATGCCTTTGTATCGCTCCATGGTGCGACCGCACCTCAAATATTGTGTTCAATTATGGTCGCCGCATCTCAAAAAAGATATAGTGGAATTAGAAAAGGTGCAGAGAAGGGCAACAAAAATGATAAAGGGGATGGGACAACTTCCCTATGAGGAACGGCTAAAGCGGCTAGGGCTCTTCAGCTTGGAGAAAAGGCGGCTGAGGGGAGATATGATAGAGGTCTATAAAATAATGAGATGAACAGGTAGATGTGAAGCGTCTGTTCACGCTTTCCAAAAATACTAGGACTAGGGGGCATGCGATGAAGCTACAATGTAGTAAATTTGAAACGAGTCAGAGAAAATGTTTCTTCACTCAACGTGTAATTAAACTCTGGAATTTGTTGCCAGAGAATGTGGTAAAGGCGGTTAGCTTAGCGGAGTTTAAAAAAGGTTTGGACGGCTTCCTAAAGGAAAAGCACATAGACCATTATTAAATGGACTTGGGGAAAATCCACTATTTCCGGAATAAGCAGTATAAAATGTTTTGTACATTTTTGGGATCTTGCCAGGTATTTGTGACCTGGATTGGCCACTGTTGGAAACAGGATGCTGGGCTCGATGGACCTTTGGTCTTTCCCAGTATGGCAATACTTATGTACTTATGTAAGGGGGAAGGTCCTGACCTGTTGGGCTTAGCAGAGGATTTCTGAGCTGGTTTGGTTTGTTTGGCAGAAGCTGCAAGTGATTTAAAATCTTTTCTGAATCTATAATCTATCTAAACTTATATAAAAAGAAAAAAAACGCTGTTGTTTCTACTAGGGTGTGTCTTCTCTAAAGCTTTTTGTCTATATCCTATTGTCTAAAAAACTACAAATTGTGCTTTCTTTGCTAGGTACTTTTTCTTTTTCTCTGAAACAGTGATTCCTGTGTTTGGGGGCTGGGCTGCCTGGGGGGAGTTCTCTGTTGGGTTTGGTTACTGAGCGAGTGAGCTGAGTAACTTACCTTAACAGATAGACTCCGGCAGGGGGTCTTGCTCTGCCTACCCTCCCTCTCCAATGCCCACCCACCCCTGGGGCAGCTCTTCATTTATAATCAGTGTTTTAATTACAGTAACCAGCAAAGGCTGCTCCCAGTAAGTCTCAATACATTTCATTACATCCAAGAGTAATCACAAAACAACAAAATACATCATAATAAAATCCTAAAGACACTTTGGCTATCCAACATACTTAATTTTGTAGCTTGTTTTAATATATTAAAATACTCATATATTAATGAGATGGAGTCAGAAGTCCAGCAGCGAGAAGGGTGCTACCCAGTCTTTTGCACTGTCACATGTATGATTATCTCCCAGTTGGTGTGAAGTCATATGTGTGTGTCCGGTGCAAAGAATTCCTAGCTCTCAGAGAGCAAGTCCGCTCTCTCGAGGCTAGAGTACAAGACTTGGTAGAGATGAGGGAGATAGAACAGTACATAGATGAGACCTACAGGGATGTTGTAGAGAGGTCCCACCTCCAGCCAGATAGCCCCTATGCTACTTCGGAGGAGAGAGGTCGCCTAGAAGGAGAGCATTGCCCTGGTGATGTAGGAAGTACTCCTGTAGCCAGGACCTGCCCACCAGAGGATGTATTATCCTCTCGCACCGAGGATATGTCTCCGATTAGAGCCCACAGGGGAAAAGATAGAACCGCTGTTATAAACTCATTAGGAATGTAGATACCTGGGTGGCTGGTGGACATGAGATTCGCCTGGTGACGTGCCTGCCTGGTGTGAAGGTGGCGGACCTCATGTGGCACCTAGACAAGATTTTAGATAGTGCTGGGGAAAAGCCGGCCATCTTGGTACACGTGGGTACTAACGACGTAGGAAAATGTGGGAGAGAGGTTCTGGAAGCCAAATTTAGGCTTTTAGGAAGGAAGCTCAAATCCAGATCCTCTAGGCTAGCATTTTGGGACCAGGCTGCTGGCGTCAACATTTAAAAAGGAACTAGAACAGCTTTAAAACTAGAAGTGGGGGGAAGGCCGACAGTCGCTCAAAAGCGAATGGTTCAGGATGAGGTATCTTTTGAGGATATTACCCAAACAGGGAAGAATAGCTTCCTTGTAAGTAAGGATGCCAAAGAGACCATAGTGGATCAGATGGCCTTAAGTAAAATTAATAATAACCAGACAGAAGATAACATAATAATAATGCCATGTATTAAATGTGATATAAAACTGAGCGACAAGCACGCATTTAAATGTCTATACGGAAATGCAAGAAGCCTAAGATGGGAGAGCTGGAATACATTGCCCACAATGAAAAATTGGAAATTATAGGCATCTCTGAGACCTGGTGGAAGGAAGATAACCAGTGGGACACAGTCATACCGGGCTACAAATTATATCGTACTGATAGGGTAGATAGGATTGGAGGAGGGGTAGCACTGTATATTAATGAGAACCTTGACTCAGACAGGCTGCAAATATTGCAGGATACAAAACCCCTATTGGAATCTTTGTGGATTGAAATTCCACGTGAAAAGGGAAAAAAATGGTGATAGGACTGTACTACTGTCCGCCTGGCCAGGACGAGCAGACGGATGCAGCAATGTCAAAGGAAATTAGGGAAGCGAATAAAATGGGCAATGTAATAATAATGGGTGATTTCAATTATCCAGATATAGACTGGGTTAATGTAACATCGGTACACGTTAGGGAGATAAAATGTCTTGATGAAATCAATGACAGTTTCATGGAACAGCTGGTTCAGGAGCTGACGAGAGAAGGAAAAATACTAGACTTATTCATTAGTGGAGCCCATGACCTGGTGCGGGGGGTATCAGTGCGAGAGCCGCTTGATATTGGCTTTGAAGTAAGTGATCTTAGGAAATCAAATACACTAGCGTTTAACTTTAGAAAAGGAGATTACGATAAAATGAGAACGGTGAAAAAAAGACTGAAAGGAGCAGCTCACAGGGTAAAAAACTTGCAACAGGCGTGGAGCTGTTCAAAAACACCATCCTAGAGGTACAGGACAAATATATTCCGTGCATTAGAAAAAGAGGAAAAAAGACCAAACGTCAGCCAGCGTGGCTAAACAGTAAGGTAAAGGAAGCCATTAGATCCAAAAAACAATCCTTCAGAAAATGAAGAAGCGAACCAACTGAAAATAATAAGATAAAACATAAGGAATGCCGAGCCAAATGCAAAGTGGAGATAAGGAGGGCGAAAAAGGACTTTGAAAAAAAGTTAGCGTTAGAAGCGAAAACACATAGTAAAAAGTTTTTTAGCTACATCAAAAGCAGGAAGCCGGCCAAAGAATCGGTTGGGCCGCTGGACGATGGTGGTGTTAAAGGGGTGATCAGGGAAGACAAAGCCGTAGCAGAGAAGTTAAATGAATTCTTTGCTTCGGTCTTCACCAAGGAGGATTTGGGAGGGACACCGGTGCCGGAAAGGGTATTTGAAGCGGGCGAGTCACAGAAACTAAACAAATTCTCTGTAAACTTGGAGGATGTAATGGGTCAATTCTGCAAACTGAAGAGTAGTAAATCACCAGGACTGGATGGTATTCATCAAAGAGTATTAATAGAACTGAAAAATGAACTTGTAGAGCTACTGTTAGTAATATGCAATCTATCCCTAAAATCAGGTGGCTTACCGGAAGACTGGAGGGTGGCCAATGTAACGCCGATTTTTAAAAAAGGTTCCAGAGGAGATTCAGGAAATTATAGACCGGTGAGTCTGACGTTGGTGCCGGGCAAAATGGTAGAGGCTATTATTAAGAATAAAATTACAGAGCACATACAAAAACATGGGCTCATGAGACAAAGTCAGCACAGATTTAGTGAAGGGAGGTCTTGCCTCACCAATCTACTGAATTTTTTTGAGGGGGTGAACAAACATGTGGACAATGGGGACCTGGTGGATATTGTATATCTGGATTTTCAGAAGGCATTTGACAAAAATGCCTCATGAAAGACTCCAGAGGAAACTAGAGAGTCATGGGATCGGAGGCAGGGTATTATTGTGGATTAAGAGCTGGTTGAAAGATAGGAAGAAGAGAGTAGGGTGAATGGTCAGTATTCCCAATGGAGAAGGGTAGTTAGTGGGGTCCCTCAGGGGTCTGTGCTGGGCCCGCTGCTTTTTAACATATTTATAAATGACCTAGAGATGGGAGTAACTAGTGAGGTAATTAAATTCGCAGATGACACAAAGTTATTCAGGGCCATCAAGTCGCAGGAGGAGTGTGAAAGATTAGAGGAGGACCTTGCAAGACTGGGAGATTGGGCGTTCAAGTGGCAGATGAAGTTCAGTGTTGACAAGTGCAAAGTGATGCATGTGGGAAAGAGGAACCCGAATTACAGCTATGTCATGCAAGGTTCCGCGTTAGGAGTTACAGACCTAGAAAGGGATCTGGGCGTCATCGTTGATAAGACGTTGAAAACTTCTGTTCAGTGTGCTGCGGCAGCTAAGAAAGCCCACAGAATGTTGAGTATTATTAGGAAAGAGATGGAAAACAAACAGGAGGATGTTATAATGTCGTTGTTTCGCTCCATGGTGACACGGTACCTTGAGTATTGTGTTCAGTTCTGGTCACCGCACCTCAAAAAAGATATAAAGGAATTGTAGAAGGTGCAGAGAAGGGCGACGAAAATGGTAAAAGGGATGGAACGACTTCCCTATAAGGAAAGGCTAAGATGGTTAGGGCTCTTCAGCTTGGAAAAGAGGCGGCTGAGGGGTGATATGATAGAAGTCTACAAGATAATGAGTGGAATGGAGCGGACAGACGTGAAGCGTTTGTTTACACTTTCTAACAATAATAGAACCAGGGGACATAAGATGAAGCTAGAATGTGGTAGATTTAAAACAAATAGGAGAAAGTTTTTCTTTACTCAGTGTGTAGTTAGACTCTGGAACTCGTTGCCGGAGAATGTAGTGATAGCAGTTGGCCTTGCTGAGTTTACAGGGGGTTTGGACAGATTCCTGAAGGAAAAGTCCATTGAACATTATTAATTTAAATTTTTGTTTTGTTTTGGGGTGTTTGCCGGGTTCTTGAGGCCTGGATTGGCAACTGTCGGAGACAGGATACTGGGCTTGATGGACCCCTGGTCTTTTCCCAGTATGGCTGTTCCTATGTTCTAGTTGGCGAAGGATATTCAAGGACCTCAAGCATCTCAGTCCTGGGCTCATCCTCAGATACCACAGGGAAGGGAATTGCCACAGACATCTCCTGGACAAAGGAAGAGAAAGAAAGACTCTCCTAAGGAGAAAGCTTTCTTTCTGGCAAAGGAGTGGGATCAGAAGGAAGACCACAAGACTCCTCGGAAGAGAAATACCTGGGATCTTGCTCTTCATCCCATGAGGCATCCTCCTCGGTATCGGACAAGAGTTCTCTAACTGCAGTCCGAAACTGGGTCCGTCTCGATGCCGAGGCACCATGTCCTCGATGGCGATGTCGAGAAGTCGACTCCCATGCTGGCGGCGATGAAGCTCCCTCCAGCAATGTCGACGGGGAGTCGACCTGGGTGGCAGCTGACGCCGATGCCGCAGGCGGTACCAGCGTCGGAGACCTCACCACAGGCCTCGAGTCAGCTGCCGCTTCCAACGGCGGGGTACCGAGGGCACAAGCACTCCCAGTACCGGGGCAGACTGATGCAGCAGCCCTTCCAGAATACCTGGAAGAATGGCTCGGATGCGCTTGTCCAGAGTCACTGCCGAGGAAGGCTGCAGAAAGGCTGTTAATGATATTTCCTTTTATTTTTTATTTTTGCCTCTTGTATAAATGCCGATTGCATATTCACGTATTGTGATGATATATTGAAATATATGAATAAAGAAATAATAAAAAAAAAAACTTTCAAGGCCTTCCTACAGATGTACACTAACAGTCAACAGGATGACTGGTCTGCATTGCTCCCCTGGGCAGAATTCGCCTATAACTTCATACTGCCTCTCATACCTCGCCATTTTTTACAGTGTATGGATGCCATCCTCATCTGCCGCTTCCAATCCCTCAGACACAAGCCTCGCCTCTGCTCCACCGGACTCTCACTGATATTCAGGATATCTGGGCCAAGGTCCAGCAACATCTTCAGTGAGCCTCGGCTAAGTACAAGCTCTTTGCGGATCAAAAAAGACAAATTGCGCCAGTTTTTCAACCTGGACAGAAGGTCTGGCTCAGCACCAAATACTTGAGGCTTCACCTACCATCCTTCAAGTTTGCTCCCCGATTCATAGGGCCATCATAGGGCCATTTCCAGTACAATCTTGAGTGGGGGCGGTCACTTACCATCTCCAGTTATCAGCTAACCTCAAGGTTCACAACGCCTTCCATGTAGCCCTGCTTAAACCATTTTTAACTTCCAGATGGCATCTGGAACCCAAGAAGATCATTGTTCCTGATTCCGAGCCTGACCCTGAATTTGAGGTAAAGGAGATTCTAGACTCCAAGCATCAGAGAGGACGACTATTTTATCTGCTATCCTGGAAACATTTTGGCCCGAAGGACAACTCCTGGGAGCCCGCTGCTAACGTCCATGCTCCTGACTTGATTCGCGATTTCCATGACCGCTACCCACTGAAACCCGGACCTAGGCAGAGGGGGGTCCTTAAGGAGGGAGTACTGTCATGTCCCCTACCTCAATGCAAGCGGCGTCCTAGGGCTGTGCGGGGTCTCGTCAACACGCACACTTGACTGGCACTGCCTGAGCCATGTGTGTAGTACTCTCTGGGTTTGTTCAGAGAACGGTGGTTGCAGGCTCCTTAAATGCTTTGCTTCCAAGCACCTGTTTCTGCTCTCCCTCTGTCTGGCTTCCAGGCTCCTTGATTGCTTTGCTTCCACCCACATGGGTCTGCTCTTCCTCTGCCTGGCTTCCTTTACTTCTCTCCTATTGGTCTTCCAGTTCCTCCTTCCCCTGCTCTTGTCCTATGGCTGTGCCCCTTCTCCCTGCTGATATCAGACGGCAGCACTTTATCAGCTGAGCTCTCCCTGGACTCCATGCTTCAGCTTCTACTTTGGTAGGTGTTTCTGCTTCTTATCTACTGGTCCCTTGTTGCTGACTTTGCCTGTACCTGGATTACCCTTCTGCCTGCCTACTGACTTTCACCTGCATCTGGATTACTCTCTTGCCTGCCGCCTGCCTACTGACTTTCGCCTGAATCTGGATTACTCTCTTGTCTGCCTACTGACTTTCACCTGTACCTGGATTGCTTTCTTGCCTGCCGCCTGCCTACTGACCTTCGCTTGTACCTGGATTACTCTCTTGACCTGCTGCCTACCTGGCCGATACATTCATCACCCCGCTTCCAGCTCCGTCCCATACGTCCTGCACCTAGGGGCTCAACCTCTGGGGAACGGCTGTCAGCATAGGTGAAACCCAGGGTTGTCCAGCCACTAAGCAGAACCTGGCCCGAGTACCGGGCTCAGCAGCGCTCTACTTGGTACAAGAACTCACAAGTCTGACACTTTATGGGACTCCATCTACCCAGAGGTGGTAGAGTGATTCTCACACAGCCACCTCTGGGCCAAGGGCTCACTAACATTACACTCGCAGTCTGAGTAGCGATGCTGCAACTACTCCTAGATACTTGATGAAGACCCTGGGAGCTGACGCAAGGCCAAAAGGCAACATGTGGTACTGAAAGTGATGTATTCCCAGCCAAAATCTAAGATATATCTGGTGGGCAGGAAGTATTGGGATATGAGCAGATGCGTCCTTTAAGTCCAGAGACCATAGCCAATCATTTTCCTGAATCATTGGGAGAAGGTGCCCACGGAAACCATCCTGAACTTCTCTCGGACTAGAAATTTGTTCAGAGCCCTTAGGTCTAGGATGGGACGCATCCCCCCTGTTTTCGTTTCACAAATTTGGAGGTTTGGAATGCCAATTAAGAGTGTATCAAAGACAGACTATTTGAAGAACCCACCGGTCAGAATTTATGAGAAGCCACCTTTGGTGAAAAAATTTTAACCTCCCCCCAACCAGCAAGTCGTCCAGGATGGACACTTGTACAGCGGCTATGCTCTGCTGGAGTCAGTAAAAAACTCGTCCCTTGCTTTGACTGGGAAGCAGCAGGGTCCTTGGGCACACGCTGTTGACGAGAACAAGCGCGCTGGGACTGAGCATGAGCAAGCCGGCAAGCCGAAGGAATGTACCTATGCCTAGAGTAGTAGGGACCACTCCTTGACTTATCAAAAAACCTCCTAGATAAGGGGGTAGATGAAAGAGTCCGGTGGGAGAGAGAAGAGATGGTATCAGTGTGTTCCTTGATCTTGTCAACTCTGGCGAAGCTTCCTCCACTGATGCTGGAGGGGTGCCAGCCTGGGTGGTAGTGGACACCGGCACCGTCAGAGGCCGCTCCACTGGCTGAGGGCCAGGCAGGCCCTCAGCAGAAGGTATGGCAGGCTCGCGCTTCACAACGCTCTGTTTTTTTACTTGGGCAAAAATGCCAGACCGGACAACACGGATCGGTGTCTACCCACACGTGAGAATATGACAGCCTGCTTGTCCTCAGAGAACGTATATTATTTTGTTGTATATTTCTTTGATTGTATATATTTAACCTGTGTGCACACTGTATATATTTTTCTTAATATTGCTTATCTTATAGTCTCTCAAATACAGTTTTATTTGTACAGTATAGCAGTGGCGTTCCGACCCTAGCTGACACCCGGGGCGGATCGCCGATGCGCCCCCCCCCCCCCCACTGGTGCAGCGCGACCCCCCCCCCCCCGGCAAAATGACCCCCCCCCGGGTGTACGCCGCTGGGGGGGTGCCGCGGCGCACGCCTGTTGCCCTGTCTCCAAGTTCGCAATTCGCATGTGTTCACTGCTCCCTCTGAGTCTGCCCCGGAACAGGAAGTAACCTGTTCCGGGGCAGACTCAGAGGGTGCAGTGAACACATGCGAATTGAGAACTCGGAGAAAGGGCAACAGGCGCGCGCCACGGCACCCCCCAGCGGCGTGCACCCGGGGCGGACCGCCCCCACCGCCCCCCCCCTTGGTACGCCACTGCAGTATAGAGCTTCATATATTCTTTGCAAATAGCCTCCACTATTTATGATGTTTCATCTTTGTATTGCCAATTGTAAAGAGTCTGCTAGGCAGAGGCAGGAAAAAACCCAGAAATCCAGCAGAGAAGGGGTTGGTCCGGCAGGAACACTGAACTACAAAACCCAGAATGCCCCAGGAAGGGGGGCGCCCTCTGGTGGAGTAAGAAGTTACCACACTGCAAAGACAAGGAAGGAAATACAGATCCCAGAAGGACTTGCAGGAAAGGGGGGAACAAAGGAGAGAGAACTACAGTTCCCAGGAGGTAGGGAGGAAGGGGATGGATTGGAAAATGGAGGATTATCAAGAGAATGAGGAACACCTGGAGGGTGGGGTGGAGGTGGACTCCATGGATTGGGAGGAAGGTGCTCAAAAGGGTGAGGGAGGAATCAGTGAGGGGAGAGTGGAGTAACTAATGGAAGTTTCTGCTCTTGCACAGAGGCTGGAGTCCTTTTGAATTGGAGCTAAAATCCTGTGATAAGAAGGGAGGGAATTTAGCCTGTGAAGGGAGTGGTACTGCGGGAGGTTCACAGCCCTGAGTCTGGGCTGGAGAAGGGGGTAAGCTCTGTATCCACAGCAGAGCACATATTTCTCTGTGTGCAACAACAATCTTGAACTGGCCAATCTTTGTTGTATGGGGTGGATGTCAGGGAGATGTTGACTGGCAGTGAGGGAGGAACACTGCTCTGATCCCTGGGGTGATTTGGGGGAGAAGAGTTAGGGTTTGGGCCTATTCAAGAGGTGAGCTGTAAAGCTATACTGAAGTGTGCGTCCCGCTGAGAGGGAAGCAACACGAGATGAAGACGAACCTGCCTGCTGAGTGCATGCCTGCCTCACTGCTGCCTTCACTTCCGGTCTGGTTCGCCGCGACTTGGAGAGGGGAGGGCAGGGGAGAGAGGCGACATGCTGGACAGGGAGGGCAGGGCAGGGGAGAGAGAATCGCTGGACATGGAGGGGAGGGCAGGGGGGAGAGGAGAAATGCTGGACATGGGCAGGGGAGGGCAGGGGAGAGAGGACGGAGAATTGTTGGGAATGAATGAGGGGAGGGAGGCGACATGCTGGGTATGGAGGGCAGGGGGGGATAATCGCTGGACATGGAGAGGAGGGTGGGGGGAGAGGAGACATGCTGGACATGGGCAGGGGAGAGAGGCGGAGAATTGCTGGCCATGAATGAGGGGAGGGAGGCGACATGCTGGGTATGGAGGGCAGGGGAGGGGAGAGAGAATCGCTGGACATGGAAAGGAGGGCAGGGGAGAGAGACTCGCTGGATATGGAGGGGAGGGCAGAGGGGAGAGGAGACATGCTGGATATGGGAGGGCAGGGGAGAGAGGACGGAGAATTGCTGGGCATGGATGAGGGGAGGGCAGGGGAGGGAGGCGACATGCTGGGTATGGAGGGGAGAGAGAATCGCTGGACATGGAGGGGAGGGCAGGGGAGATAGGAGACTCACTGGACATGGAGGAGAGGGCAGGGGGGAGAGGAGACATGCTGGACATGGGCAGGGGAGGGCAGGAGAGGAGAATCACTGGGCATGGATGGCTGGAGGGGGGCAGGGGGAGAGGAGGGTTGCTGGACATGGGTGGATGGAGGAGAGGGCAGGGAGAGAGAAGAAATGCTGGACATGGATGGAGGGGAGGGAAGAGTGAGGAAGGAGATGAGATGAAGGAAAAGGAAGAGAGGAGAAAAACTGCACATGGATGAAGAAAATAGGCAGAAGCTGGATCCACTGGACAGTCAAATCTGCGGAATAGGACCCAGCTTTTACTTTCGGATGTAGGGCAAGAAATGAAGAAGAAAGGCGGAAAGTAAAGAAATAAATGGAAAGGAAGCCCTGGAAACGGAGTTAAGAGGACAGATAGCAGCAGAATCGGATACTGAGCCAGCATGATCAGAAAAACAGTCACCAGGCAACAAAGGTAGAAAAAATCATTTTATTTTCATTTTAGTGTCTGGAATATGTCCAATTTGAGAATTTACATCTGCTGTTACAGTTCCAGTATCCCACGGGGGATACTGGACCTGAAACAGCTTACAGAAATTATTTATAATGAATAAAAATCACATTATTTTTTTCTCCTATACTAGTATAATATTTTCATGGCAGGTATAAGGGGTGTGGCTAATGTGGGTGTGGCTATGATAGGGGTGGAGCCTATGTGATGACCCCCGCCCACAATGAGTACCAGCACTTTTTTTTCTACATAAAAGCACTGCATATATTTACATATTTTATAGACTCCTGATGCAGGCCAGGTGGCCGAAACATAGGCCCGTATCAAGTCATGCCTTGTTTTAAATTTTATATCAATACTTACAGACTTGATGGTGTTTCATTGTCATCTTCATGTGCTTTGTTTGCAAAGATTGTTTCTTCTGTTTTGCTGGATCATATATTGTGGCAGTGCACAGGAACTCAAAATGCTTCTGAAATTTTAGTGCATGAAGTCAGTCCCATGCAGTTAGCAACTCAGTGCTCTAAAGCCGATCAGCAGTTTGATCAGCAGTAATTCCCTCAGAGGCTGCTGATATTCCAGTCTGGATTGTGGAACAATGCACACTGAAATCCTGTTAGAAGGGGAGGATCCTCCACCACAGAAAAAATACCCAGGTCCTCATCAGGCAATACAGATTGTAAAGATACTGGAAGAGAGGGGTATGATTAGACCTCTCTCTTCAACATGCAACTTGCCAGCCTGGCCAATAGTCAAACCAGAGGGCTCCTTCAGACTCATTATAGATTTCTGGGCCCCAAATCAAGTTTCAAAATCTGTGGTGCCTGTGGTAGCCTCATACCCTGAAATGATCTCTAAACTGAATCCCAAATGTACTTTTTTCTCTTAGACATATCTAATAGTTTTTGGAGTCTGCCCCCTGAATGCCAGTACAAGAGAGCATTTCAGTGGCTAAATAAACAGTATGCATGGACTATGCTGCCCCAGGGTTACAAAGATTCGCCATCTATTTTTCATAAACATATGCATGAAGCCCTCGAATGTGTGTCTTGAAGAGAAAATGGAATACAATATGTAGATAACATTTTAATTCAGTCCAAGAATGAATCTGCACACTGGGCTCACGTAAGAGAGATTTTACAAGCTCACTTAGAAGCTGGTCTTAAAGTGAATCCTGCCAAAGCACAGCTGTGTAAATCAAAGGTTTTCTTTCTAGGGGTCACCATTGGCCAAGAAGGTAAGTCTGTAGATTCTCATAGAATAAAGCTGATACAGAAACTGCCACTTCCTACAGATCAGAAATCAGTCCAATCATTTCTAGGGCTCATGGGGTTCTGCCGTGAATTTATGCTGAAAAGTAAAGATGTTTAGGAAGAAGAACACACAGATACTATGACTAAAGTATACTATGACTTCTGCTCCTGTCCTTGCAAACTCAGATAGCTGACTAAATTTTTCCTAGCAACCCCAGAGCAATAATGTCTAGGTCCTCCTGCCCTGACTCTGTATAAATTTCCTGTCAGGACCTGGAAGATTACTTATACATGGGTTCAGAATAATCAACAGTACATCACCAAGACTTCTTACTACCCCTCCTCCTACCTCTCCCACCACCTTGGTTCCTCCTATACACTACCTTTCTGATATCAATCCATTTCAGGGTGGACATCCCTTTCGAATTAAATATGATGTACCATATGATGTAGAATGCCATTTTCTTACTTGGCATCTACTTCCTAAATTGTTTCTGGTTACTCAAAAATACTCAAATTACTCTCAGTTTATCGTTTATTTATTTACTATACCGTTTCAAATTGCATTCACAAAACAGAATGGTTTACATCATAATATAAAATCTCATATTAAAAAACATATAAGAAATCCATCAATTTAATAGAAAAGCACAGCAAACTAAAAGAACCTTCTAAAAATAATAACATCATTGAGCAAAGACAACCATTCATAACAGACTACATAAGCAAACATATTATGTTATTATATATTCATTCTGCATTTTCCCACTTTCAACTCAGATTATTTTCAAACGTATTCTGAAACAGATATGTTTTCAGAAGTTTACGAAATCGAACATAGTTTGTTGCTAACCACATATATATATGCTCAATACTTGGTTTGATATCATATGCAGTCAGTTACACCTCAAGCTAAGCAATCTCAACACAAACATGAATTATTGGATACAATTTTAGGTGGCACAGAAAATGCACTGGGTGCCCTTAATATAATTGATATAGAGGTGCTCCATAATAAGATGGGATTCATACCTCAACATGCTTCTGAGGGTTTTACCTCACAGCATATTAATGAGACATCCTCCAAACTATCCAATATAATTGTAGATACCTTTGCTCTTATATTACCTGTTATAGGATTGTGCTCTTATAACACAAAGAATATAGGTTGGGAAAGAATATTTCATGGGCTATTGCCTGTGATCAAGTACAGATCAAGCTTCTTACTATCTTGAAGGAAATTCTGATCACTGCTAAGTTAGGTCACTGGCCACCATCCCTTGTCCAGATGGCTAGCACCAAATTGCCTGAATTTGCTATACCTCACCTTGATTGGTAGACAGTTAGGGGCTCACTTTCAAAGCACTTAGACTTACAAAGTTCCTGCTCAGAACCCCCACACTGTTCCGAACAGCACGCTAAAAATATCATCAGAACAGCTCAGGAAACGAACTCCCTCATGATCAACACTAATGATATGCAAATTTAAACACTGATCATGAGGGCGTTTTTGGAATGTTAAAGGGAGAATTTTGCCTGGGTACGTACTCAAGAGCTTGCCCAAGCACAATCCTCCAAGAGGTTTGACAGGTCCGGACTTTTCTCCTGCTGAGCATTGGGGAGTTATGTGGGAGACACTCTTTGGCATGCATGCTCATTGTGTTCAGAGCCAGTGAGCTCGTTGTTTCACGCACTCTCCGGCTCTGAGCATTCCGCAGGAGCAAATGCAGGCGTTAGTCCAGTGCTAATGGCCTCTACCACCCGTATTTGCTTCTGAGAATCAGGGCCTATGTGACTTTGTAAGTCTAAGTGCTTTGAAAATAAGCCTCTTAGTGTTCCATCTGTTCATCACAAGGGTGCTCTATCTGTACTTCGATCCCATAGTCAGGACACCACACAGTTATTTACCCTGTTAACACTGGTGTGCAGTTTGATAATATGCTAACATATCTTTTGAACCATCTCACTTGGTTGCAGCCACTGGATGATAACTGGACTTCATTCAAGCCTATGGATCCCACTTTGTGTGAGCAGAAACCATTTCATTTCAAGTGTAAACCTCTAAAGAGGCTGATAATTCCTGTTGGAACAATTCATCCTTCTGTTCCCTGACTGCCAAGCTCTCATATTCACCCATTACCTCACACATTTTGTACTACCTCAACGCTGGACATTTTTGTTTTCATCTGATCTTTCCCCAAAATATTTCTTTTTCTATTGAGTACATAACATCCACTTTCCTAAGAACACTTTGATGTACAGTTCAAACTATTTACTGAATAATACATGGTGAAGTCACACAATGCTGATCTCAATCAACATTAAAGGGCCAACATATTCCATGCCGCTGGTTACCAACAACTCTATTGACATTCCAGACTTTATCCCATATGCTGTGCATCTATTGCCTCCTGGTATGGTAGAAAAGACTTTTACATCAACTGCTGAACTTTAAAGGACTTATTGGTCACTTTAAAACAATCTCCAAGGAACTGAACCATACCATCACTTATCAGAATGGTCAGATTCAACAAACTGTTGAAAATTTGCTACACGATGCTCATGTCTCTGTATGGAAACTTTTATTTGGGCATTCACCTACTGCTGATCATGACTTTAATGTTCTTATTCACCCTATCATTATTTTAACTGTTGTACAAATTTTGTTAAGCACTGTCATGATTTTCCTGTGGTCTAAAATTAACACATGTACATCTCCTTGTAGCGCATGTCCTACAAAATACCATCAACATTTTAAGGTAGTTACACAAGTTTTTCCAGCATCTACCTCGGAAACCAGGTTAATTTGGCCTGCTAATTTGTTTTTTTATTCTACTGCACTGCACACCAGGGTCAGCTGTAGTATATTGTTGCTTCCAGGGCTTTTTTGAGGGGGTACTTGGGGGTACTGAGTACCGGCACATTTTCCATTGTCTGCTAAAATTGACCCATGGAACCCAAGTTTTAATGAAAGAGCTCAGGCTCTACACACCAATTCTGTCTTGTCATAGATTCTATGACTGGTTGCAGGTGGCCTAGCTATTATGGGGTGGGTCCCTCAGTGATTACCCCACTCCTGAAAGGTGGTCTAGCATTTGAGTGCCGGAACCTTTTTTGCTAGAAAACAACACTGGTTGCTTCCCACATGATAATACCCTCACTCACGGAATCCTGGTATCTTTAGGCCTTAACCTCATCAGAAAATCCTGCATCCCATATGACGGACACTGAGATGGCAAATTGGGTTCCCTGACCAGTAGTGGCTGCCCCACCTAAGACACAAGGTTTGGACTCATAATAGGATTTGCTTATCTCCATAGCGATGGAGAAAATACTGTGCAGGACAGGGGACCTGATGGAACTAGGATATAAAAGAATGGCAATCTGGCCACTGCTGTGCATAACGCAGTGGCAAGTGTGAATGCCATATCAATAGGTACCACATTTTTGCTTCTATATTATCCCATGAACACTTAAAGCATTTTAAAAAAGTGACTAGAAACAAAGCTGACAGGCATGTGGGAGTATTTACCCACTAGAGAGAAATGGAATTATGAAGACTGGACAATTAGTATCACCAAAAGGGTAGCTGGTCAGCTTTGGAGACTTTAAGAATCAGTTTGGGATACAGGATAATGAATTTTAGTTACCTCCACGCTCAGCATTTTGTCTTCAACAAGGGGAAAGAGTGCAGAGTTGGCAAGGAAAAAACCCCCATTTGAAGTGCTGTATTTGTCATATTCAGGCATAAGAGGAATAATTTCCAAACTATATAAGATTCTGACTGTGAAGAAGGGAGCAATTTCCACTCATATTTGGGAGTGGAAAAGGGAACTTAGTGAGATTTTTGAAGGGAATGAGTTGATCTAAATTTATAAGAGACTCAAACTAAAAATGAACATAAGAGTAGTCATATAGGGTCAGACCAATGGTCCATCTAGCCCAGTATCTTGTTTTCCAAACAGTGGCCAAGCAAGGTCACAAGTACCTGGCAGAAACCCAAATCATGGCAACACTTCATACTACAAATCCCAAGGCAAGCAGTTGCTTCCCATGTCTGTCTCAATAGCAGACTATGGACTTTTCCTCCAGGAATTTGTCCAAACCTTTTTAAACCCAGATACACTAACCGCTGTTACCACATCCTCCGACAAAGAGTTCCAGAGCTTAACTATTCATTGAGTGAACAAATATTTCCTCCTATTTGTTTTAAAAGTATTTCCATGTAACTTCCTCGAGTGTTCCCTAGTTGTTGTGCTTTTTTAACAAGTAAAAAATCGATTTACTTCTACACCATTCAGGGTTTTGTAGACCTCAATCATATCTCCCCTCATCCATCTCTTTTCCAAGCTGAAGAGCCCTAACCTCTTTAGTCTTTCCTCATATGAGAGTTCCATCTCCTTTATCATCTTTGAACCTTTTCTAATTCCGCTATATCTTTTTTGAGATATGGTGACCAGAACTGCACACAATACTCAAGGTGGGGACGCACCATGGAGCAATACAAAGGCATTATAGTATTTTTGGTCTTATTCGCTATCTCTTTTCTAATAATTCCTAGCATCCTGTTTGCTTTTTTGGCCACTGTCACACACTGAGCAGAAGATTTCAGTGTATTATGCACAATGACACCCAGACCTTTTTCTTCAGCGCTGACCCCCAAGGTGGACCCTATCATCAGGTAACTATGATTCAGATTATTTTTTCCAATGTGCATCACCTTGCATTTGTCCACAATAAATTTCATCTGACATTTGGATGCCCAGTCTTCCAATTTCCTAAGGTTTTCCTGCAATATTTCACAGTCTGCACGTGTTTTAACAACCTCGAATAGTTTTGTATCATTTGCAAATTCAGTCACCTCACTCGTAATTCTGATTTCCATATCATTTATAAATATGTTAAATAGCACTGGTCCCAGTACAGATCCCTGCAGCACTCCACTGTTCACCCTCCTCCATTGAGAGAAATTACCATTTAACCCTACCCTCTGTTTTCTGTCCAATAACCAATTCCTAATCCACACCAGCACCTTGTCTCCTATCCTATGACTCTTTAATTTTCTCAGGAGTCTCTCATAAGGAACTTTATCAAAAGCTTTCTGAAAATCTACATACACTACATCAACTGGCTCATCTTTGTCCACATGTTTATTCACACCTTCAAAGAAATGAAGCAAATTGGTGAGGCGACTGCTCTTGGCTGAACCCATAAAGTTTGTCTACGTGTTCTGTAATTTTATTCTTTATAATAGTTTCCACTATTTTGCCCGGCACCAACATATAATTTCCCAGATCATCCCTAGAACCCTCTTTGTTGGGAAATAGTTATAAACTTTTACATAGAACCTTTATGATTCCTAATGCTGGAAAGGGTGTGATCAGGTGGTGAGCTTCAAGCATTATGTGGAGGGAGTTCCTAAAGGTTAAGGAGATGTGGAAGGAGGTGTATGCTTAAGGACAAATTGGAGGTGGGAATGATATACCCAGAGAAGCAGCAACATTTTTCCTATTTTGTATACTAGTGGCCAGACTGGTAGCTGATGCCAACTGCAAAGATACTAGAGTACCTAGATGACAAGAGATAATCAAACCTTTGTGGAGTATATATCTGATGGGTCTATGGAAGTGATACGAAAACAGAATGGAGCAATTTATCATAGTTTGGGGACCTTTTAAAAAAATAGTAGAGAGATATGGTCCCATAGCATTTATCGGGTTGTAGGGGAAACGGGGGCAAAGGAGGTGACATGTAAATAGTAATAGTAGGGCAGGAGCAATGGGAAAGGGGAAGGGACTCTTAGGAGGATATAATTAAAAATTGGGCCATGGTCCATCCAGATGTTGTTTCAAGTTCATTTCTAATTTGATATACCACCCATCAGCATAGCCATCTAGGTGGTTTACAAAACATAGTTTACAGTGAAAATAGAAAGAGAATTACAATAATCTAAGAAAAGATGTATGTAGCCAATGAACAGCAGATACTGGATGTCAAATACTGCAAATATTAACCATTGTTAATCCTGGTTTATTTATTTTTGTGGCTGAGACTTCAATAATATTTAAATTACAAAAAAGTGACAAAAAGACAAACATCACACCCAAACTATGACCCATAGTACAAAGTATAAAACAGAACAGAACCTAATCACATATAAATAACTCAGATTATGTTCCACTTCCTCTCACCCAATTATTTGATTAAAATACTATATTTTTACCCTTTTTATAAAGACTACGATATTCTTCTCCTATTGAATAATATAACGTAATTCTCTCCAAATCACTGGAGCTACAATAGAAAAGGCGCAAGTTTGCATCTATGTGAGTGAAGACTCTTTAGCTAGAACAACTGTCACCAGATATTCACTGGATGTAATGAGCGAGCTGGAGAATATAAACTTTAAATTCATCTAAAATATACAGGAACAACATTTGTAAAATGTTAAAAAATAAAACATCTAAAACTTGGCTTGCCAGCTAATGGGCTGCCAGTGTTGTGCAAACAATCAAAAAGTAATATGCCCAGATCAGTGACAACCCATACAAATTCTAGCAGCAGCAGCAGGTTCAGATGAGTTCTATGAGCTTTGGCTTACTCCAGATAGAAAGAGAGAGCCCATATGCAGAACTAATTGTGCAAACCCCATTTGTATTTATGAACAATTGGCACGAGAAAAAAAAACCATTATCTTATTACAGTACTCTTCAATGCACGTTCAACAATATTTTCCCCACAGAACCAGGATACTTACCAATTACATATAAAGTAGTAGTATTCTGAACAGTCCAACGCGCAATAGGATTATACACCGAACATGTCAGTGTTTTGTCATAGTCCTTTAAAGATGCGATAAAGGTGTAACGGGATGAAGAAGTGACTAACCCATCTTCATCTACAGTTGTTGTGTTGTCTATGGTGTGATTTACATTTAAACTTCCACTCCAACTGATGGTGAGTTGTGTTCCCATACACCTCCCTGGAGCTGTGCAGTTGAATACCACTTGCCATCCTGCATATAGGCTAGAGTGTGAGATGAGGGGCTTCTCGGTGAAAGCTGAACAAGAAAGACAAAGAAACTGCTACAATCCAGGTCACCAGTAGTTAACACCCACATCAAACATAAGCTAGTGACAAGCAAAAGCTTAGTTCCAGCTGAACCTGGGCCAATCCACTTTTGCCTCAGGCCTCCTCCAGCAGCCAGGCATGTAGCTGATGGGGATCTCCAAGCCCTGTCAGCTGAGGGAAATCTGGAACCTGCTTCAAGACATCTTTGCAAGGCAGTGAACAAGCCGGCAGTCAGCAATAGCATTTTCAACTGCTAATGCCAGAACTGTGAACCTGTTCAGTTCTCACAGGAGCACCTCCTGATGCTGGTACTGCAAGATCAAGTGTAAAGCCACCATTACTCAATGTGCTTGTGGTGCCAGCATCAAAGTGCTGACTAACAGTTTCTTTCCTGTACTGCACATCTGATGGGGGGGGGGGGGGGGCTCTGGATATCTGCAGCTGGTGGGGCTTGGGGATTCTAGCCAGCTAAGTTATTTTTAACTTTAATTGTGGTGGGGAAAAGGGAGGAGGGAAGAGGAAAGTGAAAGCAAGGGGAGGCAGAAGAAATGGTGTGCTGGGAGCCTAGTGCGCACTCATATTAAACTCCCCCCCCCCCCCCCAAAAAAAAAAAAAATCATTTCTGGCTATACCACTAGTGCAAAGGCAAAGTATGTGAACTTACTGCCATATATGTCAATGCATTCCAGCTTCAACATGAATGACATCTGTCTGCTTCATCTAACTGAAATGCTGTTGTTTTAAAAGTGATAAAAGCACAAAGTACTTACGTCTTACAGTGACATGGACTGATCTCCAACGGTAAACAAAATCAAAATTTCCAACAATCCTAAAGAAAAATGATCCGAGATCGCCATCTTTGACATCATCGATCCTAAAGCTGCAGTTGCCTTTGGTTAAGTCCCCCACCAGTCTGTAGCGACCTTCAGTATTTTCAGAATCTGTTACTGTGGGATCATTAGTTAAAAAGGGAGGGTGCCTACCAGGAAAGCTTCCACTCCTATACCAATATCCCTTCGGATTATCTCCTAACGTTTCGTCTGCTGGGTAAGTGAAACTACAATTGGCAAGGGTACACATTCCCTTCTGCGCAATTACTGCAGAGGTTTGTATGTCATGTCTTGTCCACCCTACCTGGTAGAGGAAGCCTGCAGGGACAGATAAATGTACAACATTTCAGAGCGAATTACAATTTTAATACAGGTTAAATCCAAAACATCCACGACACGTTACTAATTCATGACTGAACAGAGACAACGTAATCAGGTTTAACAGCTGCTATACTTAAAATTAAAACCATTTCAAAAAGTTTTAAAACTTTGACAGAAAGATTCTTATCTAATCTGGTCCCCTTTCTTTCAGGTGGAGATCCATAATCCCCTGAGGATGACTCCTTGGACAGGACACAAGAGATGGAGGTTTCCTTCCGTAAACACAGAAGAATGAGACCCCCCCCCCCCCACCATATAGCAGACTTCTATTTGTATTTATTTATTTAATATTTAAAATACTTATAATCCGCCTCGGCTCTATTTTACCATTCTAGGCGTGGCACAAATAAGACACAGACAGTATGAACTACAAACACATTCATAATCTACTAAGTTTTATCAGTCAAAGCTGAGCGAAAAAACAGAAAATGCCTGTGTGAACCAAAAGGCTTTCAATTGCTTTCTAAACTGTATAATACAGCTTGCAGCAGCTCTAATTATTATTAAGGAGTCATCCATAAATGATGTCACGCTTCAAGGGGACTGGGGGAGGATGGGACTTTTGTGACGATGTGTGACAGGGTAGCAGGACGGAGGTTGAACTATTATGACGACAAAAATTCTTAATATAACTATGACTATCATTAATCTAGATGGACCGCCAAATGCTGAATTCATTATAAGCCTGGACTGGCATTACCTGAAACACTGATCGTGAGATAGGATCAGTCCACTTCTCTACTTAATGGCACCATCTTTCATTCAATCCTGTTGAATGCACTTCATCTAGGCGCATTTATTGAATAAAGTGAAGAACACCAACCTTCATGACTTTTTGGTAGCATGGATTTTCATTAGGACCTCCATCTACAGTTAATATAAAATGCTATTAACTTCTCCCCCCCCAAACAGAAGCAGCCCCTCTACTACTACTACTACTATTTAGCATTTATATAGCGCTACAAAGCATACGCAGCGCTGCACAAACATAGAAGAAAGACCCCCCCCTCTCCCACACCTGTAACCCCCCCCCCCCCCCCCGGGTCTATCTTCTGCCCCGACTCATCACTAGACCACCTGGGCAGAGAGCAATCTTCACTTGCTCCTGCCCATGCCATCTCCACAGTCACAATAGAAGTTATGGCAGCCATTTTGACTTTGGAGGTGGCATGGGCAGGAGTTAGTGGGGATCGGTCCTGGCCCAACTCACCACTAGACCACCAGGGTGGTACAGTAGGCCCGCAGGGAGGGGGCTTCTCTATTCAGGGGGTGGAAGGAAATGAGAGCTATTTCAGTTTGGGGAGGAGGAGGTGGCGAGCCATGGGACATAGCAAAAAATTGTGGTTTCAGCAGAAAATGTACCGCCATTTTCAGCTGAAACCAAAACAAGGCCAAATGGAAATTTTGTGACGGTTTCAGATCCAAAGCCGAAATTTGATTGTCCTCTATTTACTTTAATTTTCCCAGCCTTCCTCCCCCCATGTTTTCATGCATGGCTCTGTCCCCACATTCCACCACTCTACAAGTAGCAAGGAGAGCGTAGAGTTTTGCTATAGTCATGGTGGTAATAAGTTTTTGAGTGAGCATGAAGACAATTAGAAACAACTCTAAGGGGTCCTTTTACTAAGGTGTGCTGAAAAATGGGCTGTGCTAGTGTAGGCATGTGTTTTGGGGGCGCGCAGATCCATTTTTCAGCGTGCCTGTAAAAAGGCCTTTTAAAAAAAAATTTTCTGCCAAAAACGGACGTGCGGCAAAATAAAATTGGTGCAGGTCCATTTTGGGTCTGAGACCTTACCCGCCAGCTATTGACTTAGTGGTAAGGTCTCACGCAATAACCATGCGGTAATCGTCTATTGCGAATAGAATGACGATTACTGCCCGTTTTCCACCACATGCAGAAAATAAAAATGATTTTCCGGCGCGTGTAGAAGACGCATATAAAAAAAAAACCCAAAATTACTGCCCGGACCTCGCGATAGTCAGGCGTAACTCCAAATTGAGTGGAGGAGTGGCCTAATGGTTAGGGTGGTGGACTTTGGTCCTGGGGAACTGAGGAACTGAGTTCGATTCCCACTTCAGGCACAGGCAGCTCCTTGTGACTTTGGGCAACTCACTTAACTCTCCATTGCCCCATGTAAGCCGCATTGAGCCTGCCATGAGTGGGAAAGCGCGGGATACAAATGTAACAAAAAAAAAATTGACGTGCATCAGGCGCACATAGGCGCCTATGTGGCTTAGTAAAAGGGCCTATAGATAAAAAGACAAAGAAACAAATGGGGTTCACACTCTCCACAGGAATGGAAACCAAACAGTAAAGGGGTGGAAAGGACCCAAAATCAAATGATAGTCAACCACACAAGGGTAAGATGCTCCAAAAGAACCCTTTATTCAGACCCAACACGGTCCGTGTTTCGGCTAGAACAGCCTTCTTCAGGGGTCAATCTATTGGTGTTCAGTAATATATTGATTGATTGAGCATTTAGATATCTTGGTGAGCTTTTTATATAACGTGCTGCCGATATAAAAACTGGTCCGGCGCACACCTAAAAGGCAAGCTCTAACTGCCATAGGCCACTTTTTGCCATGGCTTAGTCTAAGGGCCCCTAAATTTACAAAATGTAGTTGAAGGCAGTATTAGGATAGTTTTCAAAGGAATTTGCCCAATTAACATTGCCCCAGGTACAAATAAGTACCTGTATACAATATGTAAGCCGCATTGAGCCTGCCATGAGTGGGAAAGCGCGGGGAACAAATGTAACAAAAAAATAAAAATAAAATAGTTAGTTGGGTAAATTCCTCAGAAAGAAAGAATCCCTTCACTTACTATACACACAGGTACATTTACATCAGTGGGACACTCCAGCCAAAATTTATGAGACTGTCCTCACCAGAAACACATACATACACACATCTATACTTCAGACATATATACGCACAAACTCACACTCTTGTTCTTCAGATACACATAACTGTTCCAGAGCTTCCAAGGGGGCCAGCTTTTTTAGCGGGAGTTTAGTGTACACCTCCAGCCTGCCAAGCCCTGCTCATAGCTCCACCCCAGGACACCTCAATGGTGGCCAGTGGCACCAGTAGTCACTTCCCCTTTCAATGGCAGCAGGAGATGCCTTTAAAAAATGACATTTCCTGCTGCCACAGGACCAGGCCTACAGGTCTTATCGCGAGACTGATCCCACGGAAGGCGGAGATGACTTTATTAAAACACTAGTAAAAAAGGCCCGTTTCTGACACAAATGAAAGGGGCGCTATCAAAGTTTTCCTCAGAGTGTGTATGTTTGAGAGAGGTGTATGTGAGAGTGACTGTGTGTGAGAGTGTCTGTGAGAAAGGACTGTGTGTGCCTGGGGCCCCTCCCTCCCACCCAGTTCCAGTGTCCCCCCTTCCTCCATGTTCCAGGGTCGTCGTCGTCCCTCCCTCCCTCCGAGTTCCAGGGTCGTCCCCCCATTTTTGTTTTTAGTTTTTGTACAGGTGGTGCATTCCCCCCCTCCTCCCCTCTCGTCCCCGCCTCCAAGTTCCATACCCCCCTCCCTCCCCCCCCGAGTTCCAAACCCTCTCCCCCTCCAGTTCCAGACCCCCCTCCCTCTCTCCGAATTCCAGACCCCCCTCCGAGTTCCAGACCCCTCCCGCTCTTCGAGTTCCAGACCCCACCTCCCTGCCTCCCTCCGATTTGCAGACCCCCTCCCTCTCTCCGAGTTCCATACCCCACCTCCCTGCCCCCTCCCTCCGATTTGCAGACCCCCTTCCTCCGATTTGCAGACCCCCTTCCTCCGATTTCCCGACCTCCCCTCGGAGTTCCTGACCCCTGGACCCCCCTGCCTTGACCCTCTCGAGCCCCCCTTCCTGCCGCCAACCCTCTGGGCTTCGTAGCCCATCTGTGAAGAAAGTTACGGACACAGGCAGGCAGACGCATAGAATGTTGGAGGTGAGAATTATTATATAGGATCTCCTGTTGCCACTGGAAGTGGAAGGTGCTCAGTGGGAGATCCTAGCTGCCTAATGAGTGTGTGGGAGATGACCTGCAGAAGGGGGAGATCTGGCAGGTCTGCTGTTCAGGCACACAATCTCTCTCTCTCTCTCTGCTAGTGCTATGCTGCTCATGTGCTCATTCAGTTAGTTCCCCCTGCCCAATCATATAATGTTCTTGCACTTTGCTGCCAGTTCAATTATTCAGCCTGTAACAACCCCCTTACTTTCCCCCAGTCCTCTTACATTCCTACCCCCTCTCAACAATCTTCCACCTCCAGGAGAACAACTCTTTCCAAGACCTCTTACTCTGCACAGGAACATACCCCAGTCCAGCCTCTCCTTCCTGCAACTAGAACAGCCTTACCACTGTCTGGATCCTATCAAAGTCTCTGCACTGGAACTAGGGGGAACATTGGCGAGTTTTAGAGGGTTAAACTCTGAAAAATATTCACACATTTGCCATCCTTCTGGCTTCAAGACAGATAACTTACAGAAAAATTCCAAACAGTTGGCAATTCTAGCCTCCTGAGTCCATCTGCAAGAGTTCCCCTAAACCTTTGGACCCTAGGCATGTGCCTAATTTGTCTATGCCTTATCTGCACTGGACATCAGTGAGTTAGCCAATCTTCTGGTGCGTATATAAGTACTGGCATTTAGTATTTGCACTGTGCGTAATCAGTTAAATGTATTATTCTGTTTTATGCCTGTACAAAAACCAATGGCAAACAAAAGTTATTATTCAAAGCATATATTTTCTGCATATCCAACATAAAGCAACCAGGTTGGCCAGGAAGAACTTACAAGGAAATGGATTTAAATTAAGAACACTGAAGATTTTCCAGTAAAACGAAACAGCTCATGAAGGAATTGACAGCAACTGCTAAGGAAAAGAAGGAATCTGGCTGAAATTTGATGAAACAATCACCTTTAGCCCCAGCAGGAAAAAAGCAGTTCATTAATCCCTCAACAAACTTCCACAACAATTGACATACCTCCTACTAGAAGTCAGCTGGGTAATTTTTAATCAAGAATTGTGTCAGTGCTGTTACAACTATAGTTGCAGACTGACTTTGAATGCTGATCTAACTGGGTTATATGAACAACAGAAACAAAGATTACTTACAAACAGGAAAAAACAAAGAAAGAAAGAAGCAAAGAAAAGAAAGGTGGAATTGGAAACTAAACTAAAGAAGAAGGATGATCAGAAAAGGTCTCAGAAGGTCAGAGAAAATAAGAAGAGAAAACTCAATGCTATTTTAAAAGAGAATCTGGAGCACTTCACATTAAAAAAAACAAAAACAGTTCTGGCAGACCATAAACTTAAGAAGATCAGCTATGCTGCTGAAAGCTATTGTAAACATTGCTATTCATGGTTCAGCTTCCAACTATAAAGTCAGTGACATTTACCAAAGCGTCTAAACTTTAGATCAGTTGATCAGGACATACAAGAATTATATGATTTTATTGTCCAAATTGCTATGAAATCACAACACAACATCTTGTTGGGCTATATTAACCCTCAGGGGTTCTCCACCCGTCCCTGGGACACACCCAGCCAATCAGGTTTCAGAATATCCACAATGAATATGCATGAGATAAATTTGCATACAGTGGAGGTAGTGCATGGAAATTTATCTCTTGCAAATTCATTGTGAATATCCTGAAAACCTGACGGACTGGGTATATCCCAAGGACTAGGTTGAGAACCCCTAACTTAAAATGTTTGCAGAATCTCAGGCAGCTGATTTTGTGTATTTTTATCATTACTAGGTTTTAAGATAAAATATGATACTGAATCTACTGATGCAAAACGTCATTGTTTGATATTTGTGCTTATTAGAGAATGATACGGGGATGGGGAGCTGCTGTAAAAGAAAAAAAATTGGCTTGTTTACCGCGGTGAGGGAGCAAACCTTTTACCGTCCTGTGGGAACAGTAAAAAGCCTTCCTTCCTCCCTCCCTCCTGCAGCAGCTCAACTTGTTGCAGCCAGCTAAGTTGATAGTGATCTCCACAGGGCTTGCTCCAGGGCCTTCTCTTTGCCAGTTCATGCCTTCTGATGCAACTTCCTGTCTAGCGAAACAGAAATTTGCATCAGAAGGCGAACCTGGCAGAGAGAAAGCCCCAGAGCAGGCCTATGAAGATTGTTGTCGGCTGGCTGCATAAGAGAGCTACCACGGTGGGAGGGGGAGGGAAGAGAAAAGTGCTGGACTTGTGGGGGGGGGGGGGGGGGGGGGGGGGGGGGGGGGGGCGCTGGAAATGTGGGAGGGGCTAAAGGGAAGGGAAAGTGCTAGACCAATGGGGGCTGGAGGGAAGAGAGAGAGATGCTGGAATGTTGGGGGGGGGGGGAAGGGCTGGCTAGAGGGATGGGAGAGAGCAGCGTAGGGACCCATGAGGGAGGGCTGGAGGGAAGGGAGAGAGGTGCTAGACCCACGGGAGGCTGGGGCTGGAAGAGAGGTGCTAGACCCATGAGAAGGGGCTTCCAGAGGGAAGGGACAGAGGTGCTTTGATCCATGGGCAGCTCCTGGAGGGAAGAAACAGAGGTGCTGGACCCTTGGTCAGCTTCTGGAGGGAAGGACAGAGGTGCTGGACCTGCAGAGGGGAAGGAAGAGAAAGGAGGAGAAGGGAAAGAGATGCTTAACCAAGGGGATGAAGAAAGTGGGAGTAGTGGGAGTGAAATACTGAACACACAGTGGAGGGAGACACATTGGTGTGGGGGAGGAAGAGAAGGGAGAAGCTGGACAAAGGGAGGTATACATAAACAGAGGGGAGGGTGATGGGAATGGAGGGGGAGCATAGGAACAAGAACACAAAGGGGAGATGTTTATGTTTGGTAGTATATGGACACAGAAGGGCAATGACAGACATGGGAGGGGATATATGGACACAGATGGAAAAGGCTAGACAAGGAGGTGAATAGGAACGCAGAAGGGAGATGCTGCACTTGTGGGGAGGGCATAGGGCCACAGGAATGATGCTGGACACAAGTGGAGGGGATAGGGTCATAGAGTGGTGATGATGAATACAGGGATATGGACACAGAGAAGATGCTGGACAGGGAAGTGAGATGCTGAACATGGGGAAGATAGGTACACACAGATAGAAGATGGATGGTGCGCATGGAGAAAGAAGAAAATATCAAATAGGCAGGAGTCCTTTGCAAATGAGTTGAGAAGACAGAGGGAAACAGAAACCAAAGCCTGGGACCAACATGATTTGAAAAATAAAATGACCAGACAACAAAAGGTAGAAAAAAACATTAATTTTATATTTATGATTAGAATATGTCAGATTTGAAATGTGTACCCATGCCAAAGCTAGTGTTAGAGTGGCTAGGGCCCTGGCAGAAATTTGGGAGGGGACCCCAAAGCCCACTACCATACCATTTTCCTTCTTCAGCTTCCAGCAGGCTTAGGACTCTCTCTGGCCAGGGAGTAGTTGTGAAAAATTACAGACGGTTCTTATGAGACTGGGAGACTGGGCGGCTCAATGGCAGATGACATTTAATGTGAGCAAGTGCAAGGTGATGCATGTGGGAAAAAAGAACCCGAATTATAGCTACGTCATGCAAGGTTCCACGTTAGGAGTTTCGGACCAAGAAAGGGATCTGGGTGTCGTCGTCGATAATGCACTGAAAACTTCTGCTCAGTGTGCTGCTGCTGCTCGGAAAGGCGAATAGAATGTTATTATTATTAGGAAAGGCATGGAAACAGTGTGAGGATGTTATAATGCCGTTATATCGTTCCATGGTGCGACCGCACCTTGAGTAGTGTGTTCACTTCTGGTCGCCGCATCTCAAGAAAGATATAGTGGAATTGGAAAAGGTGCAGCGAAGGGTGGACTAAAATGATAGCGGGGCTGGGACGACTTCCCTATGAAGAAAGACTAAAGGAGGCTAGGGCTTTTCAGCTTGAAGAAGAGACGGCTGAGGGGAGACATGATAGAGTATATAAAATAATGAGTGGCATGGAACAGGTGGATGTGAAGCGTCTGTTCACGCTTTCTAAAAATACTAGGACTAGGGGGCATGCGATGAAACTACAGTGTAGTAAATTTAAAACAAATCGGAGACAATTTTTCTTCACCCAACGCTTAATTAAACTCTGGAATTTGTTGCCGGAGAACGTGGTGAAAGCGGTTAGCTTGGCAGAGTTTAAAAGGGGGTTAGACGGTTTCCTAAAGGACAAGTCCATAAACCGCTACTTAAATGGACTTGGGAAAATCCACAATTCCGGGAATAACAGGTATAGAATGTTTGTACGTTTGGGAAGCTCCAGGTGCCCTTGGCCTGGATTGGCTGTTCATGGACAGGATGCTGGGCTCAATGGGACCCTTGGTCTTTTCCCAGTGTGGCATTACTTATGTACTTATGTCCTGGTTGCACTCCCCTAACACCATCCTTGGCATTGGTGATCTTTAATTATGCATGGTATAGAGGAAATGCATCTCTTTTATTTCTTTGGTGTGGTTTCTTGGACATTTGGTTTAATATATGTTGTATCATTTTGGTCAGTCTATTATATATTTGGCATTTGGTGTTCTGTTTGTGTATGACCAAGGTATTCTGTTAGAATGAATTTTCTATGTAGCATTCTGTAGTAATTTGGATGTTCAGTTTTCCCGACAGTGGAAGGGACACTTGTGAGGGGAGTCAGGGATTTTGTTGATCATTGTTTGTATTATTTGGTGATTTACAAAATGACAGCGGTACAGAATATTGTTTTTTAACACTTTAATAAATGATTAAAACATAAAATCACAAACTGTCAAGGCTGTGCAAATGGGATTCGACAGAGCTTGTGGGGATGGGATAGGGACAGGGACAAATTGTCGTCGTCCCCCCCCCCCCCCCATCATCAGTCCTTTTTATTTTTATCTGATTTATATGGAAGCCTATGATTTAGCTGGACCATTTTTCCTTGGAATTTATTCTTAACTGGAAAAACATCTTAGGTGAATTGCACAAGAAAATCCATCCATCAAATGCTTTAAACAAAATTTTGGATGAGGAGAAAAAGACTTCAGTGACTTCTACCAAACAGAACTGAAACCAGGTAGCTTTACAAAGAACAAATCACAAAAAAACTCCTCTCCAAATTCTTAACAGGAAAACCCTCTCACTTAATGATCATGTATTAAGAGCAAGTACAATCAAGTGGAAGGATAGCTACAGAGGGCTTCTGGCGATTAATGTGCTAATGCTGAATAATTTAAGATGTTGATCCTTTGCAAATGTTGGAAATATGGCAACAGAAATCCAATAAATTTTAGATTCTGTAGATCCCTCAGATTATGCTCTATTTCTAGAAAGAAAGTTAATCCATGGTTAAATTCTTTTTCTCTCTGAAACAACAGTGTAGGCGCTTAGAACATGACTAGCAATAAAGTGTAAGAAATGTGTAATATATGGCATTTTCATATAACATAGTGGCAAATATAGAATACTAGTAAAAAAGGGCCCGTTTCGTAAACAAATGAAACGGGCGCTAGCAAGGTTATAGAGAGAGTGAGAGTGTGCATATGTATGGGTGTCTGTGTGGTGTGTGTGTGTCTCTGTGTGAAAGAGAGTGTGCACAAGTAGGGTGAAAATGAAGAGACAGCAGTGAATTTACATAGGATACAGCTGAACCATTTGGAGGCGCGTTTGTGTGTCTGTGTGAGAGAGTGTGTATATGTGTGTGGGTGCGTGTGTGTGTGTGTGTGTGAGATAGAGACAGTGTAAGTGTGTGTGTGGTGTGTGTGCGTCTGTGTGAAAGAGAGTGTGAATGGGTAGGGTCAAAATAATTGTACATAGCACAGCACAAACATTTGAGGCAGTTATTGCTTATCTCCTTGCCCGCCCCTCCATACCCAACGATTCGTTCCTTGTCTTCCATCCCCTCTGTGTCCCGTGTGTATGTGTGTGAGAGAGAGAGAGAGAGAGAGGTGCTAGCAGTCCCTGTGATAGTGGCAGGTCAGTTGCTCATTATAGCCAGTTAAGAGTGAGAGTGTGTGTGTATGTTTGTGCTGTTTTTTTTCCTTCCCTCATATGCCCTCCGTGTCAGTTGTTTGTGTGGAGAGCAGAGATCTATATGGTCCTTTTAGCGTTGCTGTTGACGTCACGTAGCAACTGTGTGCTGCTGGTTTTTCATTGTTCCACAATGTGTCTTATGTCATTGTTCCGTCGCTTAGTAACGGGTTCGCGATGCGATGGTTGAGTGTCAGTGGTCCGCTCTCGACGTCATGACGTTTACGTGGGGGGCGGGGCCAACACTCATGGGCGAATTCCTGGTTTCACCACCATGCATTTAGAACATTGGGACTTGTGGAGGCTTCCAAATGTTGGAGGTGCGTTTTATATAGAGAGATAGGCCCTAGCTAAGTTGTCTCTAAAGAAAGCATTCAATTAAATCTTAGCTGTCTGAATCATTGCACAAAGGAATGTGTTTTTCTATAAGAAGCAGGGACAGGAGAAGGGGGAGGGAGGGGAATGTAAAATACCTGAGTCCAGGAAAAACTTCAGTCAGGCTCCAGAGCTGAGATAACTGTTGCATGAGGCCATAAAGGGAAAGGTTGTGATAGCCCAAGGCCAGACCAGGCAGGGAAATTGCAGTGAACCATAAACAAAGAACACCGAGGGAGGGAAGGGAGACTAGAAGAGAGTGATAAGTCCCAGCTGCTAGCTTGTTAAGCAAAACTTTCATAGGAGGTTATAAGACTAAACTACAACAGGCAGATTGTTCTATGGAAGTATGCACAGAGAAGAAAAGAGAAGGAGGGGGGAAGGGTACATGTGATCAGTGTCCACTGAGACAGCTTAAAGTGTAGACAAAGAAAGTACGCTGTATATAATTTTAGCTGCGGTAGAAATTGGGGTGTGCCTGTGTGATTTCAATTTTACAGACACCCGCTTTTGCAAGTGTTATTATTGATTTTTTTGAGAGAATAAATTAATTAAGTCTTGCTTCATCAATTGGATTTTGTGAGTCCTGTTTTGGTATAGGTTCTCAGGTTATACATAGTAACATAGTAGATGACGGCAGAAAAAGACCTGCATGGTCCATCTAGTCTGCCCAACAAGATAAATTCATATGTGCTACTTTTTGTGTATACCTTACCTTGATTTGTATCTGTCATTTTCAGGGCACAGACCGTATAAGTCTGCCCAGCACTATCCCTGCCTCCTAACCACCAGCCCCACTTCCCACCATCGGCTCTGGCACAGACCGTATAAGTCTGCCCAGCACTATCCCCGCCTCCCAACCACCAGCCCCGCCTCCCACCACCGGTTATGCCACCCCATCTCAGCTAAGCTTCTGAGGATCCATTCCCTCGGAACAGGATTCCATTATGTTTATCCTACGCATGTTTTAATTCCGTTACCGTTTTCCTCTCCACCACCTCCCGTGGGAGGCATTCCAAGCATCCACCACTCTCTCCATGAAAAAATACTTCCTAACATTTTTCTTGAGTCTGCCCCCCTTCAATCTCATTTCATGTCCTCTAGTTCTAGCTCCTTCCCATCTCCGGAAAAGGTTCGTTTGCGGATTAATACCTTTCAATATTTGAACGTCCTGTATCATATCACCCCTGTTTCTCCTTTCCTCCAGGGTATACATGTTCAGGTCAGCAAGTTTCTCCTCATACATCTTGTAACGCAAATCCATACCATTCTCGTAGCTTTTCTTTGCACCGCTTCAATTCTTTTTACATCATTAGCAAGATATGGCCTCCAGAACTGAACACAATACTCCAGGTGGGGCCCTCACCAACGACTTATACAGGGCATTAAAACCTCTTTTCTTCTGCTGGTCACTCCCCTCTCTATACAGCCTAGCAACCTTCTACTTATGGCCACTGCCTTGTACCACTGTTTCGTTGCCTTCAGATCCTCAGATACTATCACCCCAAGATCCCTCTCCCCTTCGGTACCTATCAGACTTTCACCATCTAACACAAACATCTCCCATGGATTTCTACTCCCTAAGTGCATCACTTTGCATTTCTTCGCATTGAATTTTAATTTAAGAATGGTCTAAGGTTTAATGCCAAACCTTAGACCATTCTTCTAGCTTCCGCAGATCCTTTTTCATGTTTTCCACTCCCTCCCGGGTGTCCACTCTGTTACAAATCTTTGTATCATCCGCAAAAAGGCAAACTTTACCTTCTAACCCTTCAGCAATGTCACTCACAAATATATTGAACAGAATCGGTCCCAGCACCGATCCCTGAGGCACTCCACTACTCACCTTTCCCTCCTCCGAGCGAATTCCATTCACCACCACCCGCTGGCGTCTGTCCGTCAACCAGTTCCTAATCCAGTTCACCACTTTGGGTCCTATCTTCAGCCCGTCCAGTTCATTCAAGAGCCTCCTGTGGGGAACCGTGTCAAAAGTTTTGCTGAAATCTAGGTAGATTATGTCTATAGCACATCCCTGATTTAATTCTCCAGTCACCCAGTCAAAGAATTCAATGAGATTCGTTTGGCACGATTTCCCTTTGGTAAAACCATGTTGTCTCGGTTCTTGCAACTTATTGGCTTCCAGGAAATTCACTATCCTTTCCTTCAGCATCACTTCCACTACTTTTCCAATAATTGAAGTGAGGCTTACTGGCCTGTAGTTTCCAGCGTCTTCCCTATCACCACTTTTGTGAAGAGGGACCACATCCGCCATTCTCCAATCCCACGGAACCTCTCCCGTTTCCAATGATTTATTAATCAAATCTTTAAGAGGACCCGCCAGAACCTTTCTGAGCTCCTTTAATATCCTGGGGTGGATCCTGTCCGGTCCCACGGCTTTGACCACCTTTAGCTTTTCAAGTTGTTTATACACATTCTCTTCCGTGAACGGTGCTATATCTACTCCATTTTCATTTGCACTTTTGCCAGTCCATCACGGTCCTTCTCCAGGATTTTCTTCTGTGAAAACAGAACAAAAGTATCTATTTAGCAAATTTGCTTTTTCTTCATCATTATCTACATAGCGGTTCGCAGCATCTTTCAGTCTCACAATTCCCTTTTTTGTCTTCCTGTTATCTGGGAACTATTTTTAACACATGGGTACTCGCCCCAGGATAAAATCATCAAAGACGTCGCACTAGCTCCTGACCAAGGGAAGACGCGTCCTATGGATTTTAATAGTCCCTGGGTTAGTACTGAAGACCACTGTCCTGACTGACAGAATCTTGGGGACTCTGATGAATTGAGACCTGCAGGCACATTGATCGGCCATAAGAGAAATCTATGCATAGACTAAGATAAGGAAAATTTGACTATTGAAAAGTACTTGTCTTAGTGGCCAAGGGGATCATTCGGAACAGAAGTGTGTGAAGTGAGAAGACTTCTGGGTCCTTACAATGGGAAATAGGCTAGCCAGGAATAAAAGAAAAGGGAAGGTGGAAGCCTTGTCTTCAGAGATCCCCCCCAAACAGTCCATTGGGGGGGGATGCTAAGAAATTGGCAGAATGAACCTTGTACAAGAGAAAAAGATAGGAAGAAGATGATTCACTACTGCTGTTTTGAATGGCCAAAGCAGACTATTTTGCCTCCAGCTGTTTTTTGGCCCAAATTTGGAGCAGAAGAAAGCTGGATCTGTCAGGCTCTTAATCTATATGTTAACAGTAAAGAGCCATCCTCTAAAGAGGAGTTAGAATATGCCTCATGTTGGCGGGGGAAGGTAAAAGTATTAATGCCACTTAAGGTAAAAAAGGTAGGGAAGAAGGAAGAGGAGTTAAATCTACCTTCCTGTAGGTGGGACCCATTAGAAATATTACCCCCACCCTATGTTCCCCTAGAGCAGCATACTGCACCCAGTGCCCCAGAGCAGGGGGGAGAGCTGGCTGCAGAACAATTAGTAGAGACAGAGCAGCCTGAGGTTAGTATAGCTCCAAGTAAATCACAGATGAATGAGGTGGAGCAGTTTAAAAAGAACATAGACAATTTTCCCCTTCCTCCGAAAGTAAGCACTAAGCAGGAAGAGAAAGATATGTTCCGCTTGAGGGAGGTGCTCATGGGAAATACTGTGGGATATGTAAGTAACCCTTTAACTAGTGGGGAAGTGAGGAATTTAAAAAAAGAAATGAAGTGTAACTGGAGTGGAGGAGTAGCCTAGTGGTTAGTGCAGTGGACTTTGATCCTGGGAAACTGAGTTTGATTCCCACTGCAGCTCCTAGTGACTCTGGGCAAGTCACTTAACCCTCCATTGCCCCTGGTACAAAATAAGTACCTGAATATATGTAAACCGCTTTGAATGTAGTTGCAAAAACCTCAGAAAGGCAGTATATCAAGTCCCATTTTGAATGGAAGTGAGCAGTCAAGGGTGACTCCTAAAATTTTGAGGCTTTCTAGTATGGGAAGGTTCAGGGTGGGGGTGATTAATGTTGAAGGTCTGTACTTGTTGTGCTGAGACAATAATAGGAGGCATTGTGTTTTGTCAGCATTCAGTTTGAGTTTGAATGAAGATGCCTAAAAGTACAACGTATGTTTAGTGTGATAGATTTGAAAGATTGGTCCTGCCCCCTTGCTGAAAATTCGCGAGTTTTATTCGCCTTTGAATGGGAAAATCCCCATACTGGATGGAAGCAACAGTTCTGGTGGACTGTTCTGCCACAAGGGTTCACAGAATCCCCAAATTTATTCGGGCAGGTTTTAAAGCAGGTTCTGGAAAGGTTCCAGTTGCAACTTGAATCCACCCTTCTCCAGTATGTAGATGATTTATTAATTACGGGGAAGAAGAAAAATACAGTGAAAGAAGTCACTGATAATTTGCTAAATTTTCTGGGAATGCAGGGTCTGAGAGTGACCAAAACAAAATTACAGTATGTGGAAAAACGAGGTGAAATATCTGGGACATTTAATCAGTGAAGGACAGAGGCGAATAAATCCGAAAGAATACAACGAATTGTAGAAACACAGCTCCCAAAGACGAAGAAAAAGTTAAGAAATTCTTAGATCTGATAGGATACTGTAGGCTGTGGACAGACTCTTTTGCCCAAAAGACAAAGAGACTATCCAGTTTATTTCGAAAGAGATCGCCGGCCATCTTCCGATACAAATTGGGAGATGGCCGGCCAATCTCCTGAAGTCGGCCAAATCGGTATAATCGAAAGCCGATTTTGGCCGGCTTCAACTGCATTCTGTCGGGGGGCCAGCGAAAGTCAAGGGGGTTGTCGGCACGGTAGCGGGGGCGTGCGTTGAGATGGCCAGCTTCACCGATATGGAAAAAGAAAGCCGGTCCTTGATGAGAATTTGGTCCACTTTATTTGGTCCCTTTTTTTTCAGGTCCAAGTCCCAAAAAAGTGCCCCAACTGACCAATGACCACCAGAGGGAATCGGGGATCACCTCCCCTGACTCCCCCAGTGGTCATTAACCCCCTCCCACCCTCAAAAAAATAACATTAAAAACTTTTTTTTCCAGCCTCTATGCCCGCCTCAAATGTCATACTCAGGTCCATCGCAGCAGTATACAGGTCCCTGGAGCAGTTTTAGTGGGTGCAGTGGACTTCAGGCAGGCGGACCCAGGCCCATCCCCCCCTACCTGTTACACTTGTGGTGGAAAATGGGAGCCCTTCAAAACCCACCCGAAACCCACTATACCCACATGTAGGTGCCCCCCTACACTCCTTAGGGCTATGGTAGTGGTGTATAGTTGTGGGGAGTGGGTTTTGGGGGGGGGGTTGGGGGGGCTCTAGCACCCAAGGTAAGGGAGCTATTTTAATTTTTTAAACAACTTTTTAGAAGTGCCTCCTAAGGTGCCCGGTTGGTGTCCTGGCATGTGAGGAGGACCAGTGCACTACGAATCCTGGCCCCTCCCACAACCAAATGCCTTGGATTTGGCTGGGTTTGAGATGGCCGGCTTCGGTTTCCATTATGGGCAAAAACCGATGCCGGCCATCCCAAACCCAGCCATCTCTGACATTTGGCCGGCCCCAACCATATTATCGAAAAAAAATACGGTTGGCTCGCCCCTTCGTGGTGCCGTCCTCGAGATGGCCGGCCATGGAGATGGCTGGCGCCGTTTGAAAATGCCCCCTCTATATGCAAAGCTAGTGGATAGTCCTACTGACAGATTAAGATGGAAACGGAAGAGGAAGAATGGATAAAATGCTTAAAGGAAGAGTTAATCCATGCCCCTGTGTTAGCCCTGCCATCCTTGGAAAAACCTTTTCACTTGTTTGTGTCAGTAGATGATGAGGTGGCTTTGGGGGTTCTCACACAGACATGGGGAGGGAAGAAACATCCGGTAGCATATCTCTCAAAAATGTTGGACCCTGTTTCCAGAGGGTGGCCCAGCTGTATCCAAGCAGTGGCAGCCACCGCAATTTTGGTAGAAGAAAGCTGGTAGCTCACCTTTGGGGGAGCCTTGATAGTGACTACACCTCACTGTCAGAACCATACTTACTCAGAGAGCCCACAGATGGCTCACTGATTCTACATTGTTAAAGTATGAAGCCATATTAATGGAAAAGGATGATTTAATCCTGACTACAGAGAATTGTATTAATCCGGCTTCCTTTTATCAAAAGGGGAAGTGGGATCAGGACATATCACATGACTGTTTAGACATCATTGAATATCAGACAAAAATCAGGCCAGATTTAAGGGATATGCCCTTGCACACAGGGAGACAATTATTTGTGATGGATCTTCCGGGTCTGGAGGGAAAAAGACGTGGAGGGGCATAATCGAAAGGGCGTCCCAAGTACGCATAGGACGCTCCTTACGAAACATCCAAAATCAGGCATGTATAATTGGAAAATAGTATGGGCGTTTTTGATAATCGATTATCCCTGTAGCAAAATCACAAATGAGGAGCGCATAAGCGTGACTAAATTGGGCGCCCTAATACGTTTCGATTATCGCAGGTGCAAACGCCCAATCAGAAAGTGTGTAAAAGAATGTACATAGGTGTCCCGCAAGTACAGTACATGCTGTTCTGGACATCCAGGTACGGGAAAATATGAGGAACGTTATACGCGTCAACTACAGAAAGTAGATCATGCTGCTTCCACCGAATATTCCTCATATGTGGCCTTTTCTGGATGTCCGGAACTGCTTGCAGCTATATGCATATTGTGTATATGTGAAAAGGGTCGGGCTTCATACTCAGCTATATAAGGCAAGTTCCGCACGCATAACAACCAGGCATGCACGTCAAAGACGTCTATGCTTACGACGGCGTCCACGTGCTGATAGGGCCATATATGGGATGGTCATCCATATATGGAGCTGTGCACGAAACGACGTCCGTCACGCAAGGACGTCTATATAAGGCACGTTTTCCAAAACCTGAAAAAAATGGCGCACCGACGTGAGCCAAACTTCGGCCACGAAGAAAGCCTGCTGCTGGTGCGGCTATGCCTGAGGCACCGTCATCGGCTATTTATCAGCCACCACCACCTGCCCCCCAGGCTACAGGCTATGAGAGCCTGGTCCCGCATTAGGGACAGGCTTGAAAGGTAAGTGTTTGGCCCACACCCCCCCCTCCTGTACCTACACATATAACAGCTCCGTCATCAATGTAACCAGTAACTGGAGTGTGCATGCATGGATAATGAGTACTATGGGTACATACACAATCACTAATAAAATGTATGTTCTTGAAAGGACGACCATTCCCACATCCCTACAATAATGTATTTCCTTATTTAATTATTTGTTGCCTGTGAACCCCACATTTTCCCACCCCTCTTTGCAGGCTCTATGTGGCTTACAACACATCGGAATAGTGGAAACATTATACCAATTAAACGTATACTATACTTGATAACAGGGTAATGCCTGGAATGTCTGCATTCCTGTCTATGGCTACCAGCAGTGACTAGCAGCCAGGTACAGAAAAGACAGAGGGGGGATGGGAGGCAGTGCAGCACAGGTAGAATAGAACATCTTTTTACAGCTGAATGTGTGTACGTCAGCAGAGAATGGTGGGAATGGGTAAAAAAAAGGCTCTGCTTTGATATGACTAATAGCCAAACATGATTAGCATGAATTGTTGCTAAGCCTAGATGTAACAGCAGGCCCTGACTCGCTTAACTGTAAACCAGCAAACTAATTGTAATAGCGCCTCAAACACTGACATGATTACCTGCACAACAATCCTAACCATCTACGGTCTCACCCTAATCACACACGGAAACACAACCCACGACCCAGACAACAACAAACCCATAACTTACAAATCATACATCACTAACATACACAAAATGTCCACCCCAAAGAACATATATAATGACTCAACCACAACACTCCAATTCTGTGTACAACCTATCAACAGCTTACCAGACCAAAGACTCAACAACCACCCAAAGGAAAACACTCCACATACGAAAACCGCCAACAACAGAGAACAAAAAACAACAATAACAAATTTAACCAACGAGGAAACAGACATCTAATAAAAATAAACACATCGAACCCCCCAACGGAACCATACCGCGCAATCCAACTAGGATACATCAATGCAAGATCAGCAGTAAGTAACTCAGTAGATATACTAGACTGGATCACCACAGATAATCTAGACCTCCTATTCATTACAGAAACCTGGTTCCACAGCCCTACAGACCCAGCCATCTTAGAAACATGCCCACCAGAATACAAAATCACCCACTGGACAAGAAATGGAAAAAGAGGCGGCGGAGTAGGCATTATTTACAAATCCGAATTTACCATCACAACCACCGGTGAATCCACCTCACCACAACTTGAAATTGCCTCGACTAGAATCAGTCACCCAAACCTACAAGGACACCTCAACGCAATCCTATTCTATAGACCACCAGGTAAATGGCAAGACGCCCAAACACAACTCATGGACTTCATCTCAAATACATGTGTCCTTGCCTCAAACATCCTCATAATAGGAGATATCAACTTACACCTTGAAGACGACACCTTAACAGGCACACGAGAATGCAAAGAATTTCTAAAACTTTGGGATCTACACGCACCTAACACTCAACCAACACACAAAAAAGGACACACACTAGATATCATCACACACAAATTTGATCTAGACTCAACAATCCTACTTACAGACACAAGATGGGCACCCACACTCTGGTCAGATCACCATAAAGCAAATGTCTCCCTTCACTGGTGAACAACAAATAGAAACGCAATCAGCAAACCTGAGCGAACAACATACACCACGAGAGGAAAAATAGATCCCACAACATTTTGGCAACAGATCTATCAAAACGAATGGCCAACGGATACAGACACCATCCAATTCCTCCAAACATGGGACGATATCTGTAAAACAACATTAGACAAAATCGCCCCAATCCAAACCAGAATATCACACAGGAAAAAAACAAATTCCTGGTTTACCGAAGAACTGAAAGACCTTAAAACACAAGTCAGGAAACTAGAACGCGCTTGGTACAAAAAGAAAGATGAACAAACACTAATTGCCTGGAAACTACTTCGGAGGAAATACAAATACACCATAAAACAAACTAAACGACTACATTACAAAACAATAATCGGACCAAACTACAAAGACACACACAAACTCTTCAACCTCGTGAATAAATTGCTAGACACCACGCCAGTTACAAACAACAACAAAGACGTACCAAGTGTAGACAACCTTGCGAAATACTTCGAAGAGAAAATTATACAACTACGACTGAAAATACCCACTAGCCCTAATGAATACACTACACTCCTAGACTGTCTAGACCCAGAAGATGGAATATACCCAGCAGACAGAACTTGGACCGAATTTGAATTAACATCAGAAGACCACATCTTTGAAACACTCAAAAGATTCGCCAAATTCTACTGCAAACTAGATGTATGCCCAAACAACCTCATGAAATCAGCTCCTCAACAATTCATAATAGACCTAACGAACCATATAAACTCCATGCTACAAAACGGACTCTTCCCAAAAGAAAAAGGAAAAATTCTACTTACCCCAATACCCAAAGACACAAAAAAAAGTGCAAGCGAAATAACTAATTATAGACCAATAGCATCCATACCACTAATAACCAAAATGACCGAAGGGATCGTAACAAAACAACTCACAAACTATCTAAACAAGTTCTCCATACTGCATGATGCCCAATCAGGATTCCGATCGAATCACAGCACAGAAACAGTATTAATTACCCTGATGACTAAATTCAAACAAATGATTGCAACCGGCAACAACATACTCCTACTACAATTTGACATGTCAAGTGCCTTTGATATGGTCGACCACGAAATCCTACTACATATACTTGAATACTTTGGCATCTGAGGCAATGTCCTAAATTGGTTTAAAGGGTTCCTAACCTTGCGCTCATACCAGGTCACATCAAATTCAACTACATCTGCAGCATGGACACCAGAATGTGGAGTACCTCAAGGATCACCCCTTTCACCAACTATTTTCAATCTGATGATGACACCCTTAGCAAAACTTCTATCAAACCACAACCTCAACCCATACATATAGGCTGACGATGTAACAATATATATCCCTTTCAAACAATATATATCCCTTTCAAACAGGACACTAAAGAGATCCTTAACGAAATCAACCAAAGCCTACAAATCATGAACACCTGGGGTAATGCATTTCGATTGAAATTGAACGCAGAAAAAACTCAATGCCTGATACTCACCTCCCAATACAACACTAATGAATTCACTGCAATAAACACACCAAACCTAAACCTTCCAATTTCAGAAACCCTAAAGATCCTTGGAGTCACTATCGACCGCCATTTAACACTCGAAACCCACGCTAGCAACACAACCAAAAAGATGTTCTACTCCATGTGGAAACTGAAGAGAATAAGACCTTTCTTCCCAAGATCCGTCTTCCGCAACCTAGTGCAATCACTCGTACTCAGCCATCTTGACTATTGAAACTCACTACATGCAGGCTGCAAAGAGCAAATACTGAGGAAACTTCAAACAGCCCAGAACACAGCAGCCAGACTCATCTTCGGGAAACCAAAATACGAAAGTGCGAAACCACTACGAGAGAAGCTACACTGGCTCCCACTCAAGGAACGCATCACTTTCAAAGTATGCACACTAGTCCACAAAATCATTAATGGTGAAGCCCCAGCCTACATGTCCAACTTAATAGACCTACCACCCAGAAATGCCAAAAGATCATCTAGAACTTTCCTTAACCTCCACTTCCCAACTTGCGAAGGCATAAAATACAAAGTGATGCACGCATCAACCTTTTCCTATATGAGCACGCAATTCTGGAACAAACTACCACAAAACCTAAGAACGAACTATGAACTAACCAACTTCCGCAAACTACTAAAGACTCATCTCTTTGAAAAAATCTATCAAAAGGATCAAAGCACATGAAGACCACACACACTGTTGGCAACACATTAACACATTCTCCTATTACACCTATCCCCATAATTCTAACACACCCAGCCTTTTTCTCTTCACTATTATTCTTTCCCCTTATCGATACCTGGACATTGTTTCAACTCAACTCCTCATAATGTAACCTTAATCATGTAATAACTTATTGTACTTCCATCGTTACAATGTATTGTAAGCCACACTGAGCCCGCAAATAGGTGGGAAAATGTGGGATACAAAAGCAATAAATAATAATAATAACACATATAAAGTAGTTTTACAAGCATAAATTATAATGCATACAGACGGTACTTTCTGGCCTCATGGCCACCTCTATGGCATCATCTGCATAGGAGCCAACTCGGTGGCTGCTGTGGGTGCTTCAGCACCCCCAATATAGAATAAATGCCTTGTATGGATCCAGGGAGGGGTGATCTCCACTGGGAGTAGCACCCCCAAAAATTGTACAAAGGTGGCTTCTATGAATCTGGACAAATGGAGGTGATCCCCCCCACCCCCCCCAACAGTGTTGACCCTCTCTCTGCTATTTGAATAACAAATGAATGTGTGTGCAGAGGGCAAGAAGGACCATCCCCTCACTCCTGCTCTACAAACTTATATCTTACAGACGCTTCGGTGTTCACCGGGACCTGGAGTCCCTACGGAGGAGGTTCCGCCGTGTAATGAGGGAGAGGCCCGAGCTCATCCGGGCAGTGTGACGGCACCTCAGGGCTCGCCGTAAGTATTCAAAAACAGGACACCTGTACTGATTTGTAAATATATTTATTGATTAATGCAAATGTCCTGTACAATATGTGGCTAATAGCCAACTAATAAGTAATAACATATTTATTGGTGCCAGATCAAGGATGCAGGTTGCAGGTGCCCTCCCATGACTGTGGCTGCAACTTCCAACGACCATCCCCCCCCCCAGATGAATGAGATGACATGCCTCACTTTAGTCTCCCCCTTTCTGGTGTGGGTGGATAGTGTGTCCTGGTAGACCTGCCTTTTACTGGATGTCATGGCCTCCCTCACATAAAAGTAATGTGCTAAACATCCTTCCGACCGCCCCCCCCCCCTTAAAAACAACAAAAACACGTCACCAAACCCTCGTTGCATCTCACAATGCAAACATGCTGGTCCCCAATGAGTGTGATCTGCCAACATGTCCTGTGTGTTTTTTGTCAGTGCAGCTTCCAGGGTTCCCTGTCATGTCATCTGATGCATCTCAGTCCCCCATGGGTATAGGCCACGCCTCCTCACACCTTCCCCCATCCCCTGGCTCAGGTCACCCAGCTACAGCACTATGCAAGCCATGTTGCATGTGCTCATCTCATCCATACTCTGTTTACATACACAGGGCTCCATCACCAGCAGGAGGAGCAGGCAGACGAGGAGGGCCACCTGCAGGAGGAGGAGCCAGGCCAGGAGGAGGAGGAGGCAGGCCAGGAGGGGCACCTGGATGAGGAGCAGCAGCCAGGCCAGGAGGCTGCCCACCAGGAGGAGGAGGACTCGGAGGAGGGGGTCCTCATCATTGATGAGGACATTCACGAGGACCCCTCCCCACCTGCAGCTCCATCTGAGGCATCTCCCTCCCCTCGACTATCTCCATCCCCTGAGGCACCTCCATCGCCTCAGGCAGCGCCATCGCCTGGGCCACCTCCATCCTCTGGGCCATCATCTGTGTCCCCTGGGCCACCTCCAGCCTTGGCCCTGCAACTGTTGTGTGGCTCCTGCAGCAGCTTGTAGATGGCCAGAACCAGGTGCTGCAGCACCTGGTAGATGGCCAGAACCAGGTGCTGCAGGAGCTAAGACTCATACGGCAGGGTAATGAGCAGCTGCAGGGCCCACTCAGGGTGGTGCTGCTGCTGCTCATTACCCTGCTACAAAGGGCCTTGAGTAGAGGCCGTGGCCACCCGTCCTAGACGGGGGGGGGGGGGGGGAGGGGGTGACAGTGTGTATTTTGGGGGGGGGGTGTTGGGTGGGTGGGGGGGGTGTTTGTATGTTGGGGGGGAGGAAATGTTGGAGGGGGGGTTGGGGGGGATATGTAGGGGTGTTGGGGAATTTTTGTGGGGGTTTGGGGGGAGTTTTGTGGGGGGGATTTGTAGGGGTGGGTGTGGGGGGAATATGTTGGGGTCTGTACATAAAGATTATTTTTCACATTTTAACTAACAGTGTGTGCGTTGTGCTTTACATATAACCACATGGTGCTGTTGATGTGAGAGGAGGCAGCAATATGCATTGCTTGAAATGTGAAGTTGAATGAGAAAGCTGATGCATGTCTGTGATAATGGTGCCCATACAGAAGCCCACCTGTTAATTCCAACCTCCATGGCCCTATGTGCAGGGGGTTAGGCCGCGGAGGCTGGATGGCTATTTACTGTTGAGGGACACAAATGGCCATCCAGCCTCTCTCCCTCCCCCTTACCATACAGCCCCACAGCACAGAGTGGCGTTAATAATAGATTTATTGTCTAGCACTTGTGATCTGCCAAGTACACTCTTGCACATAACCCTAGGTAGCACATACATGATGTGTCCTCAGTGTGATCACCAGACACCCTTACCCGCAAGCATACCAAATTGGTGGGGGGGGGGGGGGGGGGGCACCAAGGACCTACAAACAGCTGCCTCATCTTTTCACATTCTATGCATCTGCAATGGTATATAGTGCTGAGGAGAAAAGGGAAAACAATGGCAAAACCATTAGATGGAGGCTTACTGCATCACAGTTGCAATATAATACAAGAGTTACAGAAGGGCACAAATAAATATGGTGTTCATTCACACCTTTTTTAAGTAGGAGGTCAAGGTGGCCTACATTCCTGGTTTTTCCCTGTCCCAGGAGGACTATAAGTTTGTACCTGAGCCAATGGAGGGTTAAGTGGCTTGCTCTAGATCACAAGGGGCAGGAGTGGGAATTGAATCGGCAACCTTGTGATTACAAGGCTGGTGATCTAACCACTAGGCCACGGCAGGGGCGTAGCCAGACCTTGCCATGAGGGGGGGCCAGAGCCCGAGATGGGGGGGCACTGTTAAGCCGCCTCCCCCCCCTCCGGCAACCCCCTTCCCCCGCTCGATCGCGCCGACACTCTTAAACTCCCCCCCCCCCCTTACCAACCCTCGGCCGCCGTCGCCGCCCGCCCCATGAAGTACCTTGTTTGCTGGCGGGGCTGCCCAAACCCCGCCAGCCAAGAGTGTTCTTCAGCGCTGGAGTTAGTAAACTCCGGCGCCTTCATTCAAGGAAGTTCGTCTGAAGGATCAGCTGGTTTTGATGCATTTACGTCCTGCACGGGGCTACATGCACGGTGCAGGACGGAAGGCGTCAAAGCCAGCTGATCCTTCAGACGAACCTTCTTGAATGAAGGCGCCGGAGTTTACTAACTCCAGCGCTGAAGAACACTCTTGGCTGGCGGGGTTTGGGCAGCCCCGCCAGCAAACAAGGTAAATCATGCGGTAGCGGGGCTGGTGGCGATGGTGGGGGAGGGTTGGTGGCGGGAGGGGGGTCGTCGGCAGGGGGCCAGGGGCGAATCTGCGGGGGCCCGGGCCCCCTCAGGCCCCACGTAGCTACGCCACTGGGCCACGGCAGCCATTAGGTTGTAGCTACCTGCAGGTAATTTGGGTTTGGACCTGTTACCACAAACTCTCTCCCTCACCATGTCTTAAGGGCTCAGTAGGCAGTACCTGTGGCCACCTTGAAACTAGTTTGCAGCCTATATGTTAGAAATGTTGTTGTTCCAGAACTATGGAGGATTGTAGGACTGTGTTCAATACTGTGCTAAAAAGATGATTTGCCTATATAGTTCCCCCTCCCTCTCCTATCAAAAGTGAGAATGGGTGGCCATTTCATAAATGGGGACTGGGGTTCAGCACACAAACAAAGGATTGAACCTACCGGGAACCAATACAGCAGCTGCAACAGCTGGCCCACAGCATTGAGGACCTGGCAGAACCACACAGTACGGGGCTGATGGCCTCCAACCAGTGCACAGGAACCTGCAGAAAAGAAAGCTAAGACATGACTGCAGACTACATACAGTGAATGCACACTCCTTGATAATGAGCAGAAAGAGAAGAGGTGGCAGAGAAATAACAGCTTACCATGAACGTCTGTTTCTATCTTCTGGAACATTAGCTGGACATCTGCCTCAGTGAAATGACCCTTACCGAGGGAGGGGTGCCTGATTTGGAGCGATTGTAGCAATTTCTTAGCTCCCACAGACTGTCTGCTACAACCAGGCACAGAGAATGGGAGACAGGAAGAGGGCCAAAGGATGGATACGGAAGCGTTGTGGGCTGAGGGCAACCACAAATAACAACCCCCCAAAATACACAGGTGTCCCGAAGCATACCTTGACAAACACAAACCTTAATATAAATGTGGGTAACACGTGAGAACTCACGTGAATCAGAACTGCCAGCGCATAAAATGGCGCTTTAAATGGCAATCAAGAAGGGGAAGGCAGGTGGAGACGCCCATAGTTATCTACCCATAATCGAAATCAGGAGCTCCAAATCGCTATCTCAGCTGGGCATGTTTAGCAATTATGTGTATAATCGAAATTACAGCGTCCATATCAGACACGCCTATCCCCCGTCCAAAATGGGCGTTCCTGGCAACGATATAAATGCCCACTCCGTATTTTCGAAACCCCATTGGTACAATGCCGCCACGCCAGCCACCAACCCGGAAGGGTAATTTCTCAGATGCCGAGGTGGAGCTCCTGATGCAGGAGATAAGGCACCCCAACCTGTTTGCTCCCACAGGGCTGAGACTGGCTGCGACCACCAAGCAGCGGGAATGGGAGGCAGTCCGTGACAGGGTGAATGCGGTCTTCCACTCTGCAAGGGACGTGGAGGACTGTAAGCGCAAGTGGCACACGCTGAGGAGGGATGTGAGGAGGAAGGCTGGGGCCAATCCTGCAGCACATGACACAGCCAACCTCACCCCCATGGAGCTGATGGTCCACGCCCTGCTACCCCAGGAGGGCATCCACGGGATCGGGTCCCTTGACACCTCAGCCCAGCCTGAGGCCTCAGATAGGTTGTCTATTATGATGCTGGGATATCTGTTGTGCTGCACTACACTGTGTTATACAAGTTGGGGCCAGGGGGAGGAGGGAGGTGGGGGAGGAGTATGTGGAATAAAAGCCCACCTTTATGATGGTGTCTCACCTCCTACCCCCTACTCACTTGCTCTGTACCCTTACTCTCTATTCCTACCGTAGTCATTGGCTTCCCTCTTACTTGTCCTGTGTGTGCAGCTTCATTACAGTGTAAGGTGTCTGAGTAGTGGTAGTATTCATGTGTGTCATAAGAGCAGACTCAGTGGGTGTTTGAGCACCCCCAATATTGAGGAAATATCATGTAGGTGTCCAGGGAGGGCTTAATTGCACTGGGCTTAGCGCCCCCAATAATACTTTACACTTGGCTCCTATCCTATGGGTGTGTGTAGGTTACTACTCTACTCTGTGGCACAACTTTGGGCCTCTTCCTTCCCTACTCCCTCCTATTTTCCCATCATCACCAAACTGTGCCTATTTCCTTCTGTCACCTTTGTGCTCTAGTTAATGTGGGCCACATGCGTGCAACTTAAGGAGCCTGTAATCGGGGTCATAAAGCAGTTTTAGGCAGTGTACCAAGTCAGTAGTAACACAAGACACGCTCAAATGTCCTTCACTTTAATATACAACAAACAGCTTGTCTGGGTCCACAAAGTTGTGAGCGGTGTCCTTGTCTTGGCTGTCCGTCCACCAGCTGTACCCAGCTGCCTGTGGGGCTGTCGTTCACATGGGTATCAAACCCAATCCTCCTCACCATCTCTTTGCAGTGTCATGAAGTGTGGGGCTATGTAGATGAATGCTGAAAGACATGTTTAAACCCTCCTTATTCTCTTAGGTTATACAAATCACATTCACAATATTCAGCAAGAAAGAATAAAAAACTTTTATTCTTTTCAACTGTCCTCCCTTGGACAGAGGCTGTATAAGAACATTATACAGGAAGCAAAGTATATATTTACAATAACAGCTTACACAGAAGGAAAGCTAGCTCATTTTGCTTAAGTTACATTCTCAGTCATACCTCTTATATAGTCTACTTTTTGCTACCTCACCTAATTTCTGTACGTCATTTCTCATAATCCCTTAAGGCTTCTTCTGCTAAATCTGCAAATGTCAGCTACATTCTTTCCACCTTTCACAGCCATCCTATCTCTATTTTCCATCACCCTGTTAATCATTTGGGTTGTTCATTGTTTTCACATGTCCATGACTCTTATCTTATCACCAGACATTATTGCGCCATTGCCAAACTTGTTCTTTTCCAGAACTCATGATTTCTTTTTCTTTAACTTATATACAAATCCTCCCTTGAACCTTATTCATAAGGTTCACAACAGATTGTATGATTATAGTTTGTATCACTGTTAGACTGGGCACAATCCTGAGTAACAGGTTATCCCTCAGGCCGTCATGGCAATAGCAAACATTTTCTGTCAAATCATAGAATCAGTGAGTGAGGTTTCATTATTTGACATTAGTAGTCCAGGACAATTGGGTCCTGTTGAGTCAACCAGAGTGTCAGGAGAAATGATAGTATTGACTTGATTTACCATGGTCATTTTCATTGTACTCTGACAAACTCGTCGACAACAACTCATTAAGCATGGCAAACAGCACAGCAATAATCCAGCAACACATATGAAAACAATACATCCAGTTACAATACCTCTCAACCATGGTCCCAATCCTGAAAACCAATTTTTGATTGAATCCCACCAAGACATATCTAATATTCCTTCATAATCACTTACTTTCAGCTGTGCTAAAGAAAGAATGCGCTGCATTGCATTTTTAACAATAATAGATTGATTTCTTATCACTGTGCAACAGGATGTATCATTGACAATACCACATACACCATGACCACTCAAATGTATCATAGTATATCCAAAGATTGTAGCGGGAACAGAAGAAAAAGATGACATCACAGGAGTACATATAATACAGTCAGTCAAGTTCAATGTCTTAGCTGCCATTTGAATGTGCTCAATGTAGGTGTTAGCAGAGGTGTGTCCGGGCAATAAGAAAACTAGGACTGTGCTGAGGAGGAGGATGGTGGTTTCAGTTCTAGGACACTGTATAATAACAACCTGTGTAGTAGTTGAGGAGGATGGTGATGGACAGGGGCGGAGGTCTGCCAAATGTACCCATGTTGTGTGGTCCGTGAGTCGGGCTGCAGTGGCGGTTAATTCCAGAAGTTCTTCCGGAGTACCAGTTGTTCAATTTGAAAAGAAACAGAAGGAGACTTGTACAAAGATTCAATACATGAAGATGTTTCTGGCCTGATTTTCCCTTTTTATGCTACTGTATATATTTTAGAACAGATAGCAACTGTGATCTAACAAAGGAGCCCATAACTGGCCATGACAGGAACGGAAGCATAACCTGCCCATTTATCGCAAGTTTTGTGAATGATTGGGGCTTCAAAAGGGAACGTGTCTTTTACGTGTACTAAGGGCGAGCAATTCTTTCTACTATCAATATAGAGTACATAAGAAGGATCAACCGATTCCTTTTTCTCCTCTCCATTAGGAGAAGGAGTAGCTTTATCTTTTGACTGAAAACGCTTCATAATAAAGTTACCCAGAAAGCATAGGAGCAAGAAATAGAAAACAAATAACAGCACAGAAACAGACAAATATAAAAACAGAAAAGCAATATTTCAAAATAATGCAAAAACTTTGCTTCAAACATATACTCACGATTCTATTGCACGACACCCTAACACCTACTCATTCCAGACTGGCCATTTCTGGAGATCATATGGAAGAGAGTCAAATCATATAATATCAGTTATCAATTCACCGCAAGCAAATATCACCGCTGGTAGCGTCCTGCCGCGGTCGCCAATTTGTTTAAACCCTCCTTATTCTCTTAGGTTATACAAATCACATTCACAATATTCAGCAAGAAAGAATAAAAAACTTTTATTCTTTTCAACTGTCCTCCCTTGGACAGAGGCTGTATAAGAACATTATACAGGAAGCAAAGTATATATTTACAATAACAGCATACACAGAAGGAAAGCTAGCTCATTTTGCTTAAGTTACATTCTCAGTCATACCTCTTATATAGTCTACTTTTTGCTACCTCACCTAATTTCTGTATGCCATTTCTCATAATCCCTTAAGGCTTCTTCTGCTAAATCTGCAAATGTCAGCTACATTCTTTCCACCTTTCACAGCCATCCTATCTCTATTTTCCATCACCCTGTTAATCATTTGGGTTGTTCATTGTTTTCACATGTCCATGACTCTTATCTTATCACCAGACATTATTGCACCATTGCCAAACTTGTTCTTTTCCAGAACTCATGATTTCTTTTTCTTTAACTTATATACAGACAAATGTGGGTTATTTTCACCAACACACTTCCTCACCCTTGTGCTATACAGGTGATGACTCTGATGAGGCTGGCCCTAGTGGCCTCCAATCACAAAAAAAGGCTTATACCAGCAGAACAGCCTCAACCTCCACCGCCTGCAGCAGCAGTCCAGCCTCTACCACCACCACCATTGCAGCCTCTACCTCCACCACCTGCACCAGAGCACCCTCTACCGCCACCACCTGCAGCAGCAGTCCAGCCTCTATCACCACCACCTGCACCAGTGCAGCCTCTACCTCCACCACCTGCAGCAGCAGAACCAGCACTAGAGGCCCAACCTCCACCAGCACCACCGGCAGAAGCGGCACCTCCACCACCAGTTGAGTTTTCTGATGCGGAGGATGCATATAGGGCGCCAGCTCCTCGCCACAGGCCCTCCAGCCAAAGGAGGCAACTCCTGCGGCTGGCCATTGATTTGCTGCGGCACAATGTGGGCTTGGAGGAGTACCGGCAACAAAAATTAGAGCTGCAGCGGGAAACACTGCAGGCGCAGCGCCAAGCCCACCAGGAACTGCTCCAGGCGCAGCGCCAAGCCCACCATGAGGTGCTCCAGCAACTGGAACAGCTGCAGCACAGCATTGAAGGCCTGCGCCCTCAGGTCACAGCACCTACTCCACCGGTGGTGGTGCAGCAAGACCTGCCATCCACTTCCTCCTCCAGTGGGCAGCAAACACCACCAGCTAAGAGGTGGGCCCTGAGATCGGGCGCCTCCGCAGCCACTAGTGCAGCACCCACCAAACCAGCTCCCATTCTGGGTCCTGTGGCAAGGCTACAGCCAACAAGGTGGCCGGATTTCCACAGCGTAGCCGAAGCTGCAGGCTGCTGTGTGGATATGGAGGAGGACAGTGGGAGTAGCCCATCGGAGGAGTCTGAACAGACTTCCCCTGCAGCACCAGCTGCAAAGGAAGTCCGTGGGAGGGCTTTGGGGACAGGGGAGGGGCCGGGGAAAGTGATGGCACATGCTGGAGGGTGAGGGTTGGTGGGTGGTGGTGGTGGTGGTGGGTGTGATGTGATGGTAACACTTATATATTACAAATAAATGTGCACTTACTTTCACACAAAACTTGTTTCAATGAGTCTTTGTCTGGCTCTGACGCCAAGCTGGTAAGCAGTGAGCTCTGCTCTGTGGGCTGGGGGTAGAGGGGGCTCCTCTTTCTGCTCATCTGGGGCCTCGTCTGGTGGCTGTGGCTCCTCTGGGAAGGCCTGTCCTCTGCGCTGGGCCAAATTGTGCAGCATGCAGCACGCCACAAAGATCTTGGCCACCTTTTCTGGACTGTAGAGCAGCTCTCCTCCAGACCGGTCCAGACAGCGGAACCGGTTTTTCAAGAAATTTAAAGGTCCGCTCAATAATCCCCCGGGTGCTGCGATGCCTCCTGTTGTAGGTTTCTTCTGCCCCTGGTTGTGGATGCACCACGGGGGATATGAGCCATGTCCTCTGCGGGTAGCCTCGGTCACCTATGGAGAGAAGCAGAATGAAACAAATGAGTGTGTATTGCTTGGAGCAGGTACAGGGGGGGGGAGGGCGGATTAGGATAGTGGGTTGTGGAGTGAGGTGGAGGAAGCCAAGGCGGATGGTTGCCCAGTGGAGGAGGTATACACGGGTACATCCATGTTGCACTTACCTAGTAGCCATCCACCGGTGAACTCCCCTCGCTCAAACCTGCGGAAGATGCCCGAGTGCTGTAGGATGTAGGCATCATGGGTGGAACCGGGGTACCTGGCACACACGTCTAATATCTCCCCCTGGGCATCACACACAACTTGCATGTTCATGGAATGAAATGCCTTCCTGTTTCTGTAGGTGGCTTCGTGTGGCCGGGGGGGCCTGAGTGAGACGTGTGTGCAGTCAATCACACCTATGACCGAGGGGAATCTAGCAACAGCATAGAAGGTGGCCATGTTGTTGTGCAGGGCCTGGGGGTGGTGGTGGGGAAAGTGATGTAGTGAGAGGTGTGAGTTAGAAAGGCATCCAGGAACTGGGTGAGACAGTGTGAAATAGAAGCCTGGGTGAGCCCTGTGTTAGCAGCTAATACGGATTGGAAACTCCCAGTGGCCAGGACAGAGAGAGAGGCAGTGACTTTGAGGTGCACAGGGATGGGGTTATTCCTATGGGTCTGGGGCTGAAGGAGGGGTTTCAGCTGCTCACAAAGCTGCACAATGGTCGCCTTATCAAACCTGAACCTTGTCAAACACTGCTGGTCAGTGAGTTGTAGGAAGGTGGTGCGGGGCCTGAACACTCGGGGCCGTGAATTAGCTCCTGCGGTGTGTGGCCTGTTCCTCTAACATGGAAGCCACCAGTGAATTTAGTGCATTCATTTGCCCACCAGTGCAAGTATTAGTAGTAGTACTGAAACAACAGCAGCACACAGAATCTCACTCCGAACACACCCTCTGGCCAGTCACTCCCCAAACAGTACAGGGAACACAGAGACAAAGGGAAGTCAGGCAGTACAATCTACACGTGGGAACAGTGAAGAGAGGGATAGGGGGAAGGGAAGGGGAAGGGACCGATAGAGCAAGGAGGAGGAGTAGGGAAAGGTCAAAAGGTAAGACACAAAAGAGGCAGGTGAGGGTGACAACGTGCCGACTAGGGCAGACAGACGAACGTTACAGGTACTCCTCACACTCAGCTTTCTCTGCAACCACCAATTCAGCTCTCCCAACACCGATCGCGCCACTCTCCAACTGCACACAATCGCTATTGGGTCTAAAGACGATTTCCCCCTTGCTCTGGTCGCTTTTATTTCGGGTCTAAGCAATGACGCCCATGTTCACGCCCACCCTAAGTCATTTCGCTATCCGTTATACATTGTAGACGCCCACCTCGTAACACCGCCCTTAACACGCCCCCGACACACCCCTTATTTGGGCGTTTGTATCTGAGCATATGAGCGAAACGGACGCACTTAAAGTTTTCTTTCCATTATACTGATTTAATCGTTTTTGTAAGATAAACGTCTATCTCCCGATTTAGGTCGCACTATAGGCGTTTTTCTCTTTCGAAAATAAGCAGGATAGTGGATATGCAGTAATAGATGGAAATACTCAGGAAGTATTGGAAGCAGAAAGACTGCCCAATACATGATCAGCTCAGACCTGTGAGTTATATGCTTTGAGTCAGGCATTATGGATCCCCTGGGTACAGGATGGAACCATCTATACTGATTCCCAATTTGCCTTTGGGGGGTACATACTTTTGGGAAAATATGGAAAGAAAGGGGACTAATCACAAGTAGAGGGAAAGAATTGGTACATGAGAAATTAGTGACATGGGTGCTAAAGAATTTGCTGCAGCCAAGAGAAATTGCAGTGGTACATGTCCCGGGGCATCAAAAACTATCTACCCTAGAAGCTAGGGGAAACAGGTTAGCCGATGAAGCGGCTAAGGAGGCTGCTCTCCAGGAACAGTCCACAAAAATACATGTCGTAATCCCCATGATCCTAGAAGCAGAACAGTTACCCTGTTTCACTAGGGAAGAGAAAGATAAGCTCCCCAGCTAGCAGCTGTGCTGACAGGAGGAAAATGGCTTTTGCCTGATGGCAGACAAATGTTAAATAAAGCTGTACTAAGAAAGGTTATGGCCATATTGCATCAGGAGAGACATTGAGGAACTCAGGCCTTGTGTGATGCAGTACTAAGAAGATATGGAGGCTTGGTGATATATACTGTGGCTAAACAAATTTGTGAAAGATGTGTGATCTGTCAGAAAATAAATAAAAATGTGCTTAGAAAATCTATCCATGGGGGAAGGGAACCAGGGCTCAGATCTTTTCCAAAGTATAGAGGTGGACTTTACAGAACTACCCCCGGTACAGAGATTAAAATATTTACTGGTCATTGTGGATCATCTGACAGGCTAGGTAGAGGCAATTCCAATGGCCTCGTCCACTGCACAAGGGGTTTCAAAGATACTTTTGGAACAAATAATTCCAAGATATGAGTTAGTGGAAAATATAGATTCAGACCAAGGGAGTCATTTTACTTCCAAGGTTTTGCAGGGAGTGATGGAGGGTCTGGGAATTACCTGGCACTTCCACACCCCATGGCAACCACCCTCCTCTGGGAAGGTGGAAAGAATGAATCAAACATTGAAAAAGCAGATTTCCAAAATAATGCTAGAAACCAAATTGCCCCGAACAAAGTGCTTATCAATTGCACTACTAAGAGTCAGGACTGCACCCCGAAGGGACTTGGGCATTTCCCCTTATGAAATATTGTTTGGGTTGCCTTATATGGGGGGAAAAGGAGAGTTACCAATATTTCAAACCAAAGATCTGTATTTAAAGAAATATATACTGGCACTGTCTTCCTCTTTATCTCAGGTAAGGGAGAAAGGGTTACTGGTCCAGTCTCCACCACTCGAGTTTGCTGTCCACAAGATCCAGCCAGGAGATTGGGTACTGGTCAAGTCCTGGAAAGAGTCCAAGCTACAGCGTTCCTGGGAAGGTCCTTATCAAGCCTTGCTGACCACTGAAACTGCAGTCAGGGTTGGACACACTATACCAAGATCAAGGGACCAGTGGAAGTACTGGCAAATTTCTCCAGGTGGACAGTGATAAATACAGAGGATCCTCTCAAGATAAAGATAAAAAGAAAGACTGAAAACGCTGTATGAACAATTCCTACGAGAGACCTGCTTTGAACTGGGATCCAGGCCCTGATGATAATCCTGCCTGGGATCCTGTAACCAGCTTTTGTAGACTGTGTGAACCACTAATAGACACTAGGACTACGGGGCCAGGGACATTCACTATAGGGGAAGGGGATATATTATATGGGTATGCTAAGATAAGGGCTGAACAGGGAAACATCTCACTACCCCGACCTAACATGGGGGAACTAGTAACGTTTTGGCTCATCACATATGAAATATTGGGAGGGGGTTGGCAGCCTTGGTACTTTCTTAGAAAGAGGGGGGGGGGTAGAGTTATTGAATTGTTTAGGCTTGTAAGATTAGAAGACTGTCCTCTTTTAGCATATGGGCTATAACAATCTCTTTCTCTTGAATAACATGCATAGAGCCTTTCCTAAATGCAGATAGAAGAAACAGAAATAATAGTAATAGTATTGCTGCAACTTGTAGGACTAGTTTTGTTCTGCTGCTTACATAAGGAAAGACTTTGGGGGAGGCCTAAAAGGGATGAAAAACATGATTTGGATGTGGCTACCTTTAACCAGTCCAAAGTCGAATTTGTCCAACATGAGCGGTCTCAGCCTTTCCTTATGGGTAAAGCATGATACTGATGTTAATAGGTCATGTTAATGCTTAGAGGTTCACATACCCCACTTTCTCGAAGCCAGTTCGTCCTAGCTATAATCTGCCTGTGAAGCTTACAATAAGGATAACAGAAACCACTAAACCCCAGGTAGTGAGGTTTGACGTGTGTAACTTAATTAACTGTGAGGATTTACAAGCACAGAGAAAATATAGCAGCGAAGATAAGTATATGTGTCTGAATGCACCATGTATGACTTGGTATTATGTATTGTGGACTACACAGGCACAGGGGTGGACTGCTACACCTAATGGGGTAAATGCAACAATAACTAAGCCCAAGATCTCCAATCTTAGATTAGATTGTAAGTTCTGTCAAGCAGGGACTGTCTCTTCATGTTCAAGTGTACAGCGCTGCGAACGTCTAGTAGCACTTTAGAAATGATAAGAAGTAGTAGTCTTAAAGGACCCTCGCAGTCTGACTGTAGGGATAAGGAGTGTAATCCTGATTTCATGACACTCATGGGTACAGAATGGTCAGAAAAGGTTAATGGTAAGGCTTATACTAAGGATATACATAATACTCTTTTTGGGATGGGAATAAATGTATCAGGAGGAGATCCAGTAGCATATTGTTTAAAGATTGTTGTGGACAAGAAGGTTCACGATATCCCAATTGCAACAAACACGCCTATGATAAAGCCATTTCAACCACCTCTAAATGATCCCAAGGTGGTGCAGGTAATAGAGGTAAAGGATTTGAGACAAACATTTGAGATAGAAACAGAGTATGGTGAGATAAATGCCTGGGTTGAATGGGTTAAATTTAGTGGCCAGTCTTAACAAAAGTGATTGCTATGCATGTGCCCCAGGTAGGCCAATGGTTCGAATTATCCCTTTTCCTTTGGGGTGGAATTCAAATCCCAATGCCATGGTGTATGCTGGCTCTGTTTCAGGAGGAAGGAGCATGGGGAAATGACTCCTGTAAATCCCTGGCACTGTTATTCCTTGCACTAAGTCTTAAAGATGTGCGCGTACCACCAGTCTTCTCACTAAACAATGGGAACCATTCAGCCTATCTCTCAAGATGGGGGGGAAGGGGCAATCAGGCAGGTAGAAGTCTTATACACATGGACACATGTGATGAATGTGACTGGGAAGCAGGCTAGTGGAAATTATTCAAACCTGAAAATAGCCAGAGCAGATGTGTGGTGGTATTGTGGGGGAAGAATTCTCTGGCCTACATTGCCAGCAGACTGGACAGGCACATGTGCATTAGTACAACTGGCTATACTCTTCACCCTGGCATTTGAAGAAGGGTCCAAGTTACATAATAGACAAAAGAGAGGTACCACAAGTACTTATTTTGATGATAGAATTTATATAGACAGTATAAGGGTTCCTAGGGGGGGGGGAGTGCCAGATGAGTTCAAGGCTAGGAATCAGATAGCTGCAGGATTTGAATCTGCCTTCTATTGGTGGTCAACTGTCAACAAGAAGGTGGATTGGATAAACTATATATATTACAACCAGCAAAGATTCATAAACTACACTCGAAATGTAATGAAGGGCATAGTTGAACTGTTACATGCAGCCAGCAGAATGACATGGGAGAATAGACTTGTACTGGATATGATGCTAGTAGAAGGAGGGGGGGGGGGCTGTGTGATGTTGGGGAGGGGGGGGGAATGTTGTACTTTCATACCCAATAACACAGCTCCTGATGGGACAATCACTAAAGCCCTCTTAGGATTTACAACCGTAGCAGATGAGTTGGCAGACAACTCAGGTATAAATAATTCCTTAACAGGATGGTTAGATACATGGTTTGGAAAATGGAAGAACATTGCAACATTTCTGTTTACATCTCTGATAGTGGTGATAGAAGTTTTAGTGGGATTAGGATGTTGTATAATCCTATGTGTCAGAGGGTTGACACAGAGATAGCAATTTCAAAAAAAATGCCTTTAGGCCCACCATCCTATTCAGAGAATGTAATGCTCTTAGAAGAACTGAGGGTTAATGAAGAGTGTGAAAATATGCTAACCAGACTGGAAGAGACTTATGGAGGATTATAGATGAAAATGTGATAGAGGATTTAAAAAAAAAAAAAAAAAAAGGAGTGAGAAACGTGTAAATATATGGCATTTTCATATAACATAGTGGTAAATATAGAATACTAGTAAAAAAGGCTTGTTTCTCACACAAATGAAAAGGGCGCTAGCAAGGTTATCATATCCAGCAAATTTCCTCTCTCCCCTGCCCCCTCCATCAGTAGCGCAGCTAGGTGGAGCGCAGGGGGAGCGGTCGTTCCCCCAAACAGATTTTTAGAAGAGATGGCGCCTAAGCGCCAAATGCCTGCAGTGCCAATGGCTTTATCTGCCTCCTCCCCTCTAACGCGCGAGTCTTACATGTTCTCCGAGTCCTGTCTGTTCTGCTCACTCTCGCCCATCCACGTGGTCGCTCGTTTTTAAAGCCCTAAGGCGTTCTCCCTCCGACACCAGCGATTCACATAAATAGCCTTCTGCCAGCGTCGGGGCCTCTCCTCAGGCGCGTCCCGCCTCCTCAATGCAACTTCCTGTCTTCCACAGAGGTGGGACGCGTCTGAGGGTGAGGCCCTGAAGATGGCAGAAGTCTGGTTATGTGAATCACCGGTGTCGGGTGGAGAACGCCTCAGGGCTTTAAAAACGAGCGACCACGCGGATGGGCGAGAGCGGGCGGAACAGAAAGAACTCGCGCAGGAGGGCACTGAGAATCAGCACGGACGTAACGTGTGTGTGTGGGGGGGGGGGGGGGTGGCTGGAGAACAGAGAAAGCTACCCAAGAAGGTTTAATACACAGGAGTGGAACTCAGCCTATCTAGTCCGTGTTAGGGACACAGGGGCACTACTAGAAAGGGGTGGGGGGTAAGGAGATAGGGACACAAACAGGCATTACTGGAAGGGGGGAATGGGAATATGGGGAGAAGGGTGAGATGGGGAGAAAGAGGTAATGCTGGAAAAAGGGGGAAGATGGGGACACAGGACAATGTTAGAAAAGGGAGGAGAGATGGAGACACCAGGAGGGCAGATATTAGAAAAGGGGGAGATGAGGAGACCTGGTAGCTTTGTGCTGAAAAAGGGGGGAGACGGGGACACAGAAAGGGCAGATGCTGAACTTGGGGGTAGGATAGGGACAAGGGACACAGAAGGGAGATACTAGATAGGACAAATAGTGGTGCAGAGGAAAGAAGGCTGGTGCACTTGGCGACAGAAGAAATGTCAGATGGGCAAGAGACCCTGTAAAGGCAGACGAAACGGAGAAAAACAGGAAAGAGACAGTGGGACCAAAGCAAATGAGAAAATAAATTGTTCAAACAGTATAAAAAGGTATTTTATTTTGAATTTCATTTTAGGAATATGACAGTATTTAAAAATGCACATCTCCGATGTCTTCACATTAGCAACCCTGCAGGGGTCCGAGTGCACAGATTTTGATGGGTAGAATCAGGGACTGCAAATCCCACATGAATTAGGGATGTCAGTTCACACTAGGACTTCTGGAGCTCGATCACTTGGCAGCTCTATGCACAGCTATTTCATAGTGGGGACATAAAACGATGTAGAGAAGGGGACACTGCCAACAGATGTAGAGAAGGAAAGGAAGAAGACAAGAGGCGAGAGAAGAAATGGAAAAACCAACCTGGAAAAGAATTTGTATGGCTGATTCGTGGAACATGAAAAAAAAAGACTGGGACCAGCCAAATTCCCAGACAACAAAGGTAGAAGATGTACCTGCTTTGTAAAAGGTACATTTTTTTCTATTTTTATTTTGCAAAGTATAGGAGAAAATGCATTTCTGTTTCTTTTTTACCAGTATTGCACTGTTTATAGGAGCATGGCTTCCTTGGGCAGAGAGGAGGAGGGTCTCTATTTCAATTTTTGTTGTTTTTGTTGTTGTTGCTCTCTATTCTGTATTAGATTGGGAGCATGGAATGTTGTCACAATTTGGGTTTCTTGCCAGGTGCTTGTGACCTGGGTTGGCCACTGTTGGAAACAGGATACTGGGCTAGATGGACCATTGGTCTGACCCAGTATGGCTACTCATGTTATATAGATGAGGGTCTGTCCATCTTCTGCATGTGTGACTGAGGTGAAGGATTCTGCTAGCATGTAGTGTCTGTGTAACAGTGCAGCTTGTTCCAGTTTCCCAATAGTAGGTATATTGGTGCTCCAGAGCCCAGTGTGATATATATGGTACTGTCTTTTCACAGGTAGGTTAGGGCTGTTATGGTGTGGTGAGTTTTGTGTTCTAGGGCAGTGTTTCCCAAATTGGTCCTTGAGTACCCCCTTGTCAGTCAGGTTTTCAGGCTATCCACAATAAATATGCATGACATTGATTTGCATATACTGCCTCCATTACATGCAAATCTTTTTCATGCAGATTCATTGTGGATAGCCTGAAAACCTGAATGGCGAAGGTGCTCCAGGACCACCTAGGGAAACACTTCTCTTGGTCCCACTGTAATATTTATAGCACCATCTTTTCATACATAGGTTAAGGCTGTTATGGTGTGGTAAGCTTTCAGTATAGGTTTTGGGTGTCTTTTTGCAGGGGTTTGTGTTATTTCACAAAGTGTCTTGCCCTATTTGGATGTAGGCTGTGGGGCAAGGGCCACCTTTGGTGGCCTTTGTCACCCAAAATAAAAATGCTCAAGACTAGTGTTCTTCACGTCACTTCCTGTAGAGTCACCTCACAAACAAACGCCCATTTGATTTAAACAAGGTGTCTAGCAGTGGAAGGAATGTGTGTGCTTTTCCTGAGGTGTGTTCTGTCTCCTTTTCATTTTCTTTTTTAGAGGTTATCCTTAATTTTCACATATATATAAATCCCACTTGTGCTGGCCAGCCCAGATGCCGCCTTCAGTGTGTGTGTGAGAGAGAGAGAGAGAGAGACAGAGTGGTTACGATGGAGTCCGTGCGGCGAAGAAGTCTGGACGTCAGCAGCGAGTTGTTGTGCGAGTTCCGTGGTCGCCCGCTTCCTGGCACCCTGCTGGTTATGATGGAGTTTGAGCGGTGCTGGATTCTGTACGTCAACAGTCAATTATGGCGCAAGTTCCTGCCTCATGGTCATTCTGAGTTTGACATGGCGCTCATTAACACGTATGGCGAGGCCGATCGCATCCTGGGCAAGCAAGTGGTGGGCAAGCAAGGTAACCCGATGCTGTGCCGCACGCGCCCCCCTCCCCCGGAGCTCAGCCCATCGACTATTTCCCGGGGTTCCAGTTGCGGGTTTTTTTAAAGTTTCTACTATGTACTATATAAATTGTCCCTCTCATTGTCCAGCGATTGTCCTCTTCCCTGCCCTCCCATCTATGTCCCGCGATTCTCTCCTCTACTGTCCTCCCATCCCATCCATTGTCCTCTGCCCTGCCCTTCCTCCCCTCGATTTGTACCTGAACGTTCTCTGGCTGGCTGGTGCTGGCTTACGTTGAATTAGTAACATTCCTCTCATTGTTCCACCCTCTGACATCATTACGTTTTGATGCGAGGGTGGACCAATGGGAATGGATGTTACGAACCCAGGCATCCAGACGCAGAACGTTGGAGGTGCAAATTATTATATAGGATAGGCCCTAGCTAAGTTGTCTCTAAAAGAAAGCATTCCATTAAATCTTAACTGTCTGAATCATTGCACAAAGGAATTGTGTTTTTCTGTAAGAAGCAGGAACAGGAAAAGGGGAAGGGGAAGGGAGGAGGGCTTGTAAAAATACTGAGACCCAGAAAAAACTTCAGTCAGGCTCCAGAACTGAGATAATCTGTTGCATGAGGCCATAAAGAGAAAGGTTGTGATAGCCCAAGGCCAGACCAGGCAGGGAAATTGCAGTGAACCATAAACAAAGAACACCTAGGGGAGGGAAGGGAGACTAGAAGAGAGTGATAAGTCCCAGCTGCTAGCTTGTTAAGCAAAACTTTCATAGGAGGTTAGAGTTGAGACTAAACTACAAAGGCAGACTTGTTCTATGGAAGTATGCACAGAGAAGAAAAGCAGAGGGGAGGGGGGAAGGGTACATGTGATCAGTGTCCAATGAGACAGCTTAAAGGGTAGACAAAGAAAGTACGCAGTATATAATCAAGCTGCGGTAGAAATTGGGGTGTGCCTGTGTGATTTCAATTTTACAGACACCCGCTTTTACAAAAGTGTTATTATTGATTTTTTTTAGAGAATAAATCAATTAAGTCTTGCTTCATCAATTGGATTTTGTGAGTCCTGTTTTGGTATAAGTTATCAGGTTATCTGGGAGCTATTTGTAACATAAAGGAAGATGTTTCTATTAAACTTCTATGGAAATAACATTTTAAACTTCATAAAAAAGCAACAATTAAAGTTGTAAAGGATTTTTATGCAGACCTGATTAATAAAATTTAGGGCTGCAAAATAAAGAAAGCAGGGAAAACATCAAACAACAATATTGTATTTATATAATAAAATACTATTTAAGTTTGTATTTGGTCATTTTTACAATTTTTGTTAACAACATTAACATTGACATGGGGGGGGGGGGAGGACAGACGCAGTCACTTATAGCCTGTGTGACTGCATCTCTCTTCCCTTCTGTCGTCCCCCCCCCCCCCCACCCCCTCCACAGACTAACTGCCTGCATGCCTGATTTGACTAACACACAGTCTGGGGAGGGGGAAGGTCTGAGGGGGGGAGTCAGATGCAGTCACAGCCTGTGTGACTATATCTATCTTCCCTCCTGTCCTATCCCCCTCCCCACATGCCTGATCTGAGTCACATGCTGGACCTCGCCTGGGGGGGAGGAGTAGCTGACCGTAACATGCTGAACCTCGCAGGGGGAGGAGAAGAAGATGACCAGGAACATGCTGGACCTAGCTGGGGGGGAGGCGCTGACCGGGACCAGGCTGGATGTCACAGGGGGAGGGGGGGAAGCAGCAATAGCAGTGATGGCAGGCCATGCTGGTGGACAGCAGAAGCAATCAGAAGGGGTGCCTCATTGGGAGCACACAGCAGCAGCAACAGCAGGCCAGGCCAGCGAGCAAACAGAAGGGGGTGCGTTGGAAGCATACGCCGATATTCAGGCGCTCCTCATTGGCTTCCTGGCATAGGAGCCAATTAGGAGATCCTACCAAACAGCCAATCCAAGGAGAGGAAGGTTAGGAGAAGCTAATGGCAGCCGCATGTGAACAGAAAAAAGGTAAATCTTAATTTAATTAACCGTGATTAAATCAGTGGTGTAGCTACATGGGGCCTGGGCCCCCGTAGATTTGGCCATGGCCCCCCTGCTGAAGACCCTCTCGACTCCCTTCCCGCCGCCAACCCTCCCCTGCCATCGCTGTGGGCTACCTTTGCTGGCGGGGGACCCCAATCGTTCTGTTTCTGACGTCCTGCACTTTGTACATGCAGGATGTCAGAGTCACAGAAACAGAACGAAGCCTTGCAACGTGCAGGACGTCAGAAACAGAACGAAGCCTTCAGAGGAAGAAGAGGACCTCCTCGGCTGGTGGGGATTGGGGTCCCCTGCCAGCAAAGGTAGCCCACGGCGATGGCGGGTTGGCGGCGGGAAGGGGGTCGAGAGGGTCATCGGCAGGGGTCGTCAAAGGTGGCGGCGGGGGGGGGGGGGAGGTCGGTAATGCCGGGGGGGGTCGGCGGTGGGGGGGGGCTAAAATGTGCCCTCTCACCTCGGGCTCTGGCCCCCCCTCCTGCCAAAGTCTGGCTAAGCCCCTGAATTAAATTATTTCATCGTGATAAAACAATGGCAAGTTAATCACAAAATACAAAAAAATCATTACAATCATCTTTTTAATGTCAGGCTGCTCAGGTATGGAACTCTGCCTATTTCAGGGCGTCTTTTACTAAGGCGCGCTCACATAGGCGTCTCTAACATTTAGCGAGCCTACAATTTCAGCACACACCAAAAACGTAAGCATGCCTAAGCAATCGACCCCCTCTGTGAGGATATCTCCTACTTACCTTTCCTTTCAGAAGACTACTTTGTTTCAGAAATTTTACTTGTAATTTCTCTATTTTCGCATTTGTTTTGAATCAACTTTGAACCATATTTTGGGAATTGTCGGAATACAAATACATACATTGGAAGCTACTCAGAATGTCCCAGGAGAAAGAATATGGGTTGAATTCTTTACAACTGATATTCAACCTTCTCTAAAAGCATGATCTAATGCACATTGGGGCCCTTTTACTAAGGAGTGGGAGGGCTAACGTGTGGGTAACAAGCACCAAATCAGCACTACTGCTAAGCCAGCGCATGCACCTGGCGGTATTCCTGGGTTTGGCATGCGCCGAATCCCGTTGTAGGAAATAATTTTCTATTTTCTACAGCGGGGGGCATTCCCGGCAGTAATCAGCAGTTGGCACATGAGGCATGGTTACCACATGGGTAGCGCATGAGCCCTTACCGCTAGGTCAATGGGTGGCGGTAAGGGCTCAGGCCGTAAATAGGTGCACGCTAGTTTTAATTTCAGCGCACACCCATTAAAAATAAAGCCCTTTTTCCACACCCAGAGAATAATTTTCTTACCAATTAAAGCCACCTTATGTATAAGTAAACAGCCATCCCCACTCTACAATGCAAAAACCTCATGTCTGACCAAAAGAAAATGAAATTGATGCACCTAATAATTGTTCCAGATAGTAAATAATTTATCTCCAAAAACAGAAAACACTGGGACATCCCAAAAAGAATGAAAAAAGGAATTAGGAGCTTGGGCACATTTCTGAGAGAAGTTAATCCCACCCATTTAAAAAATTTGGGTTTGGGTAATGTATGCTCGATGGATTACCCTGAATTGGCACGCCTGGATTACCTATCAAATCAGGTATTCTAAAAATTAGATGAATAAGATTGAGGGGACCTTTTACTAAGCCGCGTAAGGCTCTACACATGCCCAACGCACACCAAAATGGAGTAACTGCCCGGCTACCACATGGCTCTTGTGGTAATTTTATTTTTGGCTTGCGTCCAATACATGCAACTGAAAAATTATTTTCGGACGCGTGCCAAGTGGCATTTGGCATGCGTAGGTCATTACCGCATGAGACTTTACCACTTGGTCAATGGCTGGCGGTAAGGTCGCAGACCCAAAATGGACGTGTGGCAATTGTGATTTTGCCGCAGTCCATTTTCGTCAAAAATTTAAAAAAGGCCTTTTCTACAGGTGCGCTGAAAAATGAATTGTCATGCGCACAAAACCCATACCTACAGTACCGCAAACCATTTTTCAGCGCACCTTTGTAAAAGGACCTGAGAAGCAGGCAATCTATTTAGATCTGCACACCACTTAATCATCAAATCTGCCATATATTTCGAAGGTGAAACGTCTAAAAGAGCTTTGTGAAGCTCAGATACAGAGTGTCTATCTTTACAGATTGTCTTCACAAATAAGTTAAGTCTAGAACTGTGCTGAGCAGATAAAGCAGCAACATGGTTAAAAAGGAGATAGAGCAGCTTTTAACTAGAACCTGGGGGAAGGTCAACAGTTGTTCAAAAATGCATGGTTCGGAACAAGGTATCTTTCAAAGATATCACCAAACAGGGAAGATAGGGTATCTCGATAGCAAGGTTGCAATAGAGACCATAGTAGACCAGGTGTGTTTAAATAAAAAGCAGACAAAAGATTGCAAATTAACACTGTGAACTGCTGAGCAAGATGTAAATAGGAACAACAAACATAGGGGCCCTTTTACTAAGGTGCGTAAGCACCTACGTGCGTCCAATGCACGTCAAATTAGAACTACCTTCCAGCTACCACGTGCCCCGGGTGGTAATTCTATTTTTCACGTGCGTCCAAAACGCGTGGCAGAAAATATTTTCTATGTTCTACCTCGTGGCACTAACTGGGCAGTAATAGGGAGTGTACACACGCAGATGATTACGGCCCGGTTAACATGTGAGACCTTACCGCTAAATCAATGGGTGGCGGTAACATCTCAGGCCCAAAATGGATGCACGCTCATTTTAATTTTGCTGCATGTCCATTTTCAGCCACAAAATAAAGGCTTTTTGCAGGTGTGCTGAAAAATGGACCTGTGCACGTCCAATACATGTGTCTACCAGCGCAGGCCATTTTTTGGCGCGCCTTAGTAAAAGGGCCCCATAGTTTGAAATGTCTGTATGCGAATGCCAGAAGCCTAAGAAATAAGATGGGAGAGTTAGAATTTACTGCACTAAATGAACAGATATAATAGGCATCTCTGAGGCCTGGTGGAAAGAGGATAACCGGTGGGAAACTGTCATATCAGGGTTCAAATTATATCGCAGTGATAGGGTGGATCGAATTGGTGGAGGAATAGCCTTGTATGTTAATGAGGGCATTGAATCAAATAGATTGAAAATTCTGCAGGAAACAAAACACAACTTGGAATCCCTATGGATTGAAATTCCATGTGTAAAGGGGAAAAGGATAGTGATAGGAGTGTACTACCTTCCACCTGGCCACGATGAAAAGAAGGATGTAGAAATGTTATCAGAATAACAATGGGTGATTTCAATTACCAAAATAACGGAATCTGTAGAACTAAATCACTAACACAAAAAACTTCTACAAGTTTATACCTTTTAGTCTTAAATGAAGATATAGTGGAGAAAAAAGACCTCAGTATATCTCGGATACACCTCCGTTTGAAAGACCAACGTTCATAAATACAGAGGGTTCCTTTTAATCATGTCAGAAAAAAACTCCATTCACCATTTTTCACAAAGCCACAAAGTTATCTCTGCAAGATTCAACATATAATGGGACAATGAGTTGCAGAAAGATACAAAAATACTTAACTTGGATGTAGATTCGTTACTTGCTGTTTCATGTCAACATTTTATTCAAAAAACACCTTCAAACTCCCAACAGGGGTTCCCTGTTTCAACTTTGTTAGGCTGCTTCAGGGGAAAATAAATTTACACTTTTAATCCATCCAAGAGTCACAAACTTGCAACTTGGTGGCTGGCTTTCAGAAAAACGTAGAGATTTAAACTCACTACGTTTCGACTTGACGTCAGGATATCATCACGTGCTCATTATTATTTCTCACAAGAGCACTTTCCATTCAATGGAGACGTTCAATCCTTTTGGTATAATAGTCTGTAATGTGAAAATCCATCTTTGCTCGTGCTGACGAAGTGTTTTTCTTATGTCATCCCTTTTTTGCTCCAAAACTGTACATCTCAATTCTGAAAACATATGATGTTTCTCTAAACAATGTAAAACCAAAGGTTCATGTGTCTTCTGAGCTTATGCTCAATAAGCCGTGTTTTCAAGGCACGCGAGGCTTGACCCATATAGTATAACTTGCATGGGCACATCAAAAGATATATCACGTTTTCAGAAGTACAAGTCGTCTGTGCAGTAAGCAAATATGTTTTACCAGTGTGAATGTCTGTAAATTGATTAGTATCCCACATCACTAGACATGTCGAACAGGACCCACACGCTTTATGATGTCGTTGCTTTTTCTTTGTTACAATACCACAGTGCCATGTCTCAGCCGGACACAGCATATCATTCAAATTGTTATTCCTTTGGTATGCAAACAGAATTCTTAAATTTTGAAAACAGGGATACACATACAACATTGGTATGTGTTTTTTAGATAGCCTTGACCAACCTATTTGTGTGTATGTTATACTTGGTCACAAAAGTCAGCGCTTCTCTCTGCCCCCGATTCTCCTTTGGAGCTAACAGCCACTCTCGATGATTATTTAGCGCTCTCTTCCTAGCCTTTTTTACTACTGTATTCGGGTATCCTCTATTTATCAGTTTATATTGTAACAATGTTGCTTGCTGTTGAAATTCTACTGTAGAGGAACAAATTTTCCGATAACGTAAAAACTGAGCAAAGGGGATATTAGACTTACAATGGTCAGGGTGCATGCTCTTATATTGCAATAAAGTATTCCTATCAGAAGGTTTTACACACACCAACGTGTGCAACTTCCCCTTCTCATTAGTAACCCATATATTCAAAAAGGAAATTTCTGAGTGACTACTGTGAACATCAAATTTGATAGTGGAATGACATCCGTTTTATTTCCACTTTCTGCTGGATCTTTTTTCATCATTTACACATAACCTTTCTTATAATCTCGTTGATCTCTTTGAAACTTCTTGATCTTCTGAGAATGCAATTCTTTCTTGAATTTATCCACTTTATACATCAACTTTTTCAATTCTTCAAAATAATTAACTGTTTCCACCTGTGCTTTTAATAATTCTTCATAGTGTCCCTTTTCAATAATGATCTGTGCTTGGGTTTTTCTTACCAGGAGAACCATGAAGTCTAGCGAGCATCTATTTAATATCATGTTCTATTAAAATCTTCTCCTCTTGTAACATCCTGGGGGCACTGAGGTGTGTCCGATATATACTGAGGTCTTTTTATCTCTACGATATTTTCATTTAAGACCACAAGGTGTACCTGTGGATACAGACATTAAAATTGTACAAGATTTTTGTGTTGTTGATTGAGTTCTACAGATTCCATTATTTCAGTATTACTAGTATTGGAATCATTATCAGGCTTATTTTCGAAAGAGAAGGGCGCCCATCTTTCGACAGAAATCGGGAGATGGGCGTCCTTCTCTCAGGGTTGCCCAAATCGGCATAATCGAAAGCCAATTTTGGGCGTCCACAACTGCTTCCCGTCGCAGGGATGACCAAAGTTCCGGGGGCGTGTTGGAGGCGTAGCGAAGGCGGGACTGGGGCATGCCTAACAGATGGGTGTTGTCGAGCGATAATGGAAAAAAGAAGGGTGCACCTGACGAGAACTTGGCAAACTTTACTTGGTCCATTTTTTCTTACGACTAAGCCTCAAAAAGGTGCCCGAACTGACCAGATGACCACCAAAGGGAATCAGGGATGACCTCCCCTGACTCCCCCAGTGGTGACTCCCACCCTGAAAAAAACAACTTTAAAAACCTTTTTTTGCCAACCTCAAAGATCATACTCAGGTCCATCAAAGCAGTATGCAGGACCCTGGTGGGGTGGGGAGGTATGTGTGTGTCAACGTAGGCATAGCGAAGGTGTGGACGTCCTTCTTTCAAACATTTTGGATGTCCTGAACTACCCCCCCCCCCCCACAGGGACGGCCAAATTTCAAGGGAGTGGCCTAGTGGTTAGAACACTGGTCTTGCAATCCAGAGGTGGCTGGTTCAAATCTCACTGCTGCTACTTGTGATCCAAAATCCCAAAAAAATAAAGGGGGTGTCAGAGGCATAGCAAAGGCATGAATATCTTTCTCACAGAAACATCCAGGCATAGACATCCTTCTCACAGAAACATCCACATTTTGGACATCCTCAAACTGCCGTCGCACAGACAGAAGCATAGCAAAGGACGCCATTTAAAAAAAAAAAAAAAGACGTCCCTGACGAGCACTTGGACTTGTATTTTTCTAAGGTTGTAGACGGCTATTATACATGCAGTGAGCAGCTCATTTGTATGCGATTTCCTTCATGCATGCCCGTTCCTTTCTGAATCACTAAGGGATCGGTAAGGGAAAGGCTTTTTCCATTCAGTTAGTGCATCAGTTAGTCCACTGCAGTGCCCCCCAGGGTGCCCGGTTGGAGTCCTGGCATGTCAGGGGGACCAATGCACTATGAATGCTGGCTCCTCCCACAACCAAATGAGTTGGATTTGGTCATTTTTGAGATGGGCGTCCTCGGTTTCCATTATCGCCGAAAACCGGGGACAACCATCTCTAAGGTCGACCATCTCAACATTTATGTCGACCATCTCTAAGGTCAACCTAAATGTTAAGATTTGGGCATCCCTGTCCGTATTATTGAAATGAAAGATGGTCGCCCATCTTGTGTTTCAATAATGCGGGTTTCCCCGCCCCTTCGCGGGGATGTCCTGCTCAGGAAAACTTGGGTGCCCCAATCGATTATGCCCCTCCATGGCTCAGAAATGGAAAACTGGATTTGGCTTTTAACAAGAACAAAGGGAAGAATGAATGTACCAGCCCTGTTGACAAATAGTGGCATGGAGCATAAGCTAGATGTATGGGCAGAAATACTGAATGCTCATAGGTCTTTGTCTCAATTAGAATTACATAGTGCCTCCCTAGCAGAATACTGCAAGCAAGAAGTGATTCCTAGGGGGCTGAGAACGCTCCGTGCCTCCAGGATGTTCCAAAAGGATGAAGATTTTGTTTCACAATGGAACATGATATTAAATAGATGAATGAAGTGGAGTTTTTTTCTGACTGATGATTAAAAGGAACCCTCTGTATTTATGAACGATGGTCATTCAAACGGAGGAGTGTCCAATGTATACTGAGGTCTTTTTTCTCTATGATATTTTCATTTAAGACCACAAGGTATACCTATGGATACAGACATTAAAATTGTAAAAGTTTTTTTGTGTTGGTGACTTCAATTACCCTAATATTGACAGGGTAAATATAACATCAGGGCATGCTAGGGAGATAAAATTCCTTAATGAAATCAAGGACTGCTTTATGGAGCAGCTAGTACAGGAGCCAACAAGAGAAGGAAAAATTCTAGACCTAGTCCTTAGTGGAGCACATGATATGGTGCTGGGGCCGCTTTATAACAGTGATCATATTATGATCAGATTTGATATAAGATTTGGAGTAGGTACACACAGGAAATTCAATACATAAGCATTTAACTTTCAAAAAGGAGACTATGATAAAATGAGAAGAATGGTGAAAGAAAAAGAGGAGCAACTGTGAAGGTCAAACATTTACATCAGGTGTGGATGCTGTTCAAAAATACTATCCTGGAAGCTCAGGCTAGATATATTCCATGTATTACAAAAGGAGGAAGGAAGACCAACTGACAGCTGGCATGGTTAAAAAGTGAGGTGAAGAAAGCTATTAGAACTAAAAGAAAATCCTTCAGAAAATGGAAGAAGGACCCAAATGAAAATAAGAAACAGCATATGAACTGGCAAGTCAAATGCAAAGACCTGATAAGGAAGGCAAAGAGGGACTTAAAAAACAGATTGCATTGGAGGCAAAAACATATAGTAAAATTTTTTTTTTTTTTTTAATATTTTATTTATTGGTGTAAATCATTATTTCACTACAAATTATGAATATGCAATAGGCATTTGCAACAGGAAAAAAAAATAAAAACAAGAAATAACATTTAAAGCCTGTTTGTCCACAGATAAAGAAACATTGGTTCCAAGAATCAAGAAATATAAGTGTAAATAACACAAAATAATTAATCCCCACCAGTTGCTACCTCAGGGTGCTGATCCCAGCCTGCATTTTATGGAGGGCACACCACATTCATATCTACTCTAGCATCAAGAAATTCTTTTAACTGTTTAGGGTCAACAAATTGAAATTGTTTACCCTCAAGCGTTAAATTACATATACAAGGAAATCGTAGTACAAAGTTTATTCCCAATGCCAACGCTCTAGGACGCTGTTCCAAAAAGGCCTTGTGCCTAGCTTGAGTGGGCCTTGAGAGGTCAGGAAAAACGCGAACCTTTGAACCCATAAACAGATTTTCTAAGTGTCTTAAGGAAAGTCTTAGTATTGCATTGCGGTCAGGTTCCAAGACAAAAGTAACAAGCATAGTAGTCCTCTGGGTAATAATCTCCAGTGAGCTCTCAAGGAATGAAGTTAAATTCATTCCATCCCCCACCATTGGGAGGTTTCCATCGCCCCCCTGTGGGTTCCAGATGTAATAGGCCCGTGTTATGGGGGGCAATGAATCCTTGTCCATTCCGAGAATGTCCACCATATATTTCTTAATCATTTCAACAGGTGAAATCAAAGGAGATTTAGGAAAATTTAGAAACCTAAGATTAAGTCTCCGAATCTGATTCTCCAGGTATTCTGTTCGTTTATGAAGAAAAACATTGTCCTTAACCAAAGCAGTCTCTAAAGTTCCCATTTCTTGTAATTTAGTATTCAAATTTTCCAATTTCAAGGCCTGCTGCGCAGATACCTGTGCTTGGAGTAACGCAGCTTCAGAAATAGTTCTTATATTGTCAGTATTTTCTTTCAATGTTGGTTGCATGGAGATTTGAATATTATGTACCATATCCCATAGTGACTCTAATGTCACAATTGCTGGTCTAATCACGCCAGAAATTCCAGGAGGGGATTGAATTTGAGCACCAACTTCAGATAATTTAGAAACAATTTCCAAAGGAAGTACCTGTAAAGCTGATTGAAAAAGCATTTCTTTCGGTTGGGGACCATTTTCTATCGCCGCAGTCCTTCCCTCGGGCAGGTTAGGTTGAACGCCTTCATTCTCCCTCCCTGCTTGGGCTATCGGCAATTCCCTTCCGGGTTGAGGCGGAGCAATGCGCTCTACAGGGCTCAGAGAAGCCCCGTTAGCGCTCTCGATCGACGCCGATGCGTCGAGAGCGGCAGAGGGGGTCGAAGTTCTCCGAGGTCCCGGTTGCTGCGTTGGAAATTGCAGAGTCGTCTGCCGGAGCGCCGAGGGTGTCCCAGGAGCCGAGGAATGCTCCCTAACTTTCCCCCTCCGTTTCCCCATCGAGGAGGGCACAGAAACAGCGAAACAGCAGAAAGAGCTACAAAGGACCTCAGCAGCAAACTCAGGTGCGTCCGGTCAGAGCGCCATCTTGGGTTGTATCAGTAAAATTTTTTTTAAGTATATTAAAAGCAAGAAGCCAGCAAAAGAATTGGTTTGACAACTAGATGACCGAGGGGTAAAAGGGGCACTCAGGGAAGACAAAGCCATAGCAGAGAGATTAAATGAATTCTTTTTTTCGGTTTTCACCGAGGAAGATTTGGGAGCGATACCGATGCCAGAAATGGCATTCAAAGTCGACGAATCAGAGAAACTGAATGAAAACTCTATAAACTTGGAGGTTGTAATGGCGCAATTTGACAAACTGAACAGTAGCAAACCTCCTGAACCAGATGGTATTCATCCCAGAGTACTGATAGAATTGAAAACTGAACTTGCGGGAAATTGGAGGATGGCCAATATAACACCAACTTTTTAAAAAGGTTCCAGAGGTGATCCAGCAAATTATAGACCAGTGAGCCTGACTTAGGTGCCGGGCAAAATGGAAGAGACTATTATAAAGAACAAAATTACAGAGTATATTCAAAAGCATGGATTGATGAGACAAAGCCAACATGGATTTAGTGAAGGGAAATCTTGCCTCACCAATCTATTACATTTCTTTGAAGGGGTGAACAAACATATGGATAAAGGGGAGCCGGTTGATATTGTGTATCTGGATTTTCAGAAGGCGTTTGACAAAGTACCTCATGAAAGACTCCAGAGGAAATTGGAGAGTCATGGGATAGGAGGTAGTGTTCTATTGTGGATAAAAACTGGTTAAAAGATAGAAAACAGACAGTAGGGTTAAATGGTCAGTATTGTCAATGGAAAAGGGGAGATAGTGGGGTTCCCCAGGGGTCAGTGCTGGGACTGCTGCTTTTTAACATATTTATAAATGACCTAGAGATGGGAGTAACTAATGAAGTAATTAAATCTGCTGACGACACAAAATAATTCAAAGTTGTTAAATCGCAAGAGTACTGTGTAAAATTACAAGAGGACCTTATGAGACTGGGAATCTGGGCATCCAAATGGCAGATGACGTTTAATGCAAGTGCAAAGTGATGCATGTGGGAAAGAGGAACCTGAACTATAGCTACATAATGCAAGGTTCCACATTAGGAGTCACCAACCAGGAAAGGGATCTAGGTATCATCACTGATGATACGTTGAAAGCTTCTGCTCAATGTGTGGCAGAAGCCAAAGCAAATAGAATGTTAGGTATTCTTAGGAAAAGAATGGAAAACAAAAATGAGGATGTTATAAAGCCTCTGTATCGCTCCATGGTGCGACCGCACCTCGAATACTGTGTGCAGTTCTGGTCACTGCATCTCAAAAAAGACATAGAGGGGCATTTTCGAAGATGTCCAAAATCAGGTAGGTATAATCGAAAAATAGTATAGACATCTTCAGACATTCGAAAATCGCAGCGCAAAACATCCAAATCAGAGACGTCCAAAGTAAAGTAAAAAGGACGTCTTTCTCACGGGACCGCAGAAAGACGTCCATCTTACAGAACCGCCGAAGGACGTCCATAAGGCAAATGTTGACAACTACAAACATTCACTGTACTTGCGGGAGATCCAGGTACTGCAAATGTAAGGAACGTTCATATTTTACATTATATATATGAAAACGTTCTGTAAGGAGGTTGGAGGGTCTAAGCAGGTCAGGAGGAGGTATGGGGCCAGACTACATTCCCCACAAGGCCCTGAGAGAAGGGATCGGGGGGGGGGGGGTAGGTCCCAAAACCCGGTATGGTCCCCACGTGGAAGGGAGGGGGAAAAGGACTGGAAAGAGCAGCTGCTATGGCAGACGAGGGCTAGAAGGGGGAGCAGGGATGACCAAGCTCAATTCCCTTGGGTTAGAAATCAGTACAAGATTCCTTCCACCTGGGAGGGGGAGGAGGTCTCCAACCAACAGCCTAGCAGAGAAGCAGAGTTAATGGAGTGCTTGGAGGAAGGAGAGGTTGGAGGGACCAGCACACCAGGTTTGGAGGAGCTGGTTGACATGGACTGTAATTGTACTTTGGGGCAGAGTTGCAGGGACTGAAGGCAGTGGGTGGTCACAGGAGTCAATTAGCTGTGTTGTGGGCGGTGTACTGCCATTCTGCAACCACCCAAGCGGAAAGACTTTTAAAACTGAAACCCAGGCTGTTGAACTGGGGAGAACTTGGATTTAAAGGGAAGTTTTTTTCTTGTTGCTTTGTTTTGGAAACTGAATGGGACTTTGACCCCCTTGAACTGAGATTTGTGGAGGAGGGGAAATAAACTGTTGGGAACTAAAAGCTGTGTTGTCTGGAAGGACTTTGTTTGTGGACTGCTGAAGGGAGCCTACCACCCCCTGAAGGTTTGCTACCGGGTTTACAGTTCGCATACTTGATAATAATGATCCATATAAGGCTCAGAACGTATGAACACGTAATCATCCATATAAGGTCCCACACATGTGAAGACGGTCCATGCATGTGATGGATGTCCATGCGTGATGGTCGTCCACGTGCTGACCATATATGGATGGATGTCCATATATGGAGCTGTACATTTAACGATGTCCATACATGATGGACGTCCATATAAGGCGATGCACGTTTTACAACGTTTATTCACTGAGAAACATGGAACTGGGAAGACAGCCCAATTTCAGTGTGGCACAAAGCATGTGCCTAGTGCAGTTTTGCCTGAGGCACAGAAGGTGCCTGTTCATGTATCACCACCATCTGCCCCCAAGGACCATCTTCATTAGAGCATGGACTCTAATAAGGGACACTTTGGAAAGGTAACTGTTTGGGAATGCCCCCCCCCCCCCAGCACTGGACATGGGCTATCAGGTCCCCCTCTTGTAGCACCACATATAAGAGCTCCCTCAGCAATGTAAGCACTAACTGTAGTCTGCACTGAAGTGTAATCAGTGATATGTGCACATGCACATCCATTAATAGAATCAATGTACTAGAAAGGAAAACCATTCCCACATCCCTGCAATACTGCACAGAAACGGTACTCTCTGTCCTCATTTCCACCTCAATGACATCACCTGTACCAATGTAATGTCGTCATCGTCATCCCCCTATCAGTGTTGTGTGTCTCTCCAATTTGGCTTCCAAATGAATTTGTGTTGTGAAGGCAAGAAGGGTCATCCCCTGACAGTGAATGATACATACCTGTAGCAGGTGTTCTCCGAGGACAGCAGGCTGATTGTTCTCACGACTGGGTGACGTCCGCGGCAGCCCCCACCAACCGGAAGAAGCTTCGTGGGCGGTCAACGCACGCAGGGCACGCCCACCGCGCATGCGCGGCCGTCTTCCCGCCCGTGCGTGACCGTTCCCGCCAGTTAAATGACAAGCAAAATGATGAAAACGCAACTCCAAAGGGGAGGAGGGAGGGCAGGTGAGAACAATCAGCCTGCTGTCCTCGGAGAACACCTGCTACAGGTATGTATCATTCATTTTCTCCGAGGACAAGCAGGCTGCTTGTTCTCACGACTGGGGTATCCCTAGCTCTAAGGCTCACTCAAAACAAGAACCCAGGTCAATTGAACCTCGCAACGGCGAGGGCATAACAGAAATTGACCTACGAAGAACAACTAACTGAGAGTGCAGCCTGACCAGAATAAATTCGGGTCCTGGAGGGTGGAGTTGGATTTAAACCCCAAACAGATTCTGCAGCACCGACTGCCCGAACCGACTGTCGCGTCGGGTATCCTGCTGGAGGCAGTAATGAGATGTGAATGTGTGGACAGATGACCACGTCGCAGCCTTGCAGATCTCTTCAATAGTGGCTGACTTCAAGTGGGCCACTGACGCTGCCATGGCTCTAACACTATGAGCCGTGACATGACCCTCAAGAGCCAGCCCAGCCTGGGCGTAAGTGAAGGAAATGCAATCTGCTAGCCAATTGGAGATGGTGCGTTTCCCGACAGCGACCCCTAGCCTGTTAGGGTCGAAAGAAACAAACAATTGGGCGGATTGTCTGTGGGGCTGTGTCCGCTCCAAGTAGAAGGCCAATGCTCTCTTGCAGTCCAATGTGTGCAACTGACGTTCAGCAGGGCGGGTATGCGGCCTGGGGAAGAATGTTGGCAAGACAATTGACTGGTTAAGATGGAACTCCGACACCACCTTCGGCAGGAACTTTGGGTGGGTGCGGAGCACTACTCTGTTGTGATGAAATTTGGTATATGGAGCATGAGCTACCAGGGCTTGAAGCTCACTGACCCTACGAGCTGAAGTAACTGCCACCAAGAAAATGACCTTCCAGGTCAAGTACTTCAGATGGCAGGTATTCAGTGGCTCAAAAGGAGGTTTCATCAGCTGGGTGAGGACGACGTTGAGATCCCATGACACTGCAGGAGGCTTGATAGGGGGCTTTGACAAAAGCAAGCCTCTCATGAATCGAACGACTAAAGGCTCTCCAGAGATGGCTTTACCTTCCACACGATAATGGTAAGCACTAATCGCACTAAGGTGATTCCTTACAGAGTTGGTCTTGAGGCCAGACTCTGATAAGTGCAGAAGGTATTCAAGCAGGTTCTGTGCAGGGCAAGAACGAGGTTCTAGGGCCCTGCTCTCACACCAAACGACAAACCTCCTCCACTTGAAAAAGTAACTCTTTTTAGTGGAATCCTTCCTAGAGGCAAGCAAGACACGGGAGACACCCTCCGACAGACCCAACGCAGTGAAGTCTACGCCCACAACATCCAGGCCATGAGAGCCAGAGACTGAAGGTTGGGGTGCAGCAACGCTCCGTCGTTCTGCGAAATGAGCGTCGGAAAATACTCCAATCTCCACAGTTCTTCTGAGGACAACTCCAGAAGAAGAGGGAACCAGATCTGACGGGGCCAAAAGGGCGCAATCAGAATCATGGTGCCGCGGTCTTGCTTGAGCTTCAGTAAGGTCTTCCCCACCAAAGGTATGGGAGGATAAGCATACAGGAGGCCGGTCCCCCAATGAAGGAGAAAGGCATCCGACGCTAGCCTGCCGTGTGCCTGAAGTCTGGAACAGAACAGAGGCAGCTTGTGGTTGGTCTGAGAGGCGAAAAGGTCCACCGAGGGGGTGCCCCACTCTTGGAAGATCTTGCGTATCACTCTGGAATGAAGCGACCACTCGTGCGGTTGCATGACTCTGCTCAGTCTGTCGGCCAGACTGTTGTTTACCCCTGCCAGGTATGTGGCTTGGAGGAGCATGCCGAACTGGCAAGCCCAACGCCACATCCCGACGGCTTCCTGACACAAGGGGCGAGATCCGGTGCCCCCCTGTTTGTTGGTGTAATACATTGCAACCTGATTGTCTGTCCGAATTTGGATAATTTGGCAGGACAACCGATCTCTGAAAGCCTTCAGTGCGTTCCAGATCGCTCGGAGCTCCAGGAGGTTGATCTGCAAATCCTTTTCCTGGAGGGACCACAGACCCTGGGTGTGAAGCTCATCGACATGAGCTCCCCACCCCAGGTGAGATGCATCCGTCGTCAGCACTTTCGTGGGCTGAGGAATTTGGAATGGACGTCCCAGGGTCAAATTGGTCCGAATGGTCCACCAGAGCAGTGAAGTGCGGCAACTGGTGGAGAGGCGGATGACATCTTCTAGATTCCCGGTGGCTTGGAACCACTGGGAAGCTAGGGCCCATTGAGCCGATCTCATGTGAAGACGAGCCATGGGAGTCACATGGACTGTGGAGGCCATATGACCCAGAAGTCTCAACATCTGCCGAGCTGTGACCTGCTGGGACGCTCTGGTCTGCGAAGCCAGGGACAGGAGGTTGTTGGCCCTCGCTTCGGGAAGGAAGGCCCGAGCCGTCTGGGTATTCAGCAGAGCTCCTATGAATTCCAGAGACTGTGTTGGCTGGAGATGGGACTTTGGGTAATTTATCACAAACCCCAGGAGCTCCAGAAGTTGAATAATGCACTGCATAGACCGGAGGGCTCCCGCCTCCGAGGTGTTCTTGACCAGCCAATCGTCGAGATATGGGAACACGTGCACTCCCAGCTTGCGTAGATACACCGCTACCACCACGAGGCACTTTGTAAACACTCGTGGGGCAGAGGCAAGCCCAAAGGGCAGCACACAATACTGAAAGTGCCGTGCGCCCAGGCGGAATCTGAGATACTGTCTGTGAGCTGGCAGTATCGGGATGTGAGTGTATGCGTCCTTTAAATCCAGGGAACATAGCCAATCGTTTTTCTGAATCATTGGCAGAAGGGTGCCCAAGGAAAGCATCCTGAACTTTTAATTGACCAGGAATTTGTTCAGGCCTCTCAGGTCTAGGATGGGACGCATCCCCCCTGTTTTCTTTTCCACAAGGAAGTACCTGGAATAGAATCCCTGCCCTTCCTGCCCGGGTGGTACGGGCTCGACCGCATTGGCGCTGAGAAGGGCGGAGAGTTCCTCTGCAAGTACCTGCTTGTGATGGGAGCTGAAGGATTGAGCTCCCGGAGGACAATTTGGTGGCAGGGAGGCCAAATTCAGGGCGTATCCGCACCGCACTATTTGGAGAACCCACTGGTCGGAGGTTATGAGAGGCCACCTTTGGTGAAAAAATTTTAACCTCCCTCCGACCGGCAGATCGTCCGGTACGGACACTTTGAGGGCGGCTATGTTCCCGTGGATCCAGTCAAAAGCCCGTCCCCGGCTTCTGCTGTGGAGGCGCAGGGGGCTGCTTAGGCGCACGCTGTTGACGAGAACGAGCGTGCTGGGGCTGTCCCTGTGCTTGAGGAGGCCTTCGGGCCGGCTGGGTGTACCTACGCTTGGCAAAAGAACAGGGCACAGCCTGCCGGGCCCGGGAAAAACGTCCACCTGCTGAGGTGGGTGCTGAAGGCGCCCGGTGGGACAGCTTGTCGAGGGCGGTTTCCCGCTGATGCAGTTGGTCCACCAGCTGCTCGACCTTCTCACCAAAGATATTATCCCCCCGGCAAGGGACGTCAGCCAGTCTCTGCTGGGTGCGGTTGTCCAGGTCAGAGGCACGCAGCCATGAGAGCCTGCGCATCACTATACCTTGGGCCGCAGCACGAGATGCCACATCACAGGTGTCATAGATACCCCTGGACAGGAACTTTCTGCACTGCCTTCAGCTGCCTGACCACCTCCTGAAAAGGCTTGGACTGCTCCGGCGGGAGCTTATCAACCAGGTCCACCAGTTGCTTCACATTGTTCCGCATGTGGATGCTCGTGTAGAGCTGGTAAGATTGGATGCGGGTCACGAGCATGGAAGATTGGTAGGCCTTCCTCCCAAACGAGTCCAGAGTGCGAGACTCCCGCCCCGGGGGCGCCGAGGCAGTATCCCTCGAACTCCGTGCCCTCTTGAGAGCAGAATCCACGACCGCCAAGTCATGAGGCAATTGGGGCCGCATTAACTCTGGGTCCGAGTGAATCCTGTACAGGGACTCTGCTTTCTTGGGGATGGTGGGATTAGATAATGGTCGCATCCAGTTCCGAAGCAGTGTCTCCTTAAGGACATTGTGCAACGGCACCGTGGAGGACTCTCTAAGTGGTGATGGATAGTCGAGGACCTCGAGCATCTCAGCCCTCGGCTCATCCACAGAGACCACGGGGAAGGGAATGCAAATAGACATGTCCCTGACAAAGGAGGCAAAGGAGAAGCTCTCAGGAGGCGAGAGCTTCCTCTCTGGTGAAGGCGTGGGGTCAGAGGGAAGGCCCACAGACTCCTCTGAGGAGAAATATCTGGGGTCCTCCTCTTCCCCCCACGAGGCCTCTTCCTCGGTATCGGACATAAGCTCATGCAGCTGAGTCCTCAATCGGGCCCGGCTCGACGTCGAGGCACCGAGGCCTCGGTGTCGTCGAGCGGTGGACTCCCGCGCCGGCGGGGACGAAGCTCCCTCCATCGACGTCGAAGGGGACTCCACCTGCGTGGCGGTCGAGACCGGCGCCGCAAGCGGCGGCGGTGTCGAAGGCCTCGCACCGGGCTAGAGCTCGCCGCGCCACAGTCAACGGCGCCGAGGGTGCAAGCACCCCCGGCACCGGCACAGCCTGGCGCATCAGCCCTTCCAGGATCCCCAGAAGGATGGCTCGGAGGCACTCGTCCAGGCCCGCTGTCGGGAAAGACGGGGGGGGGCCGGTAGAGGCGTCGGTGCCGGAAGCTGCTCAGGTCCAGGAGACTGCACCGAAGTGCTGGGACCCTGACGCGTCGGTACCTCCACTACCGAGGGGGACCTTTCCTCTCGACGCGGACGCTTCGGCGTCGATTCCTCTCCGGCACCTAGGGCCGGGCGCACCGATGGGGACCGATGACGGTGCTTCTTTGGTTTCTTGCGGTGCCCGTCATCGGCGCCAGGTGGAACGGAGGAGGAGGAGGTCGATCCCCCTCGGTCTCGAGGGGCCGGGTCGGACAGGGTTCGGTCCCGAGGGCCATGAGCAGAGGGAGTGACCGGGGCCGATTGCCCACGCGGCCTCTCACCCCTACCGTCACCGGAGGACCGGCGGGCCGATGGGACCTGTACTCCTGGGGTCGATGCCATCGGTGCCGATTTCGCGGACACCGGTACCGGTACCGAAGAACCGGCCGTCGATACCGATGCCGTCGAGGTCGACGTCGAGGGGCCGGCGCAAGTTCCAAAAAGACGGTCCCGAAGAACTTGCCTCGCAACCTGAGTCCGTTTCCGGAGACCAAGACACAAAGAGCACGACTTGATATTGTGCTCCGGCCCGAGGCACTGGAGGCACCAAGCGTGGGTGTCGGTCTGCGAGATAGGCCGGCCACACCGACCACACTTCTTAAATCCACTCGGGACCTTCGAGGACATCGACGGAAAAATCGTGTCGGCGAAGTTAAAGTCGTCGATGGTGGCGGTAAATCACACCTCGAAAAATAAAGCGACCGCGCGGCCACAAGGCCACAACGCGACGCCCCCGCTAGAAAACGAGGGAAAAATTCAGCGTGTTCTCTTCCTTTTTTTTTTTTTTAAGAAAGGGAAAAGGTTTGAAGCGCGCGGCAACACAAAACAAAAAATAAGCGAATTCGCGGACAACGCAACGGTTTTCCGGGGCTGACTAAGAGAGAGTGGCGACGCACGACTCTCTCCAGCGCGGAAAAGAAAAGACTGGCGGGAACGGTCGCGCACGGGCGGGAAGACGGCCACGCATGCGCGGTGGGCGTGCCCTGCGTGCGGACCGCCCGCGAAGCTTCTTCCGGTTGGTGGGGGCTGCCGCGGACGTCACCCAGTCGTGAGAACAAGCAGCCTGCTTGTCCTCGGAGAATCCTGGTGTACAAACTTGTATCTTGCAGAAGAAATGGCATACGGAGGGACCTGGAGTCCCTACGGCGCAGGTTCCGTAGAATACGGAGGGAGAGCCCAGAAATAAGGAGAGTGCGATAGCGCCTCAGGGCTCGACATAGGTATTATAAACAGGGCACCTGTAGTCATTTGTAAATGTATTTATTTAATAATGCAAATTTCATGTACAATATCAGTTTCCATGTGGCTAATAGGCAACTAGTAAGTCATAACACCTCTGTCCCACATCAAGGCCTGAGATTGCAGCTACCCTCCCATGACTGTGGCTGCAACTTCCAACTAACCTCCTATGAGATAATGAAATGACATGCAAAGGAGTGGGTGACATTGCAACAGCTATGACAGGGAAGGGTGCCTCATTTCTGTATCCCCCTTTCTGGGGTGGATACTGTTTCATGGTATTCCTGCCTGTGGTCCTGCCATTAGTGGATATCATAGCATGATTTTAAAGTAATAAAAAGAAATAGTGCTTCTCCCCTCCCCCCAACCAAAAAAAACTGGTCATCCAACCATAGTCACAACTCAAAATGCTAACAAGCTGCTGAGGAATGAGTGTGCCCTGCCAGCACATCCTGTATACTCTGTGTCAGACCAGCTTCCTGGGTTCCCTGTCATTTCATCTCATGCATCTCACATCCCAGGCGTATACCCCAGGGCTCACCACTGACCACACCTTTCACCATCCCTGCCTCATGCCAGCCAGCTTCTGCATTATGCAAGCCATGTTGGATATGCTGATCTCAAGGACAATCTTTTTACATACACTGGGTGGCAGCAGCAGGAGGAGGCTGAGGAGCAGGAGGAGGAGGAGGCTGAGGCGGCACAGGAGGAGGAGGAAGAGAGGACCATCCCCGATAAAGAGGAAGAAGGAACAGGTGGTCCTCATAGAAGGTGGGGAATGGGAGGTGCCACATGGGCCCAATGAATGGGCAAATATGCCTCCTCTGGAGAGGAAGGGAGAGGAGGAGCAGGAGCAGCAGCACCACCAGCACCACCACTGGACAACAGTGCCGCAGTACTGCAACTCCTGCAGCAACTGGTTGCTGTACTAAACCAGTTGCTGTTGGAGGTGGCAGCACTGCGGCACTGTACAGCAGTGGCTGGAAACACAGGGCCATCTCCTGCTGCTGCTAATAGACATTTTAAGAAGGGTCATGGAGGGAAGGGAGAAACCTCAATGATGGGACAAAAAAATGTTTTGTAAATAGTTTTTTTTAAATAATATATTACAATGTTAAACTTTTTCACATACCAGGGTCTGTCTCAACTTTATCACTACATATGTGGTATTATCAAATGCTGGGGTTGATGTGAGAGGAGGCAGCAATTTGGGTTGCATGACAGGTCAACTGTGACACAGAAACTTAGGGACATAGGTGTCGTAAGTGTGGCCATGTAGACGGCCACCTGTTCCTTCCAAGCTGCATGGCTGTATGGTAAAGGGGGGGGGGGGGGGGAGGCAGGATGGGCATTTCTGTTGAGGAACAGAAATTCTCATCCAGCCTCTCCCCTTACCATACAGCCCCACAGCACAGAGCTGTCTAAATAATAGGTATGTTGTCTAGCACTAGCGATCTGCAAAGTATAAACTTGCAGATAAGCATACGCGGTGCCTAGATAATTGTTTGCTCTCTGTTCAGCAGACCTTACCCACAACAAAAAACATTGGTGAGGGCCAGGAAGGAGCTACAAACAGCTGGGTCATCTTTTCACATTGAATCGTATATACTGTGGAGGAGAAAAGGGGAAACAACAGTGAAAGCTTTTATTGTGATGTTAACTTCATCACAATTGCAATATAATACATCAGGTACAGAAGAGCACAGGCTAGGGGAATTATATAGGCACCACGCTATAGCCACCTACAGATAATTTAGAATAGGAACTGTAACGAGAACTCCTCTCCCTCACCATGACTTAAGGGTTCAAAGGCCGTGGCAGGCACGCACCTGTGGCCACCTAGAAAATGGTTTGCAGGATAGAATTTAGCAATGTTGTTGTTCCATAACTATGGAGGAAAGTAGGACTGTGTTCAATAATGTGGAAAAGACATTCAGTGCACATATGCTTCCCCACTCCCCACCAACCTTGTGAATGGGTGGGCACTTCATAAAAGGGAACTGGGGTTCACCACATAAAGAAGGATGGAACCTACTGGGGAGACACCTGAGGTGCAAAGCGTGAGAAAAGCTACCAGATGTGGATACCCGTGAACCTGGTGAAAATAGAGGTAAGATTTGAATCCAGAAAACATATACAAAATGGGGAGCCCTTGGCCATGAGGGATGCACACATCCATTCTCAGGGCCTCTTCCCCTCCCCCACCCCACAGGCAGTCACAACTGAATGTGTCCAATAGAGAACAAGACATCTGTACAATGAATTGGGTAGAAACAATCATCACTATCAGAGTCCAGTGTATTAGAGTCCACTGCTGTCGCTTGCAATCCTGTTGACCAGCTGCAGTGCTGTAACCTGTCCTGCAAGATGCAAGAAGTGTTTGTTTAGCACCTACATAGCAGAAAGGGAAGAGGTGGCTAAGAGGTATGAGCTTACCTTGAACTTGTGGTGCAAGAAATTGCCAAAGGAACACCAATCTGTTTTCTCCAAGGGGCCAGAGGCTGGCTGCTTCAACTAAGGAGAGAGAATGGAGGGTGTAGAAATATGCTGTCACTTGCTTTCAGTGAAATACAGGCCAAGGGCTCAGACTAAGAGCTAGGCCTCTAAGAATCAAAGTTCACCTCTTACACAGATACATTTCACTGCAGCAAATGCTGAAATGAGGTAATTGAGAGCAGATAGAGGGAGGGGGAATCTGCTCTATAAACAACAGCTGAACTGGCACTAGCAAGAAGTCATGAGCAAAGATGTTTTGGCTAGTGGAAGATAGTAGTGGGTCAGGTGCAAGTAAGGGGGCTGGAGGGAACTTGGAAGCATGTCACATCATTTTTTGATACCTAGAGCTTGGAAACATATGAAGTCATTGTTATCAACCGATAATGGCCAAAGACTGCTGATGAGAATGTGGGGGTCCATAGGAATGAATGGTACAAGAAATGTATGAAAAGGGCAGTCTGCTAGGGTATAGTCAGAGAAGGCAGAAGAGAGAAGACAGACTGCACAAGCTGTTGAGGCAGCCATGGGCAGAGAAAAATCATATTTGTTAATTCTAACTTTTCAGTCCTGCAAGTGAAGGAATGCCACATGGTTCAGATTATTTTGAAAGTCTAGCTTTAGCTAAGCTAAAGGTTAAAAAGGTCAGAGAGAGAAACTTCTTTGACCCCTTGTGATTGATGGATTGCTAAATGCTGGCACATCTGTATACTATTATGAATGAACAAGGCATGAGCCAGACATACGGTAGTTTAAAAGGATTAGGCTGAAATGCTGTTTAGTTAGAAGAAAAGAATTAGATTTTAGAAGTGCTTAATATGTAGATATTCCTGATATTTAGAATATGTCTTATAAGGGATACTGATTCTGTGTATTTTAGAATATGTGTATTTTGTGTAGTTAATATGTAGAATACCTTTTTAAATCTAATGTTTGTTCAACTCTTTGCCTTACGTTCTGAGTAGGGCTGCAGTGAAAAGGTCAGCATATGGTTTGAATTTTCTGCAGTTCTGGCTGGTTCAATGTATGAAGCTAATAAGTGAAAGAGGTCAGAGAAGTCAGCTCTCTTCTCCTTGATTGATTAGCTAAGTATAGGAATGGTCTTGAAAGTAATAACAAACTATAGTTGTATGCTATTAAGTAAGACTGGCCCTTGACCCCTTAATGAATGCCAGAGTTCAGTTAGCAGTTAGTATGGAGTTGACTAGGAATATGAGAATTTAATAATAATAAAATGTAAGAGACTGGTACCAAATTGTCTAGCGTGAGAGGCCCCAGGTCATAGGTCAGTTTGAGAAATATCAAACCTATGTAACTGATATTTTTAAAGTAATGATTGGCTGAGGCAAGGTAACCAATCTATTCTTTACCATCTGGAAAGTAAGGGGGGCTAGAGAGGGGGATAGCACTGTATTTAAGTGGGAGCAGAAGCAGCTTACATCAGAAAGAGAGCTGAAGGAACAGACAGAAGAGGGAGAGACAGCAGAAGAGAAGCAGCTGAGACAGAAGCCACAAAGACACAGAGAGCTGAGAAAGAGAAGAAGAGACTTAATGCTGATGTCCTACTTTGTTTGCTGGCAAATAAAGAAGATTTCTCCCTCATTCTGGTGTGTGCTGCTTGACTCCTGAAGTACCACAGATTCTGCTAACAATAGGGGTAATTCATGCATCCATTCCTGCAACACTGTGAGTCACGAAGAGCTGTTCCACTGAGTTCCAGATATGAATGCCTAATTGCCTGTACTGCCTTCGGTGAGATGCTTAATAAAAATATATTATTATATCCACTGAATCCCGGGTGACCTTCTGATTATGGAGCTTGTTATTGCCCAGACTGTGTAAAACAGTCTGAGCAGATTCGAGGTCAGAGTAATTAATCATGGTATGGGAACACGCAATTATTTACATTTTGGTGACCTCCCGACCGTGCTTTAGGCTTTGCTAAACACTGGGATGTGTTCTATATTTTTTGTGGGCTTTCTGCTTTGTTCTGGGCTACTAGAACAGCACATTTAATTTAAAACAATTTCTTAGTCTTTCTCCATCATTTCTAAAATGCAATGAAACTTAGTGCTCAAGGTCTTTTCTTCCGGGAAAGCTGCCAAAGCCAGATTGTTTATAGAATGAACCCTGCATGTTCCGTACATGGAGATAACATGCCATGCTGAAGCAGAATTGGCACAGTGAGTTTAAAAGTAATTTTTTGTGTGCTTTGTTCTCTGCCCTAAGCGAGCTGCAAATGTGCTGCTTCTTTTCCTGTTAGCCTTCTACTGACAGCAGAAAGGCTTTCCCATAGACCTGCTCTGTACTGAGAGTTAGGTATTTTCCGTCATCCAGCATTACAATGTTTTTAACTATGAGCACGCTGGTTTGCTCTCACTTCTACTTAATCCTTACTTTCTGAATTATCAGCAAGACTACCGTTTCTGGCTTAAATCTGCATTTTTTTGTTAGTTTCCCTTCAGTGCAGACTGACCCCCCCCCCCCCCCCCCCTTTGTGGAGGTTACGGACTTGTTTCCCACCAAAAAGTGGAGTGTTGAAGTCTTTTGTGGCCGCTATTTCCCCTCAAACAGGGAGTGTTGAGCGCCTACTTAACCTTTACCAAGATGTTTTTTTAGGGTTCTGCACTTTATACAGGAGAGGTTGGAACTGATTTCCCACAGCAAGATAGGTGGAGTGTGGCAGTCTTAGGTAAGATCCTCGTGCTCTCTGCAAAGGAGGGTTTGGGCTGGTTTCCCACTTACAGTGGAGAGTTGCAGTCCCATGTAGATCCGTGCGGGTCTACTTCCCTTTGCATACGAGTATTGGGAACCTACTGTCCCTGTACAAAGCAGTGGTTTTTAGGGTCCGGTTGTCCCTCTTTCCAGAAGAGTTTTACAGTCCTACGTCCCTTTGTGAACACAAAGGAGTGGTTTTTGAGGGTGCCCCCATCAGGGTACTATCCAAATGTTTATCTGAAAATTACATTTCGTTTTAGAGGTTTGAAGTTGACCAAACTGTGTGTGGTAAGGGCGTTTTTGGGCAGCCGTGTCTTAAGTTTCTTGTAATGGCTCCTGGTAAAAAATGATATAATTAGTAGACGCATTAGTCTCAGGTTTAGAATGCGGGGTTCACTCAGTCCCTTGACGACTAAGTATAGATATTACGATATTACTGTGTCTTGTCCCAGTGAGCCAAAGTTGAAGTGGCTCTGCAAATTACCGTGGGAAACCCACTCTTCTTACTCAGACGCAATCGCAGGTCGCCTGGGTAAACGTGGGGTATCTGATTATCTCCCTTTTGTGAACCCTCCCTCAATTGCAGTGTGTGTGATGCAAGCCTTGGAGGAGTATCCCTGAATGAGTGGAGAGTTTTGAAGAGAGGTAAGTATATAATTCACTTTATTTTTTTGGATCAATTTTTAATGCAGATTTAGGTACAGTGCCAGCCTTGTTGTATTTCCTTTACTACTAGTTAGTCTGTTAGACTCCTTTCACACTGTAATATAGTTAAGCACATAATTACATAACACCATTTGTGCCACTCTTTGTGCCATACACTTTTCTGACCATGGCCATCCCCTAGAGACTGTTCTAGAGTATTTCCCTTTTGATAAATACCTTAATGCGATAGATGAATTTATCCTTATTGGGGCGCAGGAATATAATCCCAAATCTCTGCACCCTTCCCAAAACCAGGCACATCCACCTTTCAACGTGGCTGCCCCTACAGCTCCACCTCCATGTGAGGGGGCTCTGCCTCCATATGAGTCAGGGTTCTCCAACGAACTTCTAACCCAGCCCTCTAAACTAGTGAACTCCCTGTTATTCCCCATCCCTTCGGGCAATGCTTATCCAGGTCAGTCACAAGTTGACGTTATGACTACCCTTGACAAAATGGACCAGGCTCACAGTGTTTTGCGGCAACCAAAAGTTGCCAGCCGAAATCATTGCGCACATAGAATGTTGGCGCTGCCATCAGCTAGGTCATTTTGCTGCCGAATGCCGCCAAAATTCACAGTCTTTTCATAGGCATGCCCGGCGTAATAATCCCCCTGTCCAGCAATCGTTCCCCTTGTGGAACCCGGACCAACGCCATTCTCAGTGACTAGGCATGGTCTGTACCCAAGCAGATTATAAGGACTCTATGATCACTCTGCTCAACGGTAATGTTGTGAACAATGCTTAAGCTATTAGATTGAAGAATAGGAGTTATCCCAAATACAAATGAATTGTCCATTATATGCAGCAGCTGACTCTGTGTGTGTTATGAAAAAAAAAGAAAATCCCCAGATTCTTTAGTAAGTTACTTTCAATGTCAGTATTTGTGTGTGTCGGGTGGATAGAGACTGATTGTTATGATTGGGGTCAGAACCCCTCTCAAACTTACCTCTTTCCTGGGGGGTTAGCTTCTTAGCTGGCTTCTGTTTCTTTTCTCTGTCCTTTCTGAGCTGGCTCTGTCTCTCTGTGCTGGCAGCTTCCAGCAGCATGGGGTTAATTGTTTTACTTTACTACAGCTGTGTGGGTGGACTGAGCTAGCTCTACCTCTCTTTGGGTGTACTGGCTTCAAGTGCTTCACGGTGTTGCATTAGTGTGGGTTGGGCCTCTATGGATTTCAGTGTGCTCTCTGGGTCAGTGTGCTGTTGCCTGGGTCTAGGGAGTGTGACATCATCAGGGAGGGCCTTGATAAGGAAGTGGTGTTGTTTCCTTCAGAGCCTTTGCAACGGTGGTGTTTGCTTTAGGTAGGGTGGTGCAGTGTGCACTTTTGACTTTGTGTCTAGTTTCCCTGCTTGCTTTTGCTAAGGGCCAGGTTAGTGTTAGTGCAGTGTGCACTGGTGTCTGTGTGTTTAGCTTTCCTGCTTTTCCCTTATGGTTCCCCTGCTTTTCCCTCTTGGTTTTGGAAGCATTGCTGTGTGAAGGGCTTTGGAAGCTCTGTTGCTGATAGAAGTACTTCAGGGTTTGGTGTTGTTAGGAACACTGCAGGGTTTGCTGTTAGAAGTACTTCTGGTGTTTGTGCTATTGGGAGCATTGCAGTCTTTGCTGTTGGTGTTTGGTGCTTTAGAAGCACTTTTGGCTTATGTGTTAGCTTCCCTGCTTTTTCCTTGTGGCTCCCCTGTCTTCCCTTTTAGTGCTAGGAGCTCTTCTGGTTGCTTGCCAGAGTAGTGCTTAGGAAGCACCTTGTTAGTTTAGTATCTAGCTTGCTAGAGCAGTGCTTAGGTAGCTTGTTAGTTTTGTGTTTAGCTTGTTAGTGTAGAGCTCTGCTTGTAGCTTGGTGCTTAGTAGCACCTGTGTTAGCTTTGTGTTTAGTTCCCTGCTCTGTTAGTTTAGGGCTTAGGAAGTCCCTTTCTTGAGCAGGGCTTAGGAGCTCCTGTTTAGTATAGGGCTTAGGAAGTCCTTTTGTCAGTTTACTGTTAGGAACACTCCTGCTGGTTTAGGGCTTGGGAGCACGTAGATCAGTTTAGGTTTAGGAGTGCTTCTGTTTCCAGTCCTGGTCCCTGTGTCATCCGGTATCCAGTAAGTCCTGCCGGCTACTCGAACCCAGGAGCTCAACTCCTGGAGGGCTTAGTAGCTAAGTGCAGGTGAAGCTGTATGGACCAGTCCGGTGTGCTCCAGTCCGGTGTTCCAGTCCTGTGTCCTCCAGTCCGGGGGATTCCAGTCCAGTGTTCCAGTCCGGGGGGTTCCAGTCCTGTGTCCTCCAGTCCGGGGAATTCCAGTCCAGTGTTCCAGTCCGTGTGTTCCGGCTCGCTGGGCGGTGCCTGCAGTCCCTGCCGGTGTTGGTGTGCTTGCCCAGCGTTGGTTGGTGGGTTTTGCCTGCTGCTGTCGCTCCTCGTCAGCAGCCCAAGGGCTCACGTTTGCTCCAGAGCCCAGCCCCGCGGGCTCTGAACCTGAGAACCTGACACTGATCACCTTTATCCACTTTGTCTCTTATTTCACAAACATTGAAGCAGAGCTGTTAGAAAGGGAGAAGTGTCCTTGCTCCGTAGATAACAGCAAGCTTCTAGATTGTTGGCTGGTTGCCTGGATTTAGGGCAGCTATGTATTTTTTTCTTTTCTAGTTCTGAGACACCATTTTAGTAGCTAACTATCCTGCTTATTTTCGAAAGAGAAAAACGCCTATAGTGCGACCTAAATCGGGAGATAGATGTTTATCTCACAAAAACGATTAAATCAGTATAATGGAAAGAAAACTTTAAGTGCGTCCGTTTCGCTCGTACGCTCAGATACAAACGCCCAAATAAGGGGCGTGTTGGGGCGTGTCAAGGGCGGTGTTACGAGGTGGGCGTCTACAATGTATAACGGATAGCGAAATGACTTAGGGTGGGCGTGAACATGGGCGTCATTGCTTAGACCCGAAATAAAAGCGACCAGAGCAAGGGGGAAATCGTCTTTAGACCCAATAGCGATTGTGTGCAGTTGGAGAGTGGCGCGATCGGTGTTGGGAGAGCTGAATTGGTGGTTGCAGAGAAAGCTGAGTGTGAGGAGTACCTGTAACGTTCGTCTGTCTGCCCTAGTCGGCACGTTGTCACCCTCACCTGCCTCTTTTGTGTCTTACCTTTTGACCTTTCCCTACTCCTCCTCCTTGCTCTATCGGTCCCTTCCCCTTCCCTTCCCCCTATCCCTCTCTTCACTGTTCCCACGTGTAGATTGTATTGCCTGACTTCCCTTTGTCTCTGTGTTCCCTGTACTGTTTGGGGAGTGACTGGCCAGAGGGTGTGTTCAGAGTGAGATTCTGTGTGCGGCTGTTGTTTCAGTACTACTACTAATACTTGCACTGGTGGAGAAATGGATGCACTAAATTCACTGGTGGCTTCCATGTTAGAGGAACAGGCCACACACCGCAGGAGCTATTCACGGCCCCGAGTGTTCAGGCCCCGCACCACCTTCCTACAACTCACTGACCAACAGTGTCTGACAAGGTTCAGGTTTGATAAGGCCACCATTGTGCAGCTTTGTGAGCAGCTGAAACCCCTCCTTCAGCCCCAGACCCATAGGAATAACCCCATCCCTGTGCACCTCAAAGTCACTGCCTCTCTCTCTGTCCTGGCCACTGGGAGTTTCCAATCCGTATTAGCTGCTAACACAGGGCTCACCCAGGCTTCTATTTCACACTGTCTCACCCAGTTCCTGGATGCCTTTCTAACTCACACCTCTCACTACATCACTTTCCCCACCACCCCCCAGGCCCTGCACAACAACATGGCCACCTTCTATGCTGTTGCTAGATTCCCTTCGGTCATAGGTGTGATTGACTGCACACACGTCCCACTCAGGCCCCCCCAGCCACACGAAGCCACCTACAGAAACAGGAAGGCATTTCATTCCATGAACATGCAAGTTGTGTGTGATGCCCAGGGGGAGATATTAGACATGTGCCAGGTACCCCGGTTCCACCCACGATGCCTACATCCTACAGCACTCGGGCATCTTCCGCAGGTTTGAGCGAGGGGAGTTCACCGGTGGATGGCTACTAGGTAAGTGCAACATGGATGTACCCGTGTATACCTCCTCCACTGGGCAACCATCCGCCCTGGCTTCCTCCACCTCACTCCACAACCCACTATCCTAATCCCCCCTCCCCCCCTGTACCTGCTCCAAGCAATACACACTCATCTATTTCATTCTGCTTCTCTCCAAAGGTGACCGAGGCTACCCGCAGAGGACATGGCTCATGACCCCCGTGGTGCATCCACAACCAGGGGCAGAAGAAACCTACAACAGGAGGCATCGCAGCACCCGGGGGATTATTGAGCGGACCTTTAGCTTCTTGAAAAACCGGTTCCGCTGTCTGGACCGGTCTGGAGGAGAGCTGCTCTACAGTCCAGAAAAGGTGGCCAAGATCTTTGTGGCGTGCTGCATGCTGCACAATTTGGCCCAGCGCAGAGGACAGGCCCTCCCAGAAGAGCCACAGCCACCAGACGAGGCACCAGATGAGCAGGAAGAGGAGCCCCCTCTACCCCCAGCCCACAGAGCAGAGCTCACTGCTTACCAGCTTGGCGTCAGAGCCAGACAAAGACTCATTGAAACAAGTTTTGTGTGAAAGTAAGTGCACATTTATTTGTAATACATAAGTGTTACCATCACATCACATCACACCCACCACCACCACCACCACCCACCAAACCTCACCCTCCAGCATGTGCCATCACTTTCTCCGGCCCCTCCCCGTCCCCTCTTAGCCCTCCCACGGACTTCCTTTGCAGCTGGTGCTGCAGGGGAAGTCTGTTCAGACTCCTCCGATGGGCTACTCCCACTATCCTCCTCCATATCCACACAGCAGCCTGCGGCTTCGGCTGTGCTGTGGAAATCCGGCCACCTTGTTGGCTGTAGCCTTGCCACAGGACCCAGAATGGGAGCTGGTTTGGTGGGTGCTGCACTAGTGGCTGCGGAGGCGCCCGATCTCAGGGCCCACCTCTTAGCTGGTGGTGGTTGCTGCCCACTGGAGGAGGAAGTGGATGGCAGGTCTTGCTGCACCACCACCGGTGGAGTAGGTGCTGTGACCTGAGGGCGCAGGCCTTCAATGCTGTGCTGCAGCTGTTCCAGTTGCTGGAGCACCTCATGGTGGGCTTGGCGCTGTGCCTGGAGCAGTTCCTGGTGGGCTTGGCGCTGCGCCTGCAGTGCTTCCCGCTGCAGCTCTAATTTTTGTTGCTGGTACTCCTCTAAGCCCACATTGTGCCGCAGCAAATCAATGGCCAGCCGCAGGACTTGCCTCCTTTGGCTGGAGGGCCTGTGGCGAGGAGCTGGCCCCCTATATGCATCCTCCGCATCAGAAAACTCAACCGGTGGTGGAGGTGCCGCCTCTGCCGGTGGTGCTGGTGGAGGTTGGGCCACTAGTGCTGGTTCTGCAGGTGGTGGAGGTAGAGGCTGCACTGGTGCAGGTGGTGGTGATAGAGGCTGGACTGCTGCTGCAGGTGGTGGCGGTAGAGGGTGCTCTGGTGCAGGTGGTGGAGGTAGAGGCTGCAATGGTGCAGGTGGTGGTGGTGGTGGTAGAGGCTGGACTGCTGCTGCAGGCGGTGGAGGTTGAGGCTGTCCTGCTGGTATAGGCCTTTTTTTGTGATTGGAGGCCACTAGGGCCAGCCTCATCAGAGTCATCACCTGTATAGCACAAGGGTGAGGATGTGTATTGGTGAAAACAACCCACTTTTGTCTTTCAGCATTCATCTACATAGCCCCACACTTCATGACACTGCAAAGAGATGGTGAGGAAGATTGGGTTTGAGACCCATGTGAACGACAGCCCCACAGGCAGCTGGGTACAGCTGGTGGACGGACAGCCAAGACAAGGACACCGCTCACAACTTTGTGGACCCGGACAAGCTGTTTGTTGTATATTAGTTAAAGTGAAGGACATTTGAGCGTGTCTTGTGTTACTACTGACTTGGTACACTGCCTAAAACTGCTTTATGACCCCGATTACAGGCTCCTTAAGTAGCACACATGTGGTCCACACTAACTAGAGCACAAAGGTGACAGAAGGAAATAGGCACAGTTTGGTGATGATGGGAAAATAGGAGGGAGTAGGGAAGGAAGAGGCCCAAAGTTGTGCCACAGAGTAGAGTAGTAACCTACACACACCCATAGGATAGGAGCCAAGTGTAAAATATTATTGGGGGCGCTAAGCCCAGTGCAATTAAGCCCTCCCTGGACACCTACATGATATTTCCTCAATATTAGGGGTGCTCAAACACCCACTGAGTCTCCTCTTATGACACACATTAATACTACCACTACTCAGACACCTTACACTGTAATGAAGCTGCACACACAGGACAAGTAAGAGGGAAGCCAATGACTACGGTAGGAATAGAGAGTAAGGGTACAGAGCAAGTGAGTAGGGGGTAGGAGGTGAGACACCATCATAAAGGTGGGCGTTTATTCCACATACTCTTCCCCCACCTCCCTCCTCCCCCTGGCCCCAACTTGTATAACACAGTGTAGTGCAGCACAACAGATATCCCAACATCATAATAGACAACCTACCTGAGGCCTCAGGCTGGGCCGAAGTGTCAAGTGATCCCGTGGATGTCCTCCTGGGGTAGCAGGGCGTGGACCATCAGCTCCATGGGGGTGAGGTTGGCTGTGTCATGTGCTGCGGGATTGGCCCCAGCCTTCCTCCTCACATCCCTCCTCAACTTGCGCCAATTGCGCTTACAGTCCTCCACGTCCCTTGCAGAGTGGAAGACCGCATTCACCCTGTCACGGACTGCCTCCCATTCCCGCTGCTTGGTGGTCGCAGCCAGTCTCTGCCCTGTGGGAGCAAACAGGTTGGTGTGCCGTTGCTGTATCTCCTGCACCAGGAGCTCCACCTCGGCATCTGAGAAATTACCCTTCCGGGTTGGGGGCTGGCGTGGCGGCATTGTACCAATGGGGTTTCGAAAATACGGAGTGGGCGTTTATATCGTTGCCAGGAACACCCATTTTGGTCGGGGGATAGGCGTGTCTGATATGGACGCTGTAATTTCGATTATACACATAATTGCTAAACGTGCCCAGCTGAGATAGCGATTTGGAGCTCCTGATTTCGATTATGGGTAGATAACTATGGGCGTCTCCACCTGCCTTCCCCTTCTTGATTGCCATTTAAAGCGCCATTTTATGTGCTGGCAGTTCTGATTCACGTGAGTTCTCACGTGTTACCCACATTTATATTAAGGTTTGTGTTTGTCAAGGTATGCTTCGGGACACCTGTGTATTTTGGGGGGGTTGTTATTTGTGGTTGCCTTCAGCCCACAACGCTTCCGTATCCATCCTTTGGCCCTCTTCCTGTCTCCCATTCTCTGTGCCTGGTTGTAGCAGGCAGTCTGTGGGAGCTAAGAAATTGCTACAATCGCTCCAAATCAGGCACCCCTCCCTCGGTAAGGGTCATTTCACTGAGGCAGATGTCCAGCTAATGTTCCAGAAGATAGAAACAGACGTTCATGGTAAGCTCTTATTTCTCTGTCACCTCTTCTCCTTTCTGCTCATTATCAAGGAGTGTGCATTCACTGTATGTAGTCTGCAGTCATGTCTTAGCTTTCTTTTCTGCAGGTTCCTGTGCACTGGTTGGAGGCCATCAGCCCCGTACTGTGTGGTTCTGCCAGGTCCTCAATGCTGTGGGCCAGCTGTTGCAGCTGCTGTATTGGTTCCCCTTAGGTTCAATCCTTTGTTTGTGTGCTGAACCCCAGTCCCCATTTATGAAATGGCCACCCATTCTCACTTTTGATAGGAGAGGGAGGGGGAACTATATAGGCAAATCATGTTTTTAGCACAGTATTGAACACACACAGTCCTACAAACCTCCATAGTTCTAGAACAACAACATTTCTAACATGTAGGCTGTAAACTAGTTTCAAGGTGGCCACAGGTAGTGCCTACTGAGCCCTTAAGACATGGTGAGGGAGAGAGTTTGTGGTAACAGGTCCAAACCCAAATTACCTGCAGGTAGCTACATCCTGATGGCTGCCGTGGCCTAGTGGTTAGATCACCAGCAATTCCCACTCCTGCCCCTTGTGATCTAGAGCGAGCCACTTAACCCTCCATTGGCTCAGGTACAAACTTACAGTCCTCCTGGGACAGGGAAAGACCTGGAATGTAGGTCACCTTGACCTCCTACTTAAAAAAGGTGGACGGAGTTTGACGTCGCAGCACGTTGACGTCCTGCACGTACAACGTGCTGCGACGTCAAACTCCGTCCAACTGGAAGGATGCATTGCAGGTTTAACAGCACGAGGATGAAGAAGTTAAAGACCTCGGCTGGGCTGGCGAGGGTTGGGGTCCCCCGCCAGCTGAAGTAATATTTTAAAAAACCGGCAGAAGCGGACCTCGGGGGTAGGTGACCGCGGTAGGCGGGGAAAGGGTTGGCGGTAGGCGGGGGAGGGTTAACAGCGGTAGGGGGGTCCAGGGCGAAATCTGCGGGGGCCCAGGCCCCTGTGGCCCCACGCAGATACGCCCCTGGTTTAACATCTTGTCACATTAAATTATTTGCTTTGAAAAAGTGTCTAATTTATTGTGTAGACTGTCCGGTTTTTTAGTGACGTCACTTTTTAGTGAAACAAATAATTTCTTTTTTTATTACAAACAGTCTGAATAATAAAATGCTCACCGTTCACTGCTTTCTGTCCAAGTCTCTTTTGATTACAGACAGCTGTATTTTCTTTTTCTGGTACAGGAGAAATTAAAGTTTTTTCCCTTCCGTTTGCTCTCCTGCATCACTGTGTGTGGGTATGTGTAAAGATTTCTGAATTTTATTGTACAGCGATCTTTAACATAGACTGTACTTTATTTTAGCCTGTGCAGATTCGTGTGCCCATAAATTATGTCCTGATAATTTTTTATCTTACTCAAGTTTTACGGCCGTCCCTGTTACGGCTAAGTCAATTGCATTTGTATACATTCCATCTTCTTTTTGTTTCAAAGCGCGCTGATTCACAAAGCAGAGGAATATTTAAAATGCAGTACAATTTTTAATTTCCAAATTATAGATTCTTTCTTGCTTGATCTATATATTGTAAAGATCAACCAAGGTTTCAGGCTTATTTACTTCATTACGATTTGAACTTTTTTTTACAGCTAAATTTTATTAGCTTGGGTTCCAAGCTTGCCATTATTTGTTCCCAAAAATATATAATAATAATTCTGTAAAGTAGTAAGCACAGTATGTGCTTTCCCTGACACTTTTTGTGCTTCTCAGTACATCGTCTCTTTACTCCTGCATGCCTACCTTTGTTTTTCTGCCCTATTGTGGAATTGTATTCTCTTTAATTACATAGGAGATCACTTGTTCCGGTGACATACTTTTCAACTTTATTTTTTATTTTCTGAATTTGAGAACTGTTTTCATCCTTATTTTAGCCACCAGAGGGAGTTACCATAATACAGATTTTCAGTTATGTTTTGATTTGTAGTGCATTTCAGTGGAAAGCAAAATGGATGAAAAACTCCCATTGATTCTTGGGTAATACTATGTGAACAGTTACAGAATGTCCCATCTGTGGCCGTGACAACCCTCAGACTTACCCTGTTTCTGGGAGTCAGTGTCTGTGCTGGCTTCTGCTTGTCTCTGTGTCTGTGTCTGTCTTAGGTTCTCTCTGGCTCTGCGTGCTGATTGCCCTACTGAACCTCACCTGTGTGGGCTATGCCTCTTCCAAGATGGCTGCCACCTCCTCCTCTTTGCCAGTATCCAAGATGGCCCCCGCTGTTCCTTCCTATGGGATGACTGCTCTGAGTGTCAAGCCTCTGTTTGGTTGCAAGGTGATTGCTGCAGCTGTGGCTCTGGTGTTGGAGGGCTTTATTAATGACTTGAAGACTACAGTCCTGGCCTTTGCATCTCATCTAAAGGTCCTGGTGTATAGAGTGCTCTGTACACAGTTTCAGTGTTTGCTCTGTGTGAGTTTCTATGTTTGTTAGACTAGCTAGCTTAGGCACCGTGTGGCTTGTAGCCTGTGTATAGCTTTGCTAGTGCTCTGTGTTTGTGTAGACTAGCTAGCTTAGGCACCGTGTGGCTTGTAGCCTGTGCTTAGCTCTGCTAGTTCTCTGTGTGTGTTTCCAGTGCATGACTAGTTAGCTTAGGCACCGTCTGGCTTGTAGCCTGTGCATAGCTCTGCTAGTTCTCTGTGTGTGTTTCCAGTGCATGACTAGTTAGCTTAGGCACCGTCTGGCTTGTAGCCTGTGCATAGCTCTACTAGTTCTCTGTGTTTGTTTCCAGTGCATGACTAGTTAGCTTAGGCACCGTCTGGCTTGTAGCCTGTGCATAGCTCTGCTAGTTATCTGTGTTTGTTTCCAGTGCATGACTAGTTAGCTTAGGCACCGTCTGGCTTGTAGCCTGTGCTTAGCTCTGCTAGTTCTCTGTGTGTGTTTCCAGTGCATGACTAGTTAGCTTAGGCACCGTCTGGCTTGTAGCCTGTGCATAGCTCTGCTAGTTCTCTGTGTGTGTTTCCAGTGCATGACTAGTTAGCTTAGGCACCGTCTGGCTTGTAGCCTGTGCATAGCTCAGCTAGTTCTCTGTGCTTGTTCCTAGTGTTGGACTAGCCGCCCTTGCTAGCCACTATCCCAAGACTGTGTTGGTTCCTAGTGTTAGACTAGCCGCCCTTGCTAGCCACTATCCCAAGACTGTGTTTGTTCCTAGTGTTAGACTAGCCGCCCTTGCTAGCCACTATCCCAAGACTGTGTTTGTTCCTAGTGTTGACTAGCCGCCCTTGCTAGCCACTATCCCAAGACTGTGATTGTTCCTAGTGTAGACTAGCCAGCTTAGGCACCGTCTGGCTTGTAGCCTGTGCATAGCTCTGCTAGTTCTCTGTGTTTGTTCCTAGTGTTAGACTAGCCGCCCTTGCTAGCCACTATCCCAAGACTGTGATTGTTCCTAGTGTAGACTAGCCAGCTTTGGCACCGTCTGGCTTGTAGCCTGTGCATAGCTCTGCTAGTTCTCTGTGTTTGTTCCTAGTGCAGACTAGCCAGCTTAGGCACCGTCTGGCTTGTAGCCTGTGCATAGCTTTGCTAGTTCCCTGGGTTTGTTCCTAATACTTGACTAGCCAGCTTAGGCACCGTGTGGCTTGTAGCCTGTGTAAAGCTTTGCTAGTGTCTGTGTTGTTTCCAGTGCATGACTTGTTAGCTTGGGCACCGCTTAGTTGTTAGCTGGTGTATAGCCTTCCAAGTCTCCTGAGTTTGCTCTGTGTATGTTCCTGTGTATGACTGGTTTGCCTAGGTATAGCGTTCCTATTAGCCTGGGTACAGTTTACTAGTCATTGTGTTGATTCCTGCCGACTGCCAGAACCCGGACAGTCCCTGCTTGTCTGCCTTGCCTTCGCCTAGGTGCCAGGGGGCACTCCTGGATCTTCATTCCTGCTGTTCCTGTAAGTCCTACCGGCTGCCAGAACCTTAGGGCTCAACCCTCAGGGAAAGGCAGACAAGTGTAGGTGAAGCCTAGGTCCAGGGTGTTCCAGTTCCGCGGGTTCCGCTCCAGTGTGTTCCAGTCCAGCGGGTTTCACTCCTGTATGTTCCAGTCCAGTGGGGCCACTCCAGTGTGTTCAGTCCAGCGGGCCCCACTCCAGTGCGCACCCGTCCGGTGCGTTCCAGTTCCGAGTGTTCCGGTGTAGCACTCCAGTCCGGAGTTCCGGTCCAGTCTTGTTTCCTCTCTACCTGGAAGGTGATTTTGCCTGCCACTGCCGCTCCACGGTAGTGGCCTATGGACTCACAAACCCCGCGCTCCCGGGGAAGAAGCCTGAAGGTATGCCAAGGTCCTTGAGAGCGCGGCAAGCGCGAGAGACGCGACACAGAAATGGTAATTTGATATGTAAGGTTCCAGAGATGTTTAGAAGTTCTTTAGCTGTTCATGTGTAATTTGAAAGTACTTTTTGCAAGTGCATATTATTGGAAAGTCACATGGCAGAATATTTAGAGAGTATATTGCATGTCGAGATGGTGAGAGAATGTGGATAAAGGTGCAGAGCTATGTTGAAATGTTTGAATAAGGAAATGTATATGGTGTCCTCTTTCTAGTATACTCTTTTTAATAGGCTAGAATAATAATAGATTTATTATTCCAAATTAACGTTAACTAGATTTGCCCATTATAAACACCAATTCGGTCCTACCTTCTCTGTTTTATTTTTCCCTTATTTACTCTACGTTGGCATCCTTTTGAAGCATGCTGCGACACTAGTCTCCTAGCAGTGCCACCTACGGCTGCATTATTGGAAGGAGAATTTTTGGACTTTTAATCTAAGACCTGCTCCACTTACTGGATCTTTACCCATTTTTTGCTTTTATGCAATTTCTGTTCAGGCTTTATGTCTGCTTATTGGATGTACAAGCATACGTTTACGGTTTGATTCATGTTTCATAATGTTTTTGGTTACCCAATACGCAGTGTTCTGTCCATTTCATAGCCAAATGTTTTTGTTTCTATTTTTCTGTATATGCCCTCTTATCATTCCACTACTGGCTACTTTCTTAGGCAGATCGCCATTTGTAAGTAGCTGTACACATCACATTTCTTTAATAAATGACTCTGCAAAAACTGTCCCTTTACATGATGGTCTTTTTCAGATAGATAACGAAGTACCCTTCCTGGATCAGGCACTGTCTGCCGCTGCTGTAAAGCTGCAAAACTCATACTTCCTGATTCAAATATGTGAAGTCTGCTACAAAACTTGACTCAGCCATACTTCATACTGTATGATTGGGGACTTATGGTTCTAGACTTTTCATGTATTTCATTGTTTGTCATTATTCTCACTGCCTTGTTTGCAACACTTTTGTTGATAAAAAGAGAATTTACATTCTGTTTTGCTCTAACACTTGTGAAAGAAATGCTATAACATTTTAACCTTCTTTTGTTTTGAGCTGTTTGAAATTGTTCACACACAAACCCACTGGGGGGCCATCCCTTTACCACGTCCATTCTGAATGTTTTTCATTTTCTGTTGTTGGGCACTAGAGTCCACATATCCTCAACCTATTGAGCTTGTCAAGGTCCTAACATGAGACTATGTTCTAATCTAGGTCATCAAGAGGTCTAAGGCAACCTGAGTAGACCACCTTCTTGCGAGAGTAAGCCTGGCTACAAAGGGGAGGTGCTTCAATAGGAACCCTTGTCTCAATCCGGTGAAGAAACTAATAACCCAAGCGAGAATTTAGGGTCAAACTGGAGGTCTTGACACCTGATCCCAGATGACCCACGTGAACAATTGATTGACACAACAGTGTGGACTCACCAGTTTGGCCTGCTTCTGTCTAATCTGGACACTTTTGCATTTGGACACTTTTGCATTTGGACTCTTACGTCTACATCATATTTCCTTCGAGGACATTCTTCCTGTAAAATTTGGGACTCTTGCCATAATGAAATATATTAATGAAATTGTTTTTCTCCCACTTCTGTTGCCTAGTTTTCTACTACCTCATATCATATGCTGTCTACTACTATACTGGTTAACTCTTCTTCTATTGTGGTTAATTATACTGAATTCTTTCTTACATATTTCCTTTTCCTCTACAGGTCAACACTTAAGTCAAGTATCTTCTTATGTGACCACTATGACCTTATTTCAGCTCCCCAGGCATAACTAGGTTTAGTTTGGGTTCCTTCATTTTCAAACTGCTATACCTTTCATCAATTGCACCTTGCTACTTATTATCTGTACAGGTGATGATTTCTCAGTCATCAAAAGGGGAGGGTAATGATAGCCTTGCCTCTGCCTCCAGTCATTCAAAAGTTCTCAAAGTTGGAGACTTGGTGCACCGGAAGTACTACACCAGCCACCCCCACCAGTCCAAGACTGCCACTCCTCCTAAACCCTCAGCCATCACTTACTGACCTGATACCTATGCCAGAAGGACGTATTCCAGATTTAAGCGAAGAAAAACAAACAGCTATCCTGTTAAACCATTTTCCTTTTGAGAAGGTCTGTTTGTAATGAGCTAAGTTATGTGAACTGTTTAATACATACTGTGAATGGTCACATGGAAGGAGTATAGGCTAGTAGAATAGCATGTATAGAAAAGATATTGCAAGTTAGCTAGAAGGAATAAGAGACATGTAAGTTTTTTTTAACAGAATTGTATAAGGATTGTATAGTTTCCGAACAGTGACCCCTACAGTTGCATTGTCATGGAAGGATATGGTTTCATGTTTGATAATGCTTCTGCTTACATAATCAGATTTTTACATATACCTTGAACTGTGCAGAGAATGAAATCTGAAGAACTCCCTTAAGTTAATGACATGTTACTAATGAAGTGGACAACTATCATATGGACTGTTTAACTGGCTGGAAACCATGAGAAGCTTTCAGTAGACGTCTCCTAGATGCAAAATGATGTCTTCCATGTGAACCCTTGCCTGCCTGAGTGAATCTTTCAAAAGTATACAGACTGCTGTTTCACAATACCAGAACCACCTACACTGACTTATAAAATCCTCTGATGCCAAAATTGTCTACTTATTAGATCAATGAAATTTTAAGTGACTTTGAATTACCTGATTTCTAGCTGCTTACATTTTAAAACTACACATTATGGTCTTTTCCAAAAGATTTTATTCTTTTTTCTGAATTATCCCTTTATATCACAAGCTGTTTTATGCACTGCTAACGTTATACAAATGTCCACCATGTTAGGGAGAACCTTTATACTTCCTAGTTGCTGTATAACACCCTGTATCAAAAGTTTAGTACAACAGTTAATTGTAACTGCTTTAAGCAAGAAAGAACCTACAGGCCACTATGTCCTGTATGAACGCCTTATGGCTGATATCGAGCTTATTGCTGGAAAAGAGGAAGAAGGAGAATATGTTCCTATGTATCTTCCAAAATGCTATAAGTCAGCAGGGCCTTCACATATGATCTAGGCCTAAGACACTCAGTTTTGCCATTGCAATACTCATAATTATAATGCTCTTTAGTTTGCAGTAGTTGGTCATAATAATCAGTTTAATAAGTTTTTTTTTTAGCCAATATTAACCCTTTTTGCTAAAATGAAGCCTTGCTGCCTTATTAATACCAGTTTTAAGCCATATTTACGCAATCAAAGTATGACTAATGATTAGCTTTATATATATTAATTGATTACAATTACAGTGATACCTCGGTTTTCGTTGCTAATCCGTCCGAAAACAATGAAAACCGAAACAGATGAAAACCGAGGCAATTATTTCCATATGAATCAATGTAATCCAATGAGCAGGAGAACGCGTGGGTTGCCCTTTGTTTTTGCAAAATTAGCAGCGAAAACCAAGGCAACCAACGAAATCCGAGACAAATTTTTCACTGAAAAAATCAACGAAAACAGAAATTGACGATAACCAAAGTCAACGAAAACCGAGGTTTCACCGTATATGTACTCAACCTTGTTGATTTTATTGTATGACAAATAGACTTAGCAGAATTCTCGTGTTTCCAAGTTTCACTGTGCTCCAGAGGGGTAGTTGTAGGATAGTTGGGCTCCTTGGATTAGATAGAGTAAAGGGGAATCTTGATGCTGCATCACATTCAGCACATATCTTTGCACCCACATGCTGACTCTTGTTATTGCCTTGTTTCTCACTATGTCAGACCACCGATGTCACCTGACATACATATCCCCACATTGGACTCTAGAACTCTAGGAGCCCTCTGGAACGGATGGCCACCTACTAGAAGTCACATGTGCCGCCCCCCCCCCCCCCAGGGGCCCGGCAAGAGGGGAATGTAGAAATATGCTGTCACTTGCTTTCAGTGAATACATGCCAAGGGTTCAAGCTAAGAGGTAGGCCTCTAAGAATCAAAGATCACCTCTGACACAGATACATTTCACTGCAGCAAATGCTGAAATGAGGTAATTGAGAGCAGATAGAGAGAGGGTGAATCTGCTCTATAAACAACAGCTGAACTGGCACTAGCAAGAAGTCATGAGCAAAGATGTTTTGGCTAGTGGAAAATAGTGGGTCAGGTGCAAGTAGGGGGGCTGAAGGGAACTTGGAAGCATGTCACATCATTTGTTGATATTTAGAGCTTGGAAACATATGAAGTCATTGTTATCAACTGATAATGGCCAAAGACTGCTGGCGAGAAAGTGGGGGTCCATAGGAATTAATGGTACAAGAAATGTATAAAAAGGGCAGTCTGTTAGGGTATAGTCGGAGAAGGCAGAAGAGAGAAGACAGACTGCACATGCTGTGAGTCGCAAAGAGCTGTTCCACTGTGTTCCAGAAATGAATGCCTAATTGCCTGTACTGCCTTGGGTGAGATGCTTAATAAAAATATATTATTATATCCACTGAATCCCGGGTGTCCTTCTGATTATGGAGCTTGTTATTGCCCAGACTGTGTAAAACAGTCTGAGCAGATTCGAGGTCAGAGTAATTAATCATGGTATGGGAACACGCAATTATTTACAGGGGCAGTGAGGGACCACATCAGACTCAGCAAGCAGCTCCTGGAGGGTAGAGAATGGAGAGTTGGTCAGATGTAGAAAATGCAGAGTATATGCTAAGCTGCCAGCTAACACTCAGTCTGAAACTTTTCCAAAGGAAAGGTGCAGAGCCCACACACCAGTTATCTTTCAAGAATTGGCCAAATGGTATACACATAAGCATACAGTGGCAAAATCAAGGTTTACTATAACTGAAGCTAAAACGCTTAGAAATGCCACCCCATAATCTAAAGAAAAACATCTAAAGTGCAAGCACAGAGAAAGACGTTTTAAAGAGGCGCCAATGGTTTGGAATGCAAACTGCCAAACTGGAAGAGCAGCTGGGGACGTTTATCATTTCCACCCATAATCGAAATTAGGCCGCCAAAACAAAGAGCAGCGGGACGTCCATCGTTGCCACTTATAACTGAAATTAGGGCGTCCAAATCGGCAGAGCAGATGGGGACATTTATGAATTTTGCCCATAATCGAAATTAGGACGTCCATCTTAGGGACGTCCGTCCTGCTGTTATTTCAACATCTTTGGAGCAGTATTTAAACGATCTTCTCAGTATTTTTGAAATTTTGGATACCATTGTCAGAATGGCACCAAAACAGACACCCACTCTCGCAAGGGTAATTTCACTGTGTCCTCTGCACTCTTTCCACAGTTCTATGTTTACCCACCTGCCTATGTAGCTCTCTTGCACATCAGTCTCTACAGTACAGTTCACTCCTCAACTCCAGCTCTGTACCATCTACAATGACATCTGTGGGTTGCCTGCCAATGCCATTCCTCACCATCTGTTTCCTCGGTCTTCACATGTGGGACTATGTATATGAATGCTGCAAAACAAAACGGTTATTTTGACCAACACACTTCCTCCCCTTTTGCTATGCAGGTGATGATCTTAGTGGCCACCAGCCCCAGCACACTGAAGGGCAGATAGAGCAGCAAACCAGTGCACCTGGAGGTGTGCCTGCACAGGGAACCAGGCACACAAAGGTAAAAGGGCACTGAACAACTCTCAACTTTCTCTCCAAACAACTATTCCTCCACTCTCCAACTCCACAAAATCATTAGCGGGTCTAAAGACAACTTACCTCTTACCCTAGATGCTTTTATATCAGGTCTAACTTTGGACGTCCATGTTCCCGCCAAGGCAAAAGCATATGCTGGAGATGTCCATCTCGTAATGCCGCCCACAACACGCCTCTAACACGCCCCCTGTGGGGATGTCCACTGATAGACGTCCTTGTCCTCGGGATGTCTTTTCGGCTCAGTTTTGATTATTGGATTTGGACGTCTTTGTACTGCTATGGATTTACAGCCTGTCTCACTAACATAGACAACTCAATAATTACCGTGGATTCTTTTGGATTCGTATTAGGTAAATGAGACCATTAGAGGTGCTAAAATCTACAATGATTGATTAAGATATATATACAATGATTAAATCATCTAACTAAAAGAAAGCTATAAGACAGCTATACATACAACATCACTGGTCAGGAATTTCAGGCCCTTATCTCATCAGCTGGGAGGCCCATTGCAGCGAAAGCCCGAAGTCTCTTTATGACCAGGAACAAGTCCTCTGCGCGATACGTCTACTCACAGATGAGCCTCAAAACTCTGCTGCAACAAGCCCCCCTTTTTATAAGGCTTAGAACTCATGTTCAAAGCTAAGGAAAATTACAAAATGCTTCTCTGTTTAAATAAACAAGCCATACTTTGGGAACATGGTCACATGTTTTCTAAGTCCAGGTGGCCAGGCTGAACTCCGAAAACAAGCACTATCCTCCTCTTCACATACCAAATTAATTAGAGCTGTGTCTTATCTTCTGCATTCCAACTTATTTTCACACAATCAAAGTTAAACAATCATTTTTAAACAGAATTACTTCTAATCAACAATACAGACCCCGAGTGCACTAGTCGGTCAAGACAGAGTTGAAAAACAATCTTTAAAATTCACTTTTATTACAGTCTTTCTTTAACAAGGATGTCCATGTGCCCTTTATGTCGCTTTTTGGACATCCTTCTCTTTTGAAAATGAGTTTGATAGTGGAATTAGAAAAGGTAAAGAGAAGGGCGATGAAAATGATAAACGAGATGGATGACTTCCCTAAGAGGAAAGGCTAAAGCGGCTATGGTTCTTCAGCTTGGAGAAAAGAAGGCTGTGGGGAGATATGATAGAGGTCTATAAAATTATGAATGGATTGGAATGGGTAGACGTGAATTGCTACTTTGCTACTTTGTAGCTTCATTGTGTGCCCCCAAGTCCTAGTATTTTTGGAAAGAGTGAACAAGCGATTCACATCTATCCGTTCCATTCTACTCATTATTTTATAGACCTCTATCATATCTCCCTTCAGCTGTCTCTTCTGACGCCAAAAGACGTACAAGAGACTGGAAGATCTGAATATGTATACCCTAGATGAAAAGAGGGGCAGGGGAGATATGATACAGATGTTGAAATACTTGAAAAGTATTAATATAGTAACATAGTACCATAGTACAAACAAATATTTTTCAAAGAAGGGGAAACGGTAAAACTAGAAAACATGAATTGAGGTTGTGGGGTGGTAGACTTAGGAGTAATTTTTTTTAACAGAGGCTGGTCGAAGCCTGAAATGCCTTCCCAAGGGAGGTGGTAGTGTCACGATGGTGACTGTTTCCTTGTCTGTGCTCACCTTGCTCTCTGGTGGCCAGAACCAGTGGCTGCTATGGACTGTCACACATTCCAGACTTCAGCCCAGTCGGGTCCAGATCTTCTGGGCTGCCAGACTTGCATCTCTTGTTTGTGCCTGCATAGCACCCGTAGCTGCCTTGTAATTCCAGCAACTGAACTTCAGCTGCTGATGGGCTTTATTAACTACCTGGAAACTTCTGTGTTTGCCTTTGCATCATCTAAGGTCCCTGGTATGTTGGTGTGCTCTGTTGCACTTCTGGTTATTCTGTTTCTTGTCTGAAATCCTTGCCTGGTTCTAGTCTAGTCTTCCTGTAGTTAGCTTGTTCTTTGTTACTTGTTTTCTAGTGTTGTCTCTTGTTTGTATTTCCTTGTCAGGTCCCTAGTTAGTCTGTGTGTAGGTTAGCTGTTAGCTTTTACTGCTAGTTCCCTTCTTAGTGGCTGCTTGGCAGCTTTCTGTTCTTGCCCTCTTGTCTGTCAGTGTTTTTCCCTAGTGGCTGCTTGGCAGCTCTCAGTCCTTGCTGTTACCTGTCTTTGTACCCCTTTACAGTAGCTGCTTGGCAGCTTTCAGTTCTTGTCCTTTAGCCTGTCCACTTCCTGCCTAGTGTTGTATTGTCTGTCTGTGAGTCCTAGCCCAGTTTTCTGCCTTGCTTCCCATGTATATTCCTTACCCCTCTGACCCTCAGTCCCTGTTCAGCCTAGTTGGTATCCAGTTCCTGCCCTGTCCGGTAAGTCCTGCTGGCCGCCTGAACCCAGGGGCTCAACTCCTGGGGAATGGTGGTCAAGCGCAGGTGAAGTCTAGCTGTTCCTGCTCTGCCTGTTTCAGCTTGTTTGCCTCAGCTGCAACTCTAGTCCGGGGTTCCAGTCCTGTTCGGCCTTGTCTCTGGTTTGGGGGTGGTTTTGCCTGCCACTGCCGCTCCACGGCAGTGGTCCAAGGGCTCACCAATCCAGTTTCTGCCTTGAAAGCCTAACAGGTAGAGACAAAAACAGTGAAAGAATTCAAAATGGTTTGAGTTGAACACAAAGTATCTAAATAGAAAATGGATGGTATAAAAAAAAACCCTAAACTTAAATGGCTGCATGTGTATGAATGTGTAGAATGACGCTTAGATGACTCCCGCTATGATGAATTAAGGCCAGTGTCGGGCAGGCTTGTATGGTCCGTGTCCCATATAATGCAATCCATTTAAGGATGGGCTGGAAAGGGCTTCACTACAGTGCAGAGCAAGCTTTAACGGTCTGTGTTTCACAAATGACAAAGACAGTTAGGCCGAGTGGATTTTGACAGCAACTTGACTGCTGAAATTACTCTGTCACTAATGAACTTTAACGCAATACCACTTTATCTCTCATTACGAAAATGAATTCTCTATTCTTGATTGCTTAATCTATTCTGTCACTTATGAACTTTAATGCAATACCACTTTGTATTTCTCATTCCAGAACTGGCGATCGCCATTACGGAACAATGTAAGCCACATTGAGCCTGCAAATAGGTGGGAAAATGTGGGATACAAAAGCAAAAAATAATAAATAATAAAATAATAATAACTACAGTAGTTGGAACGTAAGGACAGGGCCGGGCAGACTTCTATGGTCTATGTTCCAGAAATGCCAAAGAAAGACCATGATCAAATTCAATGTTGATTTAATCATGAACTGATAATGAATGTGACAGTTGGGCAAACTGGATGAACCGTTCAGTTATTATATTACACCAGACTCAAAAAGAAGGGGCCTCTGAAGTGGTCCAAACACTATGTATAACCTTCTCCACAATACCCCTGCTTGAGCAAATGGTATTCCCTATGGGGTAGTTTTGAATATATCATATCTGACCAAAAGAAATCCCACTGGGGGAAGAGTAAATCGGGTGGAGCAATAAAATTTCCAAATAATGTGCCAGGGCACGCCAAAAATTTTTCAATGTGGGACAAAGTCAAAAGATATGGAAATAAAGTGTTAGTTCCCTGAGAACTTTTAAACAAATCAGCATAGTTATCTTTCCTGATTTATAAGCCTGGTCTTGAAAAAAATAGACCCAATGGATCACAAGATATTGACATTCTCGAAGTCCTACACTAACTGAAATATCCGGAATTCTCTTAGGCAAACAACGTAATTCTAAAGCTTCTATAGGCATACCCAAATCAGTAAGCCAACAGGCTTTTAGTGCAGTATAATCATTGGCCACATACAACTTACATAGTTCATGATGAAGTGCAGACATAGAAAGCCCATCCTCTGGAAACTTATCAAAAAACTGGTGCAAATGGTCCCCTAAATGAAAACATAAACTCTCAGTATTCAGAGACTGCCAGTAAAGTTGTAATTGTCTATAGGCAAAAAGGTCTCCAAAACTGGACAGATGTTGCAATTGAAAATATTCTCAAGCATGCAAAGCCCCATCAGCACCCAAGACATGTTCCAATAACACGAAACTCGTCCGCTGCCATAGATTAAAACTAGGATTCTCCATTTCCAGTAAAAATTGAATGTTAACTCTAATCGGGAGCTGGTTAGAGATCACTGGATCCCACCCAAGAGCCTCACTAATATTTTTTGGGCTTCCCGCAAAGGCCGAAGCAAAACACTGGTATGTAAACGTTTGGGGAGAGATCACAAATGAGAATGCAACAATGAATAAATATGCCGTTGGGGTAAACAGATGACAATCAAGACTCTACTCCCTAAGATGTCACGTCAAACAAACTATATTATATTTTGCCGAAGATCTGAAAGCCCTATCTCCCCTCTTTTACAGGGACCATATAACATATGGAACTGACACTTTGGCTTTTTTCCATTTCAGCAAAATTTGGAAATTAACTTATTTAAGAAATGAATGTCTTTCTTCAAAAGGAACATAGACAACAAATGAAAGGCATACTGCCATTTAGGAAACAAAATCATACTAAATAAACTGAAGTGACCATGCAGAAAAACAGGTAACACTGACAAATTGTTTGAACACTGTTTAGTGGGGTCCAGCGGGGCCTCAGTTGCAAAGTAGTGCTAGTCAACTCCACACCCAAATATTAAAAGGAACCATCAGCCCACTGTAGAGGAAAGGCTTCCCTCCAATTCCTTCGAACAGAATCCGAAGTACCTAACACCAGAGAATAATGGAAATTTATTTTATTTATTTATTAGGATTTATTTACAAACGTTTTGAAGGAATTCACTCAACCTAAGAACATAAGAGTAGTCATACTGGGTCAGACCAATGGTCCTTCTAGCCTAGTATCCTGTTTTCCAAACAGTGGCCAAGCAAGGTCACAAGTACCTGGCAAGAAAACAATTAGCAGCAACATTTCATGCTACCAATCCCGAGGCAAGCAGTTGCTGCCCCATGTCTGTCTCAATAGCAGACTATGGACTTTTCCTCCAGGAATTTTCCAAACCTTTTTTAAACCCAGATACGCTAACCGCTATTACTAAATCCTCCAGCAAAGAATTCCAGAGCTTAACTATTCATTGAGTGAAAAAAATATTTCCTATTTGTTTTAAAAGTATTTCCATGTAACTTCTTCGAGGGTCCCCCAGTCTTTGTACTTTTGGAACGAGTAAAAAAATTGATTTACTTCTACTAGTTCTACACCACTCAGGATTTTGTAGACCTCAATCATATCGCCTCTTATCCATCTCTTTTCCAAGCTGAAGAGCCCTAACCTCTTTAGCCTTCCCTCATACGAGAGGAGTTCCATCCCCCTTAACATTTTGGTCACTCTTCTTTGAACCTTTTTTAATTCTGCTATATCTTTTTTGAGATATGGCGACCAGAATTGAACACAATACTCAAGGTATGGTCACACCATGGAGTGATACAAAGGCATTATAGTATTTTTGGTCTTATTCACCATCCCTTTCCTAATAATTCCTAGCATCCTGTTTGCTTTTTTGGCCGCTGCCGCATACTGAGCAGAAGATTTCAGCATATCATCTATAATGACACCTAGATCTTTTTCTTGAGTGCTGACCCCCAAGGTGGACCCTAGCATTAAGTAACTAGGATTCGGATTATTCTTTCCAATGTGCTAAAATTTAATCTGCCATTTGGATGCCCAGTCTTCCAATTTCATAAGGTCTTCCTGGAATATTTCACAGTCGCACGTGTTTTAACAACCTTGAATAGTTTTGTATCATCTGCACATTTAATCACCTCACTCGTAGTTCTGATTTCGATATCATTTATAAATATTGTGAGCTGGTCACCCTTCCAGACTCCAGCCAGGGCTGACCCTGCTTAGCTTCCTCCACACACACAGTCACTGCTGGGCTCTAGCCTTCTCAGTAACTCACAGGACTCTTACTCAAACACTGGGGAGATTTCTGCCTCCTCTTCTCCCTTCACAAAATGCTCATCAACACCAGGCTTCTTGTAATTAAGGGTTTCATTAATGGCCATTTAACATACTCCTCATGGCTTATTTCTTCTTTAACATAAACATTTCTTCAAGTCAAACATAACAAAAAGGCACTTTACTCAGAGCCTGCTACTTAAACCCTTCTCAAACTTAAGACAGTTCCTCAAACTCAAACAGTCAAACACAAGCATCTACTTTCCTTCTCTAGCTGTCACCTTCCTTTTCCAGAGAGAGCTTCCCCAGTGTTTCCATCTACCCCCTACAGCTGTCCACCACTCTCTTAATAAAACTGCCTGCAACCTTCTCACACCTGGTTCAATTTCCCAATCTACTGCTGGATTCTCACTCTCCTGCCTAGAGTCCTCCCCCTGACTCTGATTCCATTGCTGCTGCAGTGCATTCTGGACCTTGTAGTTCCCTGCCTCCTCACAATATGTTAAATAGCACCGGTCCCAATACAGATTCCTATGGCACTCCACTGCGTACCCTCCTCCATTGAGAGAAATGACCATTTAACCCTACCCTCTGTTTTCTGTCTAATAACCAACTCCTAATCCACACCAGAACCTTGCCTCCTATCCCATGACTCTTTAATTTTCTCAGGAGTCTCTCATGAGAAACTTTATCAAAAGCTTTCTGAAAATCTAGATACACCACATCAACTGGCTCACCTTTATCCATGTTTATTCACACCTTCAAAGAAATGAAGCAAATTGGTGAGGCAAGACTTTCCTCGGCTGAACCCATGCTGACTGTCCCATTAAACCATGTTTGTCTACGTGTTCTGTAATTTTATTCTTTATAATAGTTTCTACTATTTTACCCAGCACCGACGTCAGGCTTACCAGTCTGTAATTTCCAGGATCACCCTTAGAACCCTTTTAAAAAATCTGCGTCACACTGGCCACCCTCCAATCTTCAGGCACTACGGACGATTTTAACAACAGGTTATATATTATTAACAGCAATTTCATGCTTGAGTGTTTTGAGTACCCTTGGATGTATGCCATCCAGTCCAGGTGATTTACTACTCTTTAATTTGTCATTTTGGCTCAGTAAATCTTCCAGATTCACCGAGATATCTTTCAGTTCCTCCGAATCATTATCCTTGAAAACCATTTCCAGTACAGGCAGATCTCTTACATCTACAAAGACAGAAGAAAAGAATTCATTCAGTTTCTCCACTATGGCCTTGTCCTCCCTGAGCGCCCCTTTTGCTCCTTCGTGATCTAATGGTCCGCAGATTCCCTCTCAGGCTTTCTGCTTCTGATGTACCTGAAAAAGTTGTTACTGTGAGTTTTAGCCTCTGCGGCAAGTTTCTATTCATATTCTCTTTTAGCCTTCTTTATTAATGCTTTGTATTTGACTTGCCAGTGCTTATGTTGCTTCTTGTTTTCTTCATTTGGATCCTTTTTCCATTCTTTGAAGGACAATCTTTTGGCTGTAATAGCCTCTTTTACTTCACCTTTTAACCACGTTGGCTGTCATTTTCTCTTCTTTCCACCTTTGCAAATACGCGGAATGCATCTGGACTGGGCTCCCAAGATGTTATTTTTGAATAACGTCCATGCCTGATTTACCAGCTTATAATCGAAAGACAAAAACGCCTATATTACGACCTAAATCAGGAGATAGACGTTAATCTCACAAAAACGAGTAAATCAATATAATGTAAACGAATGTTTCAGTGCGTCCATGTCGCTCGTACGTTCACGTAAAAACGTCAAAATAAGAGGCATGTCGGGGGCGTGTTAGGGGCGGTGATACGACGTGGATGTGTACAACGTATAACGAATAGCGAAATGGCTCTGGTTGAGCGGGAAGATGGGCGTAATATGATGGACCTGAAATAAAAGCGACCAGAGCAAGGGGGAAAGCGTCTTTAGACCAATTAGCGATTGTGCGTAGTTGGAGAGTGGCGACATTGTTGGTGGAAGAGCTGAAGTGGTGGTTGCAGAGAGAAAGCCGAGCGTGTTGAGTACCTGTGACAGTCGTCTGTGTGCCCTGCCTCTTTTTGTTTCATACCCTTTGACCGTTCCTTACTCCTACTCCTTTGCTCCATCGCCCCCTTCCCCTCCCCCTATCCCTCCCCATTCACTCTTCCCACGTGTATACTCTATTCCCTGACCTCCGTTTGTCTCTGTGTTCCTGTACTGTTTGGCGAGTGAGTGGCCAGAGGGCGTGGTGGCTGGAAGTGACAGATCTGTGTGCGTTGCTGTTTGACTACTAGTCCTAATACTTGCACGGGTGGTGGGGATATGGATGCACTTAATGCACTTGTGGCATGCATGCTACACGAAGAGGCCACCCACCACAGGAGGTATTCACGGCCCCGAGTGTTTAGGCCCCGCACCACCTTCCTACAACTCACTGACCAGCAGTGTCTAACAAGGTTCAGGTTTGATAGGGCCACCATTCGTCAGCTGTGTGAGCAGCTGAAACCCCTCCTTCAGCCCCAGACACGTAGGAATAACCCCATCCCTGCCCAACTCAAAATCACTTCCTCTCTCTCTGTCCTGGCCACTGGCAGTTTTCAATCCCTATCAGCTGCTAACACAGGCCTCACCCAGGCTTCTATTTCACACTGTCTTACCCAGTTCCTGGATGCCTTCATAACTCACACCTCACACTACATCACTTTCCCCACCACCCCCCAGGCCCTGCACAACAACATGGCCGCCTTCTATGCTCTTGCTAGATTCCCCTCGGTCATCGGTGTGATAGACTGCACACACGTAGCCCTCAGACCCCCCCGGGCACACGAAGCCACCTACAGAAATAGGAAGGCATTTCATTCTATGAACATGCAAGTTGTATGTGATGCCCAGGGGGAGATATTAGACGTGTGTGCCAGGTACCCCGGCTCCACCCACGATGCCTACATCCTACAGCACTCGGGCATCTTCCGCAGGTTCGAGCGAGGGGAGTTCATTGGTGGATGGCTACTAGGTAAGTGCAACATGCATGTACCACCCATACTATACCTCCTCCACTGGGCAACCCTCCGCCCTGGATTCCTCCACAACCCACTATCCAAATCCCCCCGCCCCCCCTGTACCTGCTCCAAGCAATACACACTCATCTATCTCATTCTGCTTTTCTCCAAAGGTGACCGAGGCTACCCGCAGAGGACATGGCTCATGACCCCCCCTGATCCACCCACAACCAGGGGCAGAAGAAAACTACAACAGGAGACATCGCAGCACCCGGGGGATCATTGAGCGCACCTTTGGTTTATTGAAAAACCGCTTCCGCTGTCTGGACCGGTCTGGAGGAGAGCTGCTCTACAGTCCAGAAAAGGTGGCCAAGATCTTTGTGGCATGCTGCATGTTACACAATTTGGCCCAGCGCAGAGGACAGCCTCTCCCAGAGGAGCCACAGCCACCACCAGAAGAGGCCCCAGATGAGCTGGAAGAGGAGCCCCCTCCACCCCCAGCCCACAGAGCAGAGCTCAATGCCTACCAGCTTGGCGTAAGAGCAAGACAAAGACTCATTGAAACAAGTTTTAGGTGAAAGTAAGTGAACATTTATTTATTTACATTAAGTGCATGTGTTACTGTGTTCAACCCCACCACCACCCCCCTCCCACATCCACCCCCTCCCACCAACCCTCACCCTACAGCATGTCCCATCACTTTCCCCTTCCCTTCCCCCGTCCCCTCCTACCCCTCCCACGCCCTTCCTTTGCAGCTGGTGCTGCACGGGAAGTCTCTTCACCCTCTTCTGAGCTGCTGCTCCCAGTGTCCTCCTCCCTATCCCCACGGCAGCCTGCGGCTTCGGCTGCACCGTGGAAATCGGGCCACCTTGTTGGTTCTAGTGGTCTGGCCACAGGACCCAGAATGGGAGCAGATTTGGTGGGTGCTGCAGGAGTGGGTGCGGAGGCCGATGATCGCAACGCCCACCTCTTAGCTGGTGGTTGGTGGTGGTCAGTGGAGGAGGACGTTGATGGCAGGGGCTGCTCCAGCAGCACGGGGGCTGGAGTAGGTGCTGTGCCCTGAGGGCGCAGGTGTTGGATGCTCTGCTCCAGCCGTTTCAGTTGCTGGAGCACCTCCTGGTGGCCTTCACGTTGCGCCTGGAGGAGTTCCTGGTGGGCTCGCTGCTGTGCCTCCAGTGCTTGGCGCTGCAGCTTGAGTTTCTGGTGCCGGTACTCCTCCAAGCGCACGTTGTGGCGGAGTAATTCCGTGGCCAGCCGCAGGAGTTGCCTCCTTTGGCTGGATGGCCTCTGGCGAGGAGCTGGGCCCTCCTCCTCCTCCTCACCAAAGTCCTCCGGTGCTGGAGGTGCGGCCTCTGCTGGTGGTGCATGTGCCTGTGCTGCAGGTGGTGGAGGCAGAGCTGGACTGGTGCAGGTGGTGGTGGTGGCAGAGGCTGGACAGCTGGTGCAGGTGGTGGTGGACGCAGAGGCTGGACAGCTGGTGCAGGTGGTGGTGGAGGCAGAGGCTGGACAGCTGGTGGTGGTGGACGCAGAGGCTGGACAGCTGGTGCAGGTGGTGGAGGCTGGACTGCTGGTGCTGCAGGGGGTGGAGGCAGAGGCTGGACTGCTGGTGCTGCAGGCTGTGGAGGTTGAGGCTGGACTGCTGGTGTAGGGCGTTGGCCTTGCAGGCCACTGGGGCCAGCCTCCTCTGAGTCATCACCTGTATAGCACAAGAGTGAGGAATAGTGTTGGTGCAAATAACCCACTTTTGTCTTTCAGCATTCATATACATTGGCATGTCCCCCAACCTGATGACCCAGCAAAGAGATGGTGAGGAGGAATGGAATTGACACAGGTGTGAAAGAGAGAGGCCCACAGGCAGCTGGGTAGAGGTGGTGGATGAGCAGCCAAGAGAAGGACACCACTCACAACGTTGTGGACAAGCTGTTAGTTGTATAATTGTTAAATTTAACAAGATTGCAGCATGTGTTGTGTTACTACTGACTTGCTAGACTGCATAGAACTGCTTTATGACCCCCATTACAGGCTCCTTCAGTTGAATGCATGTGGCCCACACTCAGTAGAGCACAGAGGTCACAGAAGGAACTAGGCACAGTTTGTTAATGGGAAAATAGGAGGTAGTAGTAGGGAAGGAAGGCCCCCAAAGTTCTGCCACAGTAGTAACCTACACACACCCATAGGAGCCAACTGGAAAGTAGTATTGGGGGTGCTAAGCCCAGTGCCCAACACTCCTCCCTGCACAGCTACATGATCTTTCCTCAATATTGGGGGTGCTCACACACCCACAGCACCCACCCTGTCTGCTTGCTCCTATAACACACATGACCACTACCACTACTCAAATAGAGCTTGCAAGTCAATTAAGATGGGCACACAGGACAAGTAAGAGGAAACCCAATGACAACGGTAGGGATAGGGAGTAAGGGTACAGAGCTAGTGAGTAGGGGTTACCAGGTCACAACAGCATCATAAAGGTGGCCTGTTAATGTACATAAAGACAGCCAGCGACACTCCCCCCCACCTCCCTCCTCCTGCCCCCCACTCCTCACCTCCCTCCTCCTGCCCCCCACTCCTCACCTCCCTTCCCCTGGCCCCAACTTCTATAACACAAGTGTACTGCAGCACAACAGATACCCCAACTGCATAATGAAACACCTACCTGAGTCCTCAGCCTGGCCCGAGGTGTCCAGGGAGCCAATCCCGTGGATGCCCTCCTGGGGTAGGAGGGAGTGCACCATCAGCTCCATGGGGGTGAGGTTGACTGTGTCATTGCCTGGGGGATTGGCCCCCGCCTTCATCCTAACATCCCTCCTCAGCTTCCGCCACTTCCTCTTGCAATCCTCCACGTCTCTCCCAGCATGGAACACAGCATTCAGGCTGTCCCGTACTGCCTCCCATTCGCGCTGCTTTGTCGTTGCAGCCAGCCTCTGCCCTGTGGGAGCAAACAGACTCCGGTGCCGCTGTTGTATTTCCTGCACCAGGAGCTCCACCTCACCTTCAGAAAAATTACCCTTCCGGGTCGGGGGCATATGTGGTGGCATTGTACCAATGGGGTTATCGAAAATACGGAGTGGGCGTTTATATAGTCGCCAAGAACGCCCATTGAGACGGGGGAATAGGCATTTCTGATATGGGCGTTTCTTTTTCAATTATACACATAATTCCTAAGCGTGCCCAGCTCAGATAGCGATTAGGAACACATGATTTCGATTATGAGTAGATAAGTATGGGCGTCTCCACCTGCCTTCCCTTTCTTCATTGCCATTTAACCTGCCATTTCCTGCACTGAGACCTTGCCGGTTGTTCGTAATAATCATTTACAGGGTTTTACCCTCACTTATATGAAGGTATGTGTTTAGCAATGTATGCTTAGGTACACCTGTGTATTTAGGGGGGGGGGGATTATTGTTGGCCCTCAGCCACCACGCCTTCCGTTTCCTCTCTTCCACATCCCCTGATGCTCCCTTCCTTTCTCCCATTCTCTCTGCCTGGTTGTAGCAGGCAGTGTGTGGGGGCCACGAATTTGCTACACTCGCCCCAAATCAAGCACCCCTCAGTAAGGGTCATTTCAATCAGGGAGATGTGCAGCTAATGTTCCAGAAGATAAAAGGCGCACTACACAGTCTTGAAACAGACGTTCATGGTAAGCTCTCATTTGTCTGCCACCTCTTCTCTTTGTGCTCATAGTCAAGGAGTGTGCATTCACTGTATGTATGTAGTCTGGAGTCAGATGTTAGGTAGCTCTGTTTTCACCAGGTTCCTGTGCACTGTACTGTGGGGTTGGCAGGTCCTCAGTGGTGTGGGCCAGCTGTTGGAACTGCTGTATTGGTTCCCGGTAGGTTCCATCTTCCTTGTTTATGTGGTGTACCCCAGTCCCCATTTATGAAGTGGCCACCCATTCTCAAGGTCCATAGGCGGGGGAGGGGAGAATGATTTATGCAATGGATGTGTTTAGCACATTATGGAACACCTTCCTAAATTCCTCCATAGTGTTGAGAATTTAGGGGTCCCGAGCTCCCCCAAGAAGGCTAGAGTGACCTTAATCTGACTCCATCTCTAAATAGCACTAGTACTGGGGTAATCGGGGAGTTGTGAGGTTCTAAGAGGAATTGCCATTGAGAGAGACGTTAGGTCTAAGGGACCCGCATTAGTCCGCCTCTCAGCACTGGCAAGGAATAGATACCAGCCTTATGACAAACTGGATTTAGGTTACAGGTTATACAATGCCGCGAAAGATAGCCTCATATAGCAAAAGCATTTATACTTACAGCCTTTCATCATTAAGTGAAGCCCACAAATCATCATTTGGAATGAGGAGTTTATTTGCTAAGGTATAAGTCAAATCAGTGATTGACAACAGGCATGTACAATCAATTCATTATAGGAATATAATAAGCTGCAAACAGGTGTTAATTATTTGCTAATCTTTTATAATTTCTTTTACCAATTAGAGGTTTTACAAGGGAAAGCAATTAGGTAATTTGTTAATTCTGCTGGACACATTGGTTTCCCTTGGAGAGAGAGTGCCAACCCTTTTCTCTCTAGCTTAAACCAGGAAAAACCCTGATTTTTATAGGTGCCCTCAGGATATGGGTAATATGACAGTAGATATACCTGATTGGATCTATGCTAATGTCATGGTTGTCACTGATTGGCTCATGCTAATGAGTAGCTTCTATCTTGCTAACATGGTTTTATCTTTAGCTCGCTTCTTAAGCAAGACCCTGCTCACAGGAAAGTCTCCCTCCTCTCTTGGACAGCTAGTTCCCTATTTTCTCTGCACCTGGCATGACTCACTCATTGCTCAACTTGTTTTTCTAACTTACATTAGAGAAAATTCCACTTTGTAACAGATACGGGCTTCCATTTTGTGTTGCAATCCTCCATTTTGTTTCCATATCTATTAACTTTTCCTAATTTAGCTTATTTAGGCCTCAATGTGGGCTACAAACTAGGCCATACTTTTCCAGTAAGCTCCCAGTTGTGTCAGCCATCAGATTTCTGACTCGGCCAAGGTCTGTAATAGCCTGAGCTCTATGACTGGGCCCTCCACCATTCCAGGGGGGGGGTCTCTGGCTGTACCATAATTATACAATAGGTAGTAGGGAACATGAACATTGTTTTTAATCGGTAGCCTGGACAAAATGCTCAAGGTGGCTACAGGTACTGCCACTGAGGCCTAAGACGTGGTGGTGAGGGAGAGGGGTGTGTGTACAGGTCCCAACCCAAAGTACCTGCAGGTGGCTAAAGCCTGGTGGCTGCTGTGGCCTACTGGTTAGAGCACCAGCCTTGTAATCATAAGGTTGCTGGTTCAAATCCCACCTAAGGCAAGTCACTTCAGGGACAAACTTTGACACAAACCCAGAATACCTGAATGTAACACACCTTGATCTACTACTGGAGAAAGTGTGATCACAGCTGCAAATAATGAGCACCATTTTTATTTGTGCCCTTCTCTAACACAAGTATTACATTGCAACTGCGATGAAGTAACCATCCATCTATTGGGTTTCCCATTGTTTCCCCTTTTCTCCTCAGCATTATATACCATAGCTGATGTATTCAATGTGAAAATATGAGCCAGCTGTTTGTAGGTCCTTCTTGCCCCCCCCCCCCCCCCCCCACCAATGTGGCTTGTGGGTAAGGATATGTGTCCATCACACAGCAAACACTGTGTATGTGGTACCTGGGGTTATGTGGAAGTGTCTACTTGGCAGATCACACGTGGTACACTATTAATCTCTTATTGATGGCACTCTGTGTTGTGGGTCAGTATGGTGGAGGGGAGGGAGGGAGGGAGAGATGCTGGCTGGCCATTTGTATTCATGAACACAAATATCCATCCAGGCTCCCCGGCCCAACCCCCCTGCACATATGGCCATGCAGGTTGGAATGAACAGGTGGCCTTCTGTATGGCCAACATTCTCAGACATACATCACCTTCTCATTCACACAGCACATTTAATGCTATGCATATTGTTGCCTCCTTCCTCTCAACTCAACAGCACCATTTGCTGATATGTAATGCACAAGGGAGACAAACACACACACACACCCTGATAGTTATAGTGTAAGAGAAACATTTATTTCCCCCCACCCCCACCCCTACAAAATAACCCCCAACAATGCCCTTCTCCCCCCACAACTCTCCACAGAACCCCAACAATTCCCCCCCCCACAATTCCCTCCCCCCCACAGAACCCCAACATTTCCCTCCCCCCACACACACAACCCCAACAATTCCCTCCCCCACCCACTCCCCACACCCCCAACAGCCCCCCCCCAATTTAAATTAAGGGCAGGCCCAGCAGTACCCTTAGTGGGCCCCGGAGCTGCTCATTGCCCTGCCGTAGGGCTCTCACCTCCTGCAGCAGCTGGTGCTGGCCAACTACAAGCTGCTGCTGGCCATCTACCAGCTGCTGCAGGAGGCGCATCATGGCTCCTGCACCTAGGGCTGGTGGAGGTGGGGCACGGGCGGGAGCAGGCCCAGGGGACGGAGCAGACCCAGGGGAACGCGGTGGGGCAGGTGATGGTGCTGCTGCTGCTGCAGGGGATGTGGATGGCTGAGGGGAGGGAGAGGGCTCTGCTGCTGGTACAGGTGGGGAGGGGGCCTCCATATAGTCCTCATCTATGATGAGCACCCTCTCCTCCGAGCCCGATGAAAAAATTTTCCACCTGGCAACCCTGATTCAAATACCAGAGAGAGAGGGTCAACAGTGTTGGGGGGGGGGGGACCACCTCCATTGGTACTGAATCATAGGAGCCACCTTTTTAACATTTTGGGGGGTGGAACCCCCAGTGGAGATGACCCCTCCCTTCATACATACAAGGCATTTATTTTATATTGGGGGTGGTCAAGCACCCACAGCAGCCACCGAGTTGGTTCCTATGCAGATGATGCCAGAGAGGTCGCCATGAGGCCAGACAGTACCGTTTGTATACATTATAATGTATGCTTGTTAAACTACTTTATATGTGTTATCATGACCATGTTATAAAGTATGGTATAGGTTTCATTGGTCTCATGTTTCCACTATTCGGATGCGTTGTAAGCCACATAGAGGCTGCAAAGAAGAGTTGGAAAATGTGGCCTTCACATAACTAACGAAATTGTCACATAACACTAATATAATAGTCACATAACTAACGAAATACATTCTTGTAGGGATATGGGAATGGTCGTCGTTTCAATAACATACAATTTATTAGTGATTGTGCATGTTCCTATATTACTCATGATCCTTGCATGGACACTCCAGTTACTGGTGGTAACATTGATGACGGAGCTGTTATATGTGTAGGTACAGGAGGGGAGGGGGGTTGGCCCATAACCTTACCTTTCCAGCCTGTCCCTGATGCGGGACCAGGCTCACATGGCCTGGAGCCTGGGGGGCAGGTGGTGGTGCTGCACAAAGAGCCTGTGCCGGTGCCTTAGGCACAGCCGCACCAGCAGCAGGCTCTCCTCCTGTCCGAAGTGGGGTTCTCATCGTTGTGCCATTTTTCCACGTGTTGGAAAAGAATTGCCTTATATAGACGACCTTGCGTGAGGGACGTAGTTTCATGCACAGCTCCATATATGGATGACCATTCCATATATGGCCCCTATCAGCACGTGGACGCCATCGTAAGCATAGACGTCTTTGACGTGCACATGCCTGCACGTGTGTGGAACATGCCTTATATAGATGAGTATGACGCACCCCACCCGACCCTTTTCACATATACACAATATGCATATAGCTGCATGGTCAGTAGGTGTACAGTGCATGCAGATCCGGACATGCAGATGGGCACATATGATGAAAGTATGGGTGGAGCAGCATGATATGTCTGTAGTTGACACATATACGCGTTCCTCATATTTTCCCGTACCTGGATGGCCTGAACAACATGTACTGTACTTGCGATACACCTATGTACATTATTTTACACACCACGTGATTTGGTCGTTTGCACCTGCAATAATCGACCGTCTTAGGGCGCCCAATTTAGTCACGCTTATGCGCTCGTCATTTGATTGTTTTCTTACAGGGATAATCGATTATCGAAAAACGCCCACACTATTTTCCTATTATACATGTCTATTTTTGGACGTTTTTGTAAGAACGTCCTAATTCGTACTTGGACGATCTTTCGATTATGCCCCTCCATGTGTCCTAACCTTAGCAGCTGATCCTTTTAGTTTCTTTTCAACCATTTTCCTCATTTTATTATAGTCGCCCTTTCGAAAATTAAATGCAGATACAGTAGATTTCCTTTGCAGGTTCATCCCAGATAGTAACTCAAACTTGATCATGTTTCCCAGGGGACCCAACATCAACACCTCTCTCTCACTATGCCCCGCACTCCACCAAGCACAAGATCCAAAATGGCTCCTCCTCTCATCAGTGTACAGTTGAGTTCAAAGCCTGAAAAATTGCCATACTCAGATATACATCAGCAATCCTGAAGAGTCCTGGGCCTGCGTAAGATAAACTAAAAAGTCATCAGCAAAAGCCGAGGTCTTAAACTCATGCAGTCCAATATGTACACCTTTAATCTCTGGATTAGCCAAGATTCCTCTGATTAAAGGATCCAAAGTTAGAACAAACAAAAGGGGGGAGAGAAGACACTCCTGTCGAGTACCTTTTTGAAGCAAGGTCAGAGCATGCAATGTTGTTGGCAACTAAGGAACTATATTCTGTGAAATATGCCTGTACTTGGAAAACAGCATTTTCTTTTGCTGGTCCGTAGATTTGGAATACTCTACCTGGGGTTTTAAGACTGTGTGGAGGTATGGCATCCTTTCGGAAATTATGGAAGACACATATGTTTGTGCAGGCATGGGGCTGATATGTCAGTTTTGTTTACTGCACATTGAGTTTTGTGTTACTTTTTATTGTAATCTGCTTAGTTGTAGGCAGAATAGAACATTTTAAATAAATAAATAAGGATAGTAAATCATTTACCAAAACCATACCCAAGGAGCAGTACAAAGCGCCCTAACTGCAGCTTGGAAAAAAGCCAGGACACCTAATCAAAAGCCTTCTCATCATCAAAACTGATGAGTAAAGGAAACCTCTCATTGTATTCTATATATTCTAAAGAAGTCAAAATCATTCTCAAGTTTTTAGTGGCAGCACAGCCTTTAACGAAGCCTACCTGCGGATCTGCTATCAATAAGGGTAGTACCCACGCTAAGCAGTTATCCAGAATTTTTGCAAAGAGTTTCCTTCCACATTTAACAAAGAAATAGGCCTATAAGAGGCAGGTTGTAGCAGATCTTTTCCTGGCTTCAACAACACTATAAATATGTGCTAATTGAAGCAAGGGAGACAGTTCACTGGTATCCACAATATGATTAAACATAATCAAAGGGTTCCGATTCCAAGATTTTATAAAATTCATTCTGGAACTTGTCTGTACCCCGAGTTTTACCAAGAGCACTTTGTTCAATAACTAGGGCAAGTTCATCCTCCATAAACGGAGCATTCAAAAATTGTTTCATAGCCTCCAAAACACAAGGGAAAGAGTTACACTTTCTAAATAAGTCGTACTATTTAAAGAACTATTTGACAGATTAGAACATAATGAAGGGCATAATTGAATGCAGCGACCAAGTTTTCCTGAGGGCGTCCTCGCAGGACGTCCCCGTGAAGGGGCGAGAAACCTGTATTATCGAAACAAGATGGGTGTCCATCTTTTGTTTCGATAATACGGTCGGGGATGCCCAAATCAGCAAATTTAGGTCCTTTGAGATGGTCGTCCCCAGAAGAGATGGTCATCCCCAGGACTTGGTCATTTCTGATTTTCAGCGATAATGGAAAGCGAGGACGCCCATCTCAGAAATGACCAAATCCAAGCCATTTAGTCATGAGAGGAGCCAGCATTCGTACTGCACTGGTCCCCCTGACATGCCAGGACACCAACCGGGCACCCTTGGGGGCACTGCAGTGGACTAACTGATGCACTAACTGAACGGAAAAGGCCCACTTTTATTACTAGACAAATAAAACTGAAATTTATAGTACGCCAAAGACTTTACAGTTCAGGTATGAATGACCTTATTAAGCACCTGCTGGGAAGCTAACAAAGCCATCCTATGCTGAGAAGTAGGATAGTTCATGTATAAATGGCAGTTCGCTCGAGTCTGTTGTTTCAACCATAAAATCTCACAATCACACATTTGTTTCTTAAAAGTGGAGTAAGCTATATTTTCTCCCCAAAGCAAAGCCTTTGCAGTCTCCCAGAATAAAACAGGATTGTCCACATGCGCTATACAGTAGAAGTCCAAAAATCCGGATGCCAGAAATCCAAACCCGAGAATACGGACCTCAGAAAATTGTGGTTTCCGGACCGCCCAAGAATCTGGGCTATACATTCGCCACCCCTCCCACCCCACCCCCAACTTACAGTCCAGCATCATTCCCTCTGTTCCTAGACCTAACTGCTTGCTCTCACTATCACTGTCACCTGTTCTGGTCTTCCATGCTACAGCACCAGCAACAGCCTTATTCACAGACTGCCTCCCTCATACACCATACCTTTCTCTTCTAACTCATACCATCCCTTCCAAAAAGAAGAAGTTGTATCAGAAGGGGTGGGACGGGCCAGAGGGGGGAAAGGCCTGGTGCATGCCAGAGGCAGCCTGTAAGGCTGCTGCTGAAGCTGCAGCATGGAAGACTTCAGAACAGGTGACAGAGTGAGACAGAGCAGCGGGCAAGGCTGGGAAGGGGGAAAAGACTCCGGACTGAGCAGGGAGGGCAGGGGGAGGCATAGCCACAGAAGGGCCTGGGCCCCTCCTTTGGTGAAGAGAAAAGAGATGCTGGAAGGGGAAGAGAGATGCTACCTAAGAATCCAGAACATCCAGAAATCCAGATTGACCCAATCCCTGAGCAGTACGGATTTTTGGACTTGTACTATATTATGTTCTTTTTAGTCATTCCTCCTATTTGTTTTAAAAGTATTTCCATGTCACTTCATTGAGTGTCCCCTACTCTTTGTACTTTTTGAAAGAATTTAAAAAAAAATCAATTCACTTTTCATCCTACACCACTCAGGATTTTATAGACCTCAATCATATCTCCCTTCAGCAGTCTCTTTTCCAAACAGAAGAGCCCTAACCTCTTTAGCCTTTCTTTATATAAGAGGAGTTCAATCCCCTTTATTACTTTGGTGGATCTTCTTTGAACCTTTTCTAATTCTGCTATATCTTTTTTATTTTTTTTCTGTATGTTGTCAATTTTGGATATAGGCCCTAACCCTGGCACTACCCCTAACCCCAACCCTGGCACTACCCCTAACCCCACCCCCTTTAGCCTCCCCAAACAGTTGGGCCACCAACTGCCTATGATTTCTGGTACAGGTAGATCTCATACTGTCAGACCTGTGAGTTCTTGTACCAAGTAGACTGCTGCTGAGCCTGGTACTCGGACCAGGTTCTGCTTGGCGGCTGGACAACCCCGGGTTTCATCTGCGCTGACCACCGTCCCTCAGAGGTTGAGCCCCTACATGCGGGCAGCCTGCAGGGCTAATGAGATAGAGCAGGAAGTGGGGTGATGAACGTGTCGGCCAGACAGGTAGCAGGCAAGAGTGATCCAGGTACAGGCAAGGTCAGTAGGCAGGCAGCAGACACAAGAGTAATCCAGGTACAGGCAGAGTCAGTAGGCAGGCAGCAGACACAAGAGTAATCCAGGTACAAGCAGAGTCAGTAGGCAGGCAGCAGACACAAGAGTAATCCGGTACAGGAAGAGTCAGCAACGAAGAACAAAGTAGAGGAGAAGCACACTACTGAGCAAGTAACACCTACCAAAGTAGAAGCAGAAGCAAGGAGTCTAGGGAGAGCTCAGCTGATAAAGTGCTGGCGTCTGACATCAGCAGGGAGAAGGGGCACAGCCATAGGACAAGAGCAGGGGAAGGAGGAACCGGAAGACCAATAGGAGAGAAGCAAGGGAAGCCAGGCAGAGGAAGAGCAGACCCAGGTGGATGGAAGCAAAGCAAGGAGCCTGGAAGCCAGGCAGAGAGAGAGAGAGAGAGAGAGAGAGAGAGAGAGAGCACAGCCAGGTGCATGGAAGCAATCAAGGAGTCTGCAGCCAGAGAAGAACTACACACACATGGCTCAGGGCTGTGCCAGTCAAGTGTGCGTGTCAACGCGACCCTGCGCAGCCTAAGGACACCGCTTGCGTTGAGGTAGGGGACATGACAGTACCCCCTCCTTAAGGAACCCCCTCTACCTAGGTCGTTTGGATGGGTAGCGGGTATGGAACCCCCGGATCAATTCAGGTGCATTTACATTGGCAGTGGGCTACCAGGAATTATCCTCGGGACCAAAGTGCTTCCAGGATAGCAAATACAACAGCCGTCCCCTTTGACGTTTTGATTCCAGAACCTCATCTACCTCGAATTCAGGATCGGGCTCGGAATCAGGAACTATGATCTTCTTTGGCTCTGGGTGCCATTTTGAGGTCAAGAATGGCTTTAGCAGGGACACGTGGAAAGTGTTGTGGACCTTGAGATTACCTGATAACTGGAGACGATAAGTGACGGCTCCCACCTGAGATCATACTGAAAAGGGTCCAATGTATCGGGGAGCAAACTTGAAGGAAGGTGATCAGAGTCTCAAGTATTTGGTACTAAGCCAAACATTTTGTCCAGGTTGAAAGGTCGGAGCAGACCACTTCTTACGATCTGCGAAAAGCTTGTATCTAGCAGTGGCTCGCTGAAGATGTTGGACCCTGCTCCAAATGTCCCGGATATCAGTGAGGGTCTGTTGGAGCTAAGGCGAAGCTTGGGTCTGAGGGATTGGAAGTATACTGTAAAAAATGGTGACGTACGAGAGGCAGTGTGAAGACCATAGTTATAGGCGAATTCTGTCCAGGGGAGTAATGTGGACCAATCATCCTGTCGGTTATTAGTATACATTCGCAGGAAGGTCTTGAGAGTTTGACTGACCCGTTCCACCATTCCATTGGTCTGTGGGTGGAATGCGGATGAAAATTGGGTGGTGATGCCAAAAAGTATAACACAGTGCTCTCCAGAACCTAGAAGTGAATTGAGATCCCCGATCACTTATGATCCGGAGAGGTAGACCATGTAAACAAAAAATATGCTGGATGAAATTCTTGGCAAGAGAAGCGGCCGAGGGGAGAGATTTCATGGGAATGAAATGGGCCATACGGAAGAATCGATCCACCACTACCCATATGACCGTGTGACCTTGGGACAGTGGCAAATCAGTAACAAAGTCCATGGATACTTCCTGCCAAGGGAGCTCTGGAACTGGCAGTGGCTGTAAGAATCCCCACGGCTTGCCAGGAGAGGATTTGTTTCGGGCACAGATGGGATAGGTGGAAACAAAATGTAAGACATCCTGAGCCATGCGTGGCCACCAATAGTACTGAGAGATTAAGTGAAAAGTCTTGCGGAATCCAGAGTGGCCAGCAAACATGGAGTGTCCCCATTTAAGAACCTTCTTCCTGGACTGGGGTGGAACAGAGGTCTTCGTGCGTGTTACGACTGTGACTATTTTCCCTGTCTGTGCTCACTTTGCCTCCTGGTGGCCGGACCCTGTGGCTGCTATAGACTGTTTTCTTACTGTTCCCCAAGCATGTTTCAGAAGTCATTCTGAGTCCGGTTCGGATCTTCCTGCTTGCCAAACTTGCTTGGGTTGTTTGGAACTAAGCAGCACCTGTACCTGTGACCTCACTTGTAATTGCCTTTATTATGCACCTGGCCCTTTCAGCTGGGCCTTTGCAACGCCAAAGGTCTTGAGGTCAGTTTGTATGCAGTTTGCATTTCTGCCTTGCCTTGTTTCTAGTTGGTGTGCCTGTGGCACTTCTGTTTGCTCTTGTCTAGAGTTCTGTTGTGTGTTTGTGTGACCTTGTGGCTACCGGTGGTGCTGATAGGAGCACTTCTGCCTTGGTGTGCTGCTAGAAGCACTTCTGCCTTGCTTTACCCTTTTGGCTTCCCTGTTTTACCCTTTTGGTGCTGATAGGAGCACTTCTGAGTTGGTGTGCTGTTAGGAGCACTTCTGCCTTGCTAGTTTCTGTACCTTGTATCCTGTGTGAGCATCCTGAACCCTAATCCTGTTTTAGTCAAGCTTGTTTCTGTACCTAGTATCCTGTGTGAGAACCCTGAGTTCCAACCCCCTTTCAGTCAAGCTTGTTTATGTATCTCGTATCGTGTGTGAGAATCCTGAACCCTGTTTTAGTCAAGCTTGTTTCTGTATCCTATACCCTGTCTGAGTCTCCTGAATCCAGAAGTCCTGAACCCTGTTTTAGTCAAGCTTGTTTAGAATCCTATGGGTCCATCTGTCTGCAAGCTCAGTCCAGTAAGTCCTGCCGGCCGCTTGCACCTGGGGGCTCAACCCCTGAGGAACGGTGGTCAAGCGCAGGTGAAGACTGGTTGCTCTGTCCTGCTTATCCCCTGCTTGCCTACTGCTTTAGCTCCAGTCCTGTGGTTCCAGTTCAGTTGTTTCAGCTTTGCCTGTCTACAGCTTCTCCTGCCTTGCTTGTTTACCCAGTCCTGGTTGGGGGTCTTGCCTACTGCTGCCACTTGGCAGCAGTGGTCCAAGGGCTCACGTGGTTCCAGTGTCCGAAAGCCTGAGACCGTGACAGTGCTGACGGAAGAAACTACAGTCGTGGAGGCAACACAGGCAGGATTAAGCATGGGGTAGGATTCCTCGGATTCTTCGGGAGGGTTGAAGGCCCTGGATAGCGCATCAGCCTGAATATTCTTTTCAGGAGGTCGAAATACCAGGCGGAAGTTAAAATGGGCAAAGAAAAGAGACCAGCATGCCTGTCGCAGGTTTAGTCTCTTACCATCCTGAATGGACAGGAGATTCTTGTGGTCGGTGATTACTGTGATGGGGTGCAAGGCCCCCTCCAGGAGATATCACCATTCCTGGAGAGCCAATTTAAGGGCCAACAATTCCCGGTCCCCAATGGTGTAGTTATGCTGTGCCGGAGAAAATTTTTTGGAAAAAAAGAAACAGGGATGACGCTTGCCAGAGTCTGAGGTTTGAGACAGAACGGCCTCTGCCCCCAGTGAAGAGGCATCCACCTCTAAAATGAATGGTTTTTTGATATCCGGGCTTCGAAGCACAGAAGCAGAGAGAAAGGCTTGCTTTAAGGTGGCGAAAGCCTCCTGGGCCTCCGGTGTCCAGTTCCTCACATCAGCACCCTTCCTGGTCAGTGCGGTAAGAGGGGCAGTGATAAGGGAGTATTGATGGATGAACTGCCGGTAGTAGTTAGCAAACCCCCAAAAACGTTGCAAGGCCCGGAGACCCTGGAGCATGGGCCAATCCCGGATGGCTCGGAGTTTGGTGGGGTCCATTTGGAGCCCCTCTGAAGAGACGATATATCCCAAGAATGAAATAGACCATTGATGAAACGAACACTTCTCTAGTTTGGCGAAGAGACGGTAGTCCCGGAGGTGCTGGAGAACGGTGCGGACATGATGAGGGTGGTCTTGAACAGAAGCAGAAAAAAACAAAATATCATCCAGGTAAACTATGACTGAGGAGCACAGGAGATCTTGAAAATGAAGTTAATGAATTCCTGAAAGACCGCAGGTACATTACAAAGGCCAAATGGCTTGACTAGATATTCGAAATGTCCTTCATGGGTATTAAAGGCAGTCTTCCATTAGTCCCCATGTCGGATTCGGACTAGATTGTAGGTTCCTCTGAGATCCAGCTTGGTAAAGATAGATGCTCCCTGCAGATGGTCGAAAAGTTCTGGAATCAGAGGGAGCGGATACCGGTTTTTAATGGTTATTTCATTAAGACCCCGGTAGTCTATACAAGGTCGCAGAGAGCCGTCCTTCTTGGTTACAAAGAAGAAACCTGCTCCCGCCGGAGAGGAGGAGGGTCTGATGAAGCCCTTTTGGAGGTTTTCTTGAATGTATTCCTGCATGATTTTACATTCCTCCCGGAAGAGGTTATACAGCCGACCCCGAGGCGGTGTGTTGCCCGGAAGTAATTCGATAGGGCAGTCAAAAGGATGACACGGAGGAAGGGAATCAGTCTCCTGGACATTGAAAACATCTTGGAAATCTCGATATTCCACAGGAAGGGAAGCATCGCAGGAAAGCATGCCCCCGGGGGAGGCAGAAATAGTCCTCGGAGGAACCACCAGCGTGAGACAGGAAGCAAAACAATGGGAACCCTAACTCTCGATATCACTAGTGGCCCAGTTGATCTCTTGTGTGTATTGACATAACCAAGGCAGGCCTAAAATAACAGGATGGATGGCCCGGGGAAGAACCAGAAGTTGAATCTCTTCCTTATGTAAAATTCCTACTTGCATCTGCAACAGCCGAGCGACATGGGTAATGGAATAGGGTAGAGTCAGTCCCTGAGTGGAGGTCACTTGTAACATAGGTTTACAGGCCAATGAGGGAGTTCCAAGCTGGACTAGGAGACTGGCATCAATAAAATTCCCTCCGGCCCCTGAATCGATCAACGCCATGGTGCTAATACAAAAAAGTTCCTTCCAGCGCAGGAAAATAGGGACGGAAACAAGATTATTCAGAAGAGGTGAGAATTGACCCAGAGCCACCCCTTTCAGAAGCCCTGTGTCAAAGCATTTCCCGGTTTATTTGGGCAATATCTCAGGAAATGACCAGCCTGCCCACAATACAGGCAGAGTTGATTGTCCCGACGGTGAGCCCTTTCCTTCTCAGAGAGGTGATGCTGCCCGATAACCATCGGCTCTTCGGAGATTCCAGAAGTGGTGCCAGTAGCTCCTTTAGGAGAAGAAGTACGCGGCACCCGAGGAGATGGTCTCTGTGAATGACGCTGAGCAGAATGTTCCTGTGTCCTCTCTTGAAACCGAACGTCGATACGGACGCAGAGAGTAATCAGGGCATCCAATGTGGTCGTAAGTTGCCAGCCTGCCAACTCGTCTTTGATTCGGCCCATTAACCCCTGCCAAAAGATGGCCATGATGGCCTCCTGGTCCCATCTCACCTCGGAGGCTAGGGTTCGAAAGCGTACGGCATATGCCCCTACAGAGCAATTGTCTTGTTGAATCAGTAGAAGTTCTCCGACTGCCGAGGAGGAACGTCCAAGCACGTCGAAAACTAACCTAAAGTGGCGAAGAAATTCCCCAAGATCAGTGAGTAGAGGATCCCACTGCTCCCAGAGAGGAGAGGCCCAAGCCAGGGCTGGTCCGCAGAGCAGGGAGATTATATAAGTGATCTTGAGTTTATCGCAGGAAAAGACTCCGGGTTGCATTTCAAAAAAACATAAGACATTGGTTAAGGAACCCTCGACAAGCAGAAGGGGTACCGTCAAACCAGGGAGGCTCAGGGAGCCTTAACACAGGAGTGGGTAAAACTAGTCCGGACGGTGCAGCAGAAACTTGCCGTTGGGATTGAAAAGTAGACAACTGGGAACAAACATCCTGAAGGACTCCGGACAGACGATTCAGCTGTGCCTGTTGTCGCTGAAGAACCTGGGCCAAATTCGCCAAGTCGGGTTTGTCCGGCGAACTCATGGCTTTGGCTTACTGTCAGACCTGTGAGTTCTTGTACCAAGTAGAGTGCTGCTGAGCCCGGTACTCGGACCAGGTTCTGCTTGGCGACCGGACAACCCTGGGTTTCACCTGCGCTGACTGCCGTTCCCCAGAGGTTGAGCACCTAGGTGAGGGCGGCCTGCAGGGCTTACGAGACGGAGCTGGAAGCAGGGGTGATGAACGTGACGGCCAGACAAGCAGCAGGCAAGACAGTGATCAAGGTACAGGCAAGGTCAGTAGGCTGGCAGCAGACACGAGAGTAATCCAGGTACAGGCAAGGTCAGTAGGCAGGCAGCAGACGCAAGAGTAATCCAGGTACAGGAAGAGTCAGTAGGCAGGCAGCAGACACGAGAGTAATCCAGGTACAGGCGAGGTCAGTAGGCAGGCAGCAGACACAAGAGTAATCTAGGTACAGGCAGAGTCAGTAGGCAGGCAGCAGACACAAGAGTAATCCAGATACAGGCAAGGTCAGTAGGCAGGCAGAAGACACAAGAGTAATCCGGGTACAGGAAGAGTCAGCAACGAAGAACAAAGTAGAGGAGAAGCACACTACTGAGCAAGTAACACCTACCAAAGTAGAAGCAGAAGCAACTAGTCTAGGGAGAGCTCAGCTGATAAAGTGCTGGCGTCTGACATCAGCAGGGAGAAGGGGCACAGCCATAGTACAAGAGCAGGGGAAGGAGGAACCGGAAGACCAATTGGAGAGAAGCAAGGGAAGCCAGGCAGAGGAAGAGCTGACCTAGGTGGGTGGAAGCAGAGCAATCAAGGAGCCTGGAAGCCAGGCAGAGAGCAGAGCCAAGTGCATGGAAGCAAAGTAATCAAGGAGCCTGCAGCCAGAGAAGAACTACACACACATGGCTCAGGGCTGTGCCAGTCAAGTGTGCGTGTCGACGGGACCCTGCGCAGCCCAAGGACGCCGCTTGCATTGAGGTAGGGGACATGACACGTACTTCCTCTACTTTCCGCTATGGCCTTGTCCTCCCTGAGTGCCCCTTTTGGTCTTTCATGATCTAACGGTCCCATGGATTCCCTCGCAGGCTTTTTGCTTCTGATGTACCTGAAAACATTGTTACTGTGAGTTTTTGCATCTACAGCGTTTCTCTTCATATTACTACTACTACTACTAACTAACATTTCTAAAGCGCTACTAGGGTTACGCAGCGCTGTACAATTTAAACATAGAAGGACAGTCCCTGCTCAAAGAGCTTACAATCTAAAAGACAAGAGAACAATCTAAAGACAAGTGTACAATCTAGAGGACGAGTGAACAGTTAATCTGATAGGGTGGATAGATTGGGGCATTCTATATTTCTCAAGCGGTTAGGCGCCGAAGGCAGCATTGAAGAGGTGAGTTTTAAGCAGAGATTTGAAGATGGGTAGGGAGGGGGCATGGCGTATGGGTAAAGGAAGATTGTTCCAGGCATAGGGTGAGGCAAGGCAGAATGAGCGGAGCCTGGAGTTGGCAGTGGTGGAGAAGGGTACTGAGAGAAGGGCTTTGTCCTGTGAGCGGAGGTTACGGGCGGGAACATAGGGGGAGATGAGGGTGGAGAGGTAGTGAGGAGCCGCAGACTGAGTGCATTTGTAGGTAAGGAGGAGGAGCTTGAATTGTATGCGATATCTGATCGGAAGCCAATGAAGTGATTTGAGGAGAGGGGTGATATGAGTATATCGGTTCTGGCGGAATATAAGACGTGCGGCAGCGTTCTGAACGGATTGAAGGGGGGATAGATGGCTGAGTGGGAGGCCGGTGAGGAGTAAGTTGCAGTAATCAAGGCGAAAGGTAATGAGAGCGTGGACGAGAGTTCTGGTGGTGTGCTCAGGAAAGGCGAATTTTGCTGATGTTGAAGAGGAAGAAGCGGCGACAGGTCTTGGCAATCTGTTGGATATGCGTCTGGAACATTCTTTTCTCTTTTAGCTTTCATTATCAATGCTTTGCATCTAACTTGCCAGTACTTATGTTGCTTATTATTTTCTTCATTCCAGTCATTTTTCCATTCTTTGATGAATGTTCTTTTGGCTCTAATGGCCTCTTTCACTTCATGTTTTAACCACACTAGCTGTCATTTGCTCTTCTTTACACTTTTGTAAATATGTGGAATGCATCTGGTCTGGACACTCAAGATGGTATTTTTAAACAACATCCATGACTGATTTAAAGTCCTAACCTCTGCAGCCAATTCTATTAGCTTCTTTTTAACCATTTTCCTCATTTTATCATAGTCGCCCTTTTGAAAATTAAATGCTGCTAATGCAGATTTCCTTTGTGACTTCACTGCAGATATTAGCTCACATTTGATCATGTTATGATCACTGTTTCCCAGTGGACCCAACACTGTTACCTCTTGTACTGTGCCCTGTATTCCACTAAGGACTAGATCTAAAATAGCTCCCCCTCATGTTGGTTCCTGGAAGGAGTCATTTATTACTTCTAGGAATTATAGCGGTTAACTTAAAAATAGATATGGATATTTAAAAAAAAAAGAAGAAGAAGAGTGGGTATATTAAGAGCCCCATGATACAGCTCCTGTGTCGTATGATTCTTTTTTCACAGACCGTATACTTTTTCCCACATAGAGAAGATGACAGGGACATTGGATAATATAGAGGACACAGGCTGTATTACAGTCCAATTAATATTTCCAGGGAATGGGCTTGTTAGACTGTGGGTGAACAAATATGCTAGTGCTGATGACATGAGTGCAAACACTGCATCTTCCACACGGTTTATGTCCCAGAAAGATGTCATGTAAGTGTTCTGAGATGGGTTCTGAAAGTGCAGATGGGACCATTCTTTCTTTCAAACTTCTACCTCTTGAGTATGCAATGGGTACATTCTTGTTCCTAAAACACTAATGTCCCTACAAAATGTTCCAATGTTTTCTGATAATTTTTTGTATTTGGGTTGCTATGTGAGAATATCGCAAGGTACACACCACGTCTGGAACATTCTTTTTTTGATGTTCAGTCAACAGATCATTTCTTGGTTTTTGTGTCTTGCTTTGTTCACGCCCTCCTGGATGCAGCTTTTAGGGTAACCTCTCCTGTGAAATCCCTCTGACATGACTCCTGATTGCTCCTCAAAATCATCATAGTTGGAGCAAATCTTCTTCAACCTTAAAAACTGGCAATATGGAAGGTTCCTTTTTAAGGAGGTGTTATGAAAGCTGGTGTAAAACAGAGAAGCATTCCTACCTGTTGGTTTTCTGTAGATTGTCTCTAAGCCATAATCTTTGCTCTTGATTAACAGGTCTAGAAAGTTGATCTCAGATACATCATGTTGCAATTTAAATGTCAAGTGCTGATCTTGTTGATTCAGCCATGATAAGAAATTCTGTAATGTGACCACATGCCTCTCCATAAAATAAAAATATTGATACACTGTTTGTAAAAAAACAAAAAAACAAACCTGATTTTTGTAAGGATATGTCCTCAAAATGTGCAAAATAGAGGTTGGTACCTGGAGCCACAGTTGCTCCCATGGAAGTGCCTCTCACCTATAGATAGAATTTATTCTGAAAATAGAAATAGTTTTTTTTTGGTAATGCTATGGTGGCTACAGTAACAAAGAACTAGGTGGGGATCCTACAGTGGGTGGTGCAATCTTGAAGAGCTTCTTCAATAATATTCAGTGCTTGCAGTTGTGATATGTTTGTATAAAGAGTCAATATCTTAGGTGACCATAATGACATCTTCTAAGTCCCCATCAAAGTCTTTAAGGAAATTAATCATGGTCCTGAGTCATGTATATATGACTGAATTCTTGGGATCGGTGGATGTAAAAATTGGTCCACAAAAATGGAAAGAGGCTCTAGTACTGATCCTTTGCCTGAGACAATAGGTCTTCCTGCAGGGTTGGTGGCCAATTTGTGAATCTCAAGCAGTATATATATGGTAGGGATAATGAGATGCTTAATTAAGAAACCTCTTGAGGATGCCATATCTACTGCCTTTTTCTATGTCTTTTTTGATGCATTCTGTGGGGGTTTTATCCAGAATCGGATAGTATTGCTGATCGTTAAGCTGTCTTTCAACCTTAGCGGCATAGTCATACCTGTTTTGAATGACAATCCCACAACCTTTATCTGCCAGTTTGATTACAATATTGTGATTAGATGCAAGGGATTTAACTGCTGCTTCTTCTGTTCTGGATAGGTTGTAGCACTGTTGTTTACATTTACTTTCCATAATGATTATCTCTTTTTGAACGCAAGTGTTAAATGTATCTATCAGAGGGTCCATTGGACTTGGGGATATCCACTTAGATTCGTTCTTGACTACAGAGATGTCAATATGGGATACATCGATTTTGGAGAAAGCTTGCATGATCTGTAACTTTGTTGTGAATTTGAAGAGATCAACCTTGGTCAGAAAAGAATTGTACTTAGTGGTTGACACAAAAAGGCCCTTCTGAAATATCTGTAGCTGTGTGTCTGAGAAAGGAATATTGGAGAGGTTAAAAACTGAACATACACCATCCATAGGTACCATACATAGACAAGTGACTTCACTAAGGTGGGTCGTTGATATACAACCAACTCAGTTACTCATTTAGACATTCTTCTATGTTCCACACATTACACTTCTGTAGCCATTTTTATATAATATTTTTATATAATTTTAAGTTCCACACCTTATGCTTCTATAATTATGACAATATGAGAAAATCATACGTTTAAACTCTCTTTACAACTTTATATTTCAATGGACACACAGTCATACCATTCAAAGTCTCTCTCAGTTTTACACATTGGTACTTTGCCTACAGTGTGTGTTTATTTATTTATTTATTTATTCATTCATCATACATTTCACAGCATAAAGTTTTATATACTGAACAAGATGCTTTACTAACAAATGTATATCATGTCTTTAAGTGTTTTTAGGTTTTCTAGCGCCCATTATTTATAGGTATAAGATAGCTTATTGTCACATATTCTTCTGCTTTACTTGTACATTGTTTTTATGTTTTTATTTTATAACCACATATTTGTATATTTTACGTGCAGTCTTGTGACCCCTGAGGCAGGCACAGGCCCGTGTCAGATCTTTCATTGTGAAGCCTAATAAAGAGTTTAAACTTTAATCCTCCCTGCTTGAGAGTTGTGAGTCACCCTCTACTTTCTTCTTGATTTCTATAAATAAGTACCAGAGAGACCAAGAGAAAGAAAACAAATGGAAAAAATGTGGAGAATAAAGACAGTGAAAAACCAGGCTAACCCCACCGGCTACAGCCTTTACAAATGGCAGCTCACAATAATCATTGGCCATTAAAAAAAAACTCCACTAAAAATATAATGACGTCTGCTTCTTCATTTATCCTAAATGATAAGTATTGGCATACTGGGACAGACCAAAGGTCCATCAAGACCAGCATCCTGTTTCCAACAGTGGCCAATCCAGGTCACAAATACCTGGCAAGATCCCAAAAAAGTACAAAACATTGTATACTGCTTATTTATTTATTTATTTTTGCTGCATTTATATCCCACATTTTCCCACCTATTTGCACTTATCCCAGAAATAGTGGATTTTCCCCAAGTCCAATTTAATAATGGTCTATGGATTTTTCCTTTAGGAAGCCGTCAAAACCTTTTTTAAACTCTGCTAAGCTAACTGCCTGACTGCTTCATCTCTTGTCCCCAAACAGTACATATTATAAAGAAGAGAATTTTTATAAATGTCGCAAACCAGTCAAAAACATGTACAGGACATACTGCTCTGAAACCATACAGTCAAGTCAGAAAAAGGCACTTATCTTCAAATGTGTCCACCATCTAATAAGTGTCCTTTTCTGAATTGACTATATGGTTTCTTTCTCTTGGTCCTCTCCGGTATTTATTTAGAGGAAGAACTGCTATTGTATGACAATATTTTATTTCTACCTGTTCCTGTGGTGGTATGGTAATTGTAATAATCATTTATTATACTGTTGCCCAATTTGCCAGCTTTCCTAATTTCTGAAAACATTTCTTCATCTGTCCTGGCGGAAGGTAGTAAAGTCCTATCAGAATACTCCTTCCCTTCACACATGGAATTTCTATCCATAAGAATTCCATGCTGCTGTTTCATGTATAAGGTTTATTTTATTTGACTCAAATCCCTCTTTAACATATAGGGCAACCCCACTCCCCCTCCAATTTGATCCACTCTTATCATTGTGATATAATTTGTATCCTGTTAGCACAGTGTCCCATTGACTGTCCTCCTTCCACCAGGTCTCTGAGATGCCTATTATATCTATCTCTTCATTTAGTGCTTTATACTCTAACCCTCCCATCTTATTTTTTAGGCTTCTAGCATTTGTATACAGACACTTCAAATTGTGTTTTTTTCCTTGCATCTGCAAACTGCTTAGAAGTTGACAAGGATCATGTGCATCCTTTACTCTGCTCTCCCCTTAAACACTTCTGGCTTTCTTTCACCATTGTTAAAACCTCTCCATTTGGATTCCCTAAGGGGCCCTTTTACTAAGCGCGTAGCCACCTACGCGCGCCCAATGAGCACCAATTCGGAACTACCGCCCGGCTAACACGTGGTTTGGTTGGTAATTTCATTTTTTACGCGCATCCACTACACGCGTGGGAAAATATATTTTATTTTCTGGTGTGCGGCGCTAACTGTGCACTGACGATTACCGCCCGGTTAACATGTGAGACCTTGCTGCTAAGTCAATGGGTGGCGGTAAGGTCTAAGGCCTAAAATGGATGCGCGCTCATTTTAATTTTGCCACATGTTCATTTTCGGCCACAAAAAAAGGCCTTTTTTGCAGGTGCGCTGAAAAATGGACCTGCGCGCATCTAATACACGTGTCTACACCAGCACAGGCCATTTTTCAGCAGAGCTCAGTAAAAGGACCCCTAAATGTCCTGTTTCAATAGTATCCTTCAACGATACTCCACACCAAACCATGCACACCTCTGGGTGACTGTTGACCCCATTTTGGTTTAAAAGCTGCTCTCTCTCTTCTTCTTAGAGATTAGTGCCAGCAGCCTTGTTCCATCCCACTTAAGGTCGAGTTCTTCCTTTCGGAATAGGCTCCCCCCTTCCAAGAATGTTGCCAGTTCCTAACAAATCTAAATCCCTCATCCCTGCACCATCATCTCAACCATGCATTGAGACTTCAGAGCTCTGCCTCCTCTAGGGTCCTGTGTGTGGAACAGAGCATTTCCAAAAAGGCTACCCTGGAGGATCCAAATTTCATCTTTCAACCTAAGATGCTAAACTTGGTTTCCAGAACTTCCCTCCCATATTTTTCTATGTCACTGGTACCCACATGTACCATGACAGCCAGCTCCTCCCCAGCACTATCTAAAATCCTATCTAGGTGACATGTGAAGTCTGCCACCTTAGCACCAGTCAAGCAAATGACCAGTCACCCAGCCATCTACATGCCTAATGATCGAATCACCAACTACAACAGCTGTCCTAACCCTTCTGTCCTGGGCAGAATTTCCTGCACACACATCCTCAGTGTGAGAGGATATTGCATCCCCTGGTAGGCTGATCCTGGGTACAGGATTATTTTCTACACCAGGGTGATGCTCTCCTTTTAGGAGACCTCTCTCTTCCAAGGCAGCACAGAGGCTGCCAAATTGGAGGTAGAACTTCTCTACAATGTCATTGCAGGTCTCTTCTAAGTACATTTCTGTCTCCCTCAGCTTCTCCATGTCTTCTACTGAACCCTTAAGGTAAAGGACTTGTTCTCTGAGAGGTAAGAGCTCTTTGCATCTAACACACACATATAACCTCTCAACAACTGAGAGATAATCATACATGTGGCACTCAGTGCAAAAGACTACATAGCACCCTTCTTGCTGCTGAACTGCTGCCTGTATCTTAGTATTATTGAATTGTTTAATTAATTAAAACTTGTTAAGGTACTAGAGATATTAAACTAGTATAAAGAACTTTAAGATTATATGGTATATTGTGTGATTTATTGTTTGCTTCTCACAAAGCAATATAAATAAATCTTCCCTCTTGTTAACCTAATTAGAATAATTATAAATTAAGATTCTGAATAAAGATGTGCTAGGGCTGGATTAGAATTGGGAAGAATGGGCAGAAATAAAGACTGAACTAGGCCCTGCTGTGCCTTTTAGCAGTGGGCAGGAGTTGGGAAAGGTAGGCAGGAATGAAGACTGAACTAGGCCTGATGTGCATTCTAGAAGCTGTTAATGCTATAGGCTGTGACAGAAAGTTCAAGTTTAAAACTATGGGGAAAAAGGTTTTACACTATGAAAACTAGTTAATAAAGTTTGCTTTTTAAAATTCAAATTCAACCTGTCTTTATCATTAAACCTACCATTTCTATTTTATCCCCTATCATTAAATTACCAAAACACAGAGCAAAATAATATTTACTTACCCAGAGAGATGTCCTTTTCTCGCAGAACTTCTCACTTTTGGTGACCTTCTTTCTTACCCACCCCCTTCCCCCTTGGCCAGTCACCAACCAGTAAAACTTCCGGTTTTCAAAGCATTTGTGCACCTCTTAATGTGCCTTCCATACCACTCTATCCTTTCACCTTTACCCACCTAGCTGTGTGGCTGTCTGGCATCCTAGTTACTGAGGTCCACAGTGCACCATACCCTTTCAGGTTTATTTTCGAAAGAGAAGGGCGCCCATCTTTTGACACAAATCAGGAGATGGGCATCCTTCTCTCAGGGTCACCCAAATCATCATAATTAAAAGCAGATTTTGGGCGTCCCCAACTGCTTACTGTCGCAGGGACGACCAAAGTTCCCGGGGTGTGTCGGAGGCGTAGCAAAGGCGGGACGGGCGTGCCTAACAGATGGGAGTCCTCAAGCGATAATGGAAAAAAGAAGGGCATCCCTGATGAACACTTGGCTGACTTTACGTGGTCCTTTTTTTTACGACCAAGTCACAAAAATGTGCCCTAAATGACCAGATGACCACCGGAGGGAATTGGGGATGACCTCCCCTGACTCCCCCAGTGGTCACTAACCACCTCCCACCCTGAAAAAAACTTTTAAAATGTTTCTCTTTTTTTTTAGATTATAAGTGAAGGACGTCCTTTGCTATGCCTCCATCCCTGTGACGGAAGTTGAGGATGTCCAAAATGTGGATGTTTCTGTGTGAAGGATGTCCATGCCTTTGACACCCCCTTTATTTATTTGGATTTTGGATCACAAGTGGCAGCAGTGGGATTTGAACTGGCCACCTCTGAATTGCAAGACCACTGCTCTAACCACTAGGCCACTCTGTCACTCCTTCACTCCACTTCCTTGAAATTTGTCTGTCCCTGTGAGGGGGGCAGTATGCAGGTCCCTGGGGGGAAGGTATGTGTGTATCAGCGGAGGCATAACAAAGGCATGGACATCCTTCTTTCTAACATTTTGGATGTCCTCAACTGCCCCCCCCCCTCAACTGCTCCCCCCCCCCCCACACACACACAGTGACAGCCAAATTTCAAGGGAGTGGAGTGGTGGAGTGGCTTAGTTGTTAGAACACTGGTCTTGCAAACCTGAGGTGGTCAGTTCAAATCCCACTGCTGCTACCTGTGATCCAAAATCTAAATAAATAAAGGGGGTGTCAGAGGCATAGCAAAGGCATGGATGTCCTTCTCACAGAAACATTCACATTTTGGACATCCTCAACTGCCGTCGCAGGGACAGAGGCATAGCGAAGGATGTCCTTCACCCATACTCTTAAAAAAAAAAGAAAAAAGACCTCCCTGACGAGAACTTGGACATTTTCACCTGGACTTGTGTTTTTCTAAGGATATAGATGGCTATTATACACACAGCTTGTCTGCATGTATGAAGCCGTCTTTGGCATACACAGAGCAGCCACGCATAACGCCTGGCTGCTCTGCACTGGCTTCCCCTCCTTAGGAAGGAAATCATGTGCAAATGAGCTAACAGCGAGCAGCTCATTTGCACGCGATTTCCTTCATGCATGCCCATTCCTTTCCGAATCACTAAGGGATTGGTAAGGGAAGGGCTTTTTCTGTTCAGTTAGTGGGACCAGTGCACTACGAATGCTGGCTCCTCCCACAACCAAATGGCTTGGATTTGGTGTTTCTGAGATGGGCTTCCTTGCTTTCCATTATCGTCGAAAATCAGAAATGACCAAGTCCTGGGGACAACCATCTCTGTGGGGACGACCATCTCTAAGGTCGACCTAAATTTGCTGATTTGGGCATCCCTGACCATATTATCGAAAGGAAAGATGGACGCCCATCTTGTTTCGATAATACGGGTTTCCCCGCCCCTTCGCAGAGCTGTCCTGCGAGGATGGCCCAAGAAAACGGGCGCCCCATTCGATTATTCCCCTCTTTGTCTCCTGCAGTGTTGGATGTGAAGGTATACACTGTGTGGTGGAAGGACAATGGCAATCCTCATCACCTGTGGTATACGAGTGCACATGGAAGGATAGGTTCTGGAAGGCTACAACAGACTGACAGCTTAGCTAGCAGCAATAAACTCCCTATATAGGTGAGGACTCTCAGGCAGAGGCTGGAACCAGCAGCCAGCGCAGGTACCTCAGGTGGAGGGGGAGTCAGCACCAGCAAAAGGTGGCAGCAGAAGGGTACACTGAAGTCACAAGACAGGAGCCACCTACAGGGGAGGAAGAGGAGAACCAATTACTGGTTTAACCCACACTGGCCCCCAGCCTGGATATGCCAGATGCCCCTGTAAAGACTGAAGAGTCAGAAGAGGAACCACAGCTGTCCGATAGGGGACCCTCCCGCCATAGGCAGAAGATTGTGTGGCTGACCACCAAACTCCTGGCACAAAATGTGCAGCTAGATAACAGTGCCAGAAGCTACAGCTGCTGCGCAAAGGAGTGCAGGTTCAGCAGCAGAGGCTCCAAGCCCAAGAGGACTGCCTGCAGTGTACCGTGCAGCAGGAGAGCTGGGATGCTAGGCACAATATGTGGCAGCAGCTTCTTGGGATCCGGAAACATCTGCATGATTACGCAGAGGCCTTGGGTAGCATCATGCCCACCCAGCAGGTGCCAGACCCTCTCGGTAAAACTGGGGAGGCCACCATTCCTGTGGCACCATCCTCCACATAGCCCAGATTTACAGCAACCGGCATCCAAGCGGCTGCAGATGAGGCTCAATGGACCCCAGGCCAGTGGATCAACCTTGAGGCCAGGTCCCTTGGGGCATCACACACTGCTTTGCTGGGTGCTGGACAGCAGCAGCTCAGCCACCAAGCCAACCAAATGGCCAGAAGCAGCAGCAGATCTCACACTGTTTGCTTCTGATAGGCCTGAACCATCCCCAGCAGCTACAGGGAAGGTGGGCCCCAAATGGGACCGAGGAGGGGGAGAGGGAGGATGAGGTAGGGCTGTAAGCCAACTAATTACCATGTTGTGGTGGTATGTGCTGGGAGGACAGCGTGGGGGGGGGGGGGGTACTATAAATACTGAACTTACCTTTACTGAAAACTGGGCTTTATGAGTCTTTGTCTGGTGTGGAACCCCAGCCGGTGTGGTCCCTGGTCAGGTCTGTGAGAAGGGGGTCATCCTCCTCTTGTTTTGGCTGCTGCTGCTGATGTGTGTCCTCTAGCAGGGGATGTCTTCTTTGCAGTGCGAAGTTATGCAGCAGTCCATGAACATCTTGGTGACCTTTACAGGGCTGTAGAGGAGATGCCCCCCAGAACTGTTGAGACATCTGAATCAGTTTTTGAGCTTCCCAAAGGTGCACTCAATGATGGTGCGGGTGTTCTTATGGCTCGTTATATTCCTCTGCTCCCTCATTTTGGGGGTGGATAATGGGAGTCATTACCTAGGTTTGCCTCTGTCACCTGGGGGAGGGGGGCAGCGGGAATCAGAGACATGGGTGTATATTTGTATATGGCCCTTGTGGCTTGCAGGTCATGTATGTGGGTTCTGGGGACATCTTGAGGGAAGGAGGGTGCTGATGTAAGGGGAAGTGGGCATGGAGGTTAAGAATCCCAGTACTGCTTAGTTAGGAGCCAGTTGCCACAGATCTCCCCTCAGTCAAATCTGCAGTAGATTCCAGAATGCTGCAGGATATATGTATCATGGGTGAACTCCGGGTACAGTGTACATACATCCACAATCTCACCATGTGCATCACACACGACCTGCATGTTCATGGAGTGATATGATTTTCTATTCCTATAGATCTTCTCATGTGCCCCGGGGGGTTCCGAGTGCAACATGTGTGCAGTCGTTTACGGCAAATGACTGAGGGGAAGTGGTCTATGGTGTAGAACTGAGCCATGCTGTTCTAGAGGGCCTGAGTGGCATGGGGAAGCTAATATGGTGTAAGGTGTGGATGAGGAAGGCATTGAGGAAATGTGCAAGGTATTTGGAGATGGCGGACTGGATGAGCCCTGCATTGACTGCTAGCACTGACTGAAATGTGGAGTGGAAAGAAAGGCGAGGGAGGCAGTGACCTTAAGGTGGACTGGCACTGGATTATTCCTGCGTGTCATGACATGTAAGAGGGGCTGTAGCTGGTCACAGAAGTGCTCTATGGCAGCCCTATCAAAGCGGTACCTAATAAGGCATTGCTGGTCAGTCAGGTCTAAGAAGTGAGTCCTGGGCCTAAATACTCTGGGAGGTTCTAGGTCAGTTCCAAACTGGACAGTTCCCACCCATCAATTCCCATCTGGACAATTCCCACTGAACCAATTCCCACCACACCAGGGAGGACAATTCTCACCCATAACCCAAAAAATACAAAACACACAAGGCAAATAATTTCCCTCCCTTTTCTCTTCCAGATCGTTTGGGAGGTCCAGTATCCTCCCCCCCCCCCCCCCCCCCCACACACACACACACAACATTATCTTTTAAACATCCCTTTCCCTTTCCAGACATGCAGTTCATGTGTGGTGGGGCAATGACCACCACACCCTCCAAACTAGGTTTCAACCTAATTCATGTTTAATCCGGGATCTAAATGTCATAAATAAATAAAACTGCAGTTCATGTTGGAGGGGGGGGGGGCACAATGCCCCACGCACACCCTCAAAATGATGCACTGATTACAATTTATAACAAATTACTACTCTACCTATGAAAAGTTATTCTGTTATTATATGTCCTCTGTGTACATCTGTATGCTGCTATAATCTCTTTGTTCCAGACGCCGTGTAAAAAAAAACCAAAAACAAAACACCGCCAGAACTTATGGGACCCGATACAAGAAAGAAGCTACGGTCAGTAAAAAAAAAAAAAAAAAAGCTAGAAAGGATGGGAAATGACTGGAGGGTAAAAGTCATTGGTGGGGAATTGTCTCCCTTGTGGGAATTGTCATGGGGGGAATTGTCCTAGGTGGGAATTGTCCAGGTGGGAACTCGCCTGCTACCCTCTGGGATAAGGGTATCTTCTCCTGGGCCTCCCCTTCAAACTCTCATCCAAATCCAGCAAAGCGTCAGCCACAATAGAATTCAACGCATCCATGATTGATGTGCAGGTATCCTACTACCACAGGTGCAACCCACTAAACCCAGTAACACCATTGTGCACTCCTCTACCTACTGCACCCAGTGAGACCCAGCACCCAACACTTACTCTCCCAGCACCAGCAAACAGTCCTCAAACAAACAGCAGCAACACAAAGAACAGTCTCTCCCAGCACCAGTACACAATCCTCACACAAACAGTAGCAACACGTTTGGTCTTGACCTAGTTACTTTTAAAGCAGGTCTAAATCATGACACATTTCTTTCCAGCACAAGGAAATTGTTTTGTTATCTGTTATTGCAAAAAAACATATATCACGTAACACCGCCAATCTCACGCACATGACATGCCCCCAAAACACCCACTCTCAAAACATTTTTCTTTTGGCAAATATTGGACTTAAACTTTTTTTATTATTATAAGGTTTAAACATTTTCGTGTAAGAAACACATCCATCTATCCCTTATGCCATTTTTTGCACTTCTTATTCTTTTGATTATAAGCCCCTTACTATCTTAGGGGTCCTTTTATTAAGGTGTGCTAATGGATTTAGTGCACGCTAAATGATAAGATGCTCATTATGCACATCTTATCAATTAGTGCTCGCTAATTGATAGCGCACCTTAGTAAAAGGGCCCCTTACTGTCCACACTTGGGAACTATTTATTGATAGAATTGATCTATATTCATATGCTGATGATATTACAATTGTTCTACTCATTCCTTCCAACTTTGCTTATCTTAGAAATAATGTTAATTCCATATTCACTAATATTGAGTACTGGACTTCATTATACAAGTTGAAACTTAAAAAGAAAAAGACAAATTCTCTGGCTAGGTGCTCCTGTGCCTGAAATATCAAATGGTAAATTGTTTATACAAGGTAGAGAATTTGTATTGGCATCTTGTTTGAAGGTATTGGGAGTCTATTGGATTCCATGCTAACCCTCTCCTTCTCGGCACACATCCAGCAGATAGCCAAGCCCTGTCGCTTCTTCCTCTTCAACATCAGCAAAATTCGTCCTTTCCTCTCTGAACACACCACCCGAACTCTCGTCCACGCTCTCATTACCTCCCGACTTGACTACTGCAACTTACTCCTCACCGGACTCCCACTTAGCCATCTATCCCCCCTTCAATCTGTTCAGAACTCTGCTGCACGTCTTATATTCCGCCAGAACCGATATACTCATATCACCCCTCTTCTCAGGTCACTTCACTGGCTTCCAATCCGATACCGCATTCAGTTCAAGCTCCTCCTTCTTACCTACAAATGTACTCAATCTGCTGCCCCTCATTACCTCTCTACCCTCATCTCCCCTTATGTTCCCACCCGAAACCTCCGTTCACAGGACAAATCCCTCCTCTCAGTACCCTTCTCCACCACTGCCAACTCCAGGCTCCGCCCATTCTGCCTCGCCTCACCCTATGCCTGGAACAACCTTCCTGAGCCCCTACGTCAAGCCCCCTCCCTGCCCATCTTCAAGTCTCTGCTTAAAGCCCACCTCTTCAATGCTGCCTTCGGCACCTAACTCTTACCTTCAGGATATCCGGACTGCCCCAAATTGACTGCCCCCATCGTATCATCTACTCACTTGTCCTTTAGATTGTAAGCTCTTTGAGCAGCGCCTGTCCTTTTATGTTAAATTGTACAGCGCTGCGTAACCCTAGTAGCGCTTTAGAAATGTTAAGTAGTAGTAGTAGTAGGTTAATGCACTAGAAATCAAAGTGTATAATTGAAACTGCTAAGGTGTATCAAGAACTATTTTTGAATAATACTTCTTTAATGCTCTTTCAAATCATTAATTCTTTCATACTTTAATTACTGTAATTTGCTTTAGATAGGATGCCATGAATTTTTTTTTTAATGCCTGTAAATATTACAAAAACATGCAGCTAGATTGGCTTGCAATGCATATAAATCTGATTGAGTGACACCTTTGTTAAAAGGACTATATTGACTCCCAATAAGTGCTCGTATTCAGTTGTATTTTAGTCTTTTGGATTTTATTGGTATAGTTGTCCCTCTATAAACAGATCTTAAAAAAAATTATTGCATTTACATTTTCCCTCAATATTGGGGATATCATCTAAGAAAATGTTGAAACTTTTGTTCCCCTAAGAGGCAGCCCTAAATTCAAATTCTCTTCTTTTTAATGTAAAACAGGAAAGTCAGTATTTGCTGTTTCAGAAAAAAATTGGAAACTTTATTTCAAAAATGTTATCATCTTTGATAGATACATCTTAGGGATTTATTATATGTTTTTTATTGTTATTTTTATTATGTTTCAAAAAGGAGACTGTAATTTTCCTAGTGAACAATTAGCTTCTTGTTCTGTAAACTGCACTGGACCAATTTATTGGAACGTAGCGGACTAAAAGTGTTTTATTGCATTGTATTGCATTGACGGAGCAATTTGCAGGCAGACGGATTTCTAATTAGTTGAAGTGGATTTTAACTTCATCTTCTAAGTACTGTTCATCTTTAGAAGGTAAACTCATGTTTCAACTGTCCCTGTTAATTAAAGCACTAAACGATATACACACATCTCATATAGATGGAGCATTCTGCATAGCTACAATCAGACACTTGGAAAAGCTGTCACTCATGCCAAGACCAAAGGAGGTGTGTTTCACCAGCCAAGTGTCATGTTACAATTGATCTGACATCTGCGAATTAACACTGAATATCAAGTCAGCCTCTCCAACCGCTAGCAGTCATACACTGACTGAGAGATGGAGATTGAATTGATGGAGTGAAGGCTTTCTCGGTGTAAGTTCCTTTATAAGTGGAACATTTATTATCATCATTGGCACAGCTTTCAAAGTGTTCTGGTATCAGTATATATTGATAGTGGCTTTGTTACAGTTATATTTATTTATTTAAAATTCATTTACCACGTTTTTGAAGAAATTCAGTCAAAGCAGTGTACAGCAAGAATAAGTGAAACATAAGCAATAGACAATTATAGCAGTAAAAATATTCATATAACAATACAAAGTAAAGTATGACATAGTATACAACTTATGTCAATACAATATGTAATAAAACATTTTAATAGACAGCATAGGGTGTAAGCAAAGATGGAACATTTAGACAGGAGTAAAAAAATAAGGGGACTAATTTAAGAAAGTTACATATGAAGTCAGAAAAGTGCTTGAATATTATCTTAGCTAGGGTAGGAGTGGATAAACATATCCTGCTATAGTATGTGCAGCTGGTATCACTCCTTGTGTGTGTGTGACTAGCAAGTTAGTTACTTCTTCCATTAAAAGACTGGTTGATGAGCCAAGCTTTCACCTGCTTCCTGAAGAAGAGATAGTATTGTGTTAAGTGAAGCCTTTCAAGTAGTGCATTCCAGAGTGTGGTGGATACTCCAGAGAAGGCTTGCTGTGGGTATCACATTGTGTGATGCCCTTTTAAGAGGGCATGGTTAGGGATACTCCTTGGGAGGATCTTAGTGTCCTTTTAGGTATGTAGGGTGTGATCCTATTCTTCAAGTACTCGCGGCCACTTTCTTTAAGAGCCTTGAAGATCATAGTTTTAAATTTAGCCCTGTATTGTGCTGGTAGCCAGTGAAATTTTGCAAAAATGGTGTAATGTAGTCACGTTGCTTACAACCTTCTATTAGTCTTGCTGCAGCATTCTGACCATTTGTAGTCAGACTAGTATACAGTGCATTACAGTAATCCAGGCTATTATATTATGGTATGCACAACAGAGACAAGATTTGCCTTCTCAGTGTAAGGAGAGAGGCCACATAGTTGTTGTAAATGGTAAGCAGCTCTTGAAAGTTGCTTGGATTTGGAGGGGCACAGTAAGAGTTGAATCTAGATGTATTCTAAGTTTCCTGACTTGTGATTTGAGGGGGAATTTGCATTTCCCAAAAGAGATTTTGATGTCAGTTAAGTGCCCACTTGTGTTAGGGAACCGTAGAAGCTCGGTTTTACTTGGATTCAGGCAGTTTGTTTTTAGCTCATTCTTGAATCATAGTTAGACAGGTAGTCACTTTACTCAGGGCTGTGGGTAAGCCAGTTCAATGGGTATAAATAGCTACACGTCATCCACATAGATGAAGAGCTGAGTGTCCATTGGCTTGAGGTAGATATTGAACAGAATAGGTGAAAGTATTGATCCTTATGTTACCCTGCAGGTCAGTAGCCATGGTGGCGATGAGGTGCTACCAAACAGTATAGACCATTGCCTGTCTGATAGGATTTGAACCAAGCAAGTACTGTAACACTGATACCTGTTTCTGCCAGTCGTGCTAGCATAATACCATGGTTCAGTGTCAAAAGCTGCTGACAAACCTAGCAATAGAAACGCTGAGGCATATCCCGTCTCAGTTTTTATGAAGATCATCTGGTAAGGATACAAGGGCCATTTCTGTTCCATAACCAGGTATGAATCCAGATTGACATGGATCTAGCCATTTGAATCCAGACTGACATGGATCTAGCTAGTTTCTCTCTTCTAGCCAGTCACGCAGTTGAACACAGGTTGTTCATTCTATAAGTTTTCCTAGAAATCAAATAGTAGATAGTGGCTGGTAACTTTCAAGTTTGTCCTGGTCAAGGTTCTTATTTAGCAAAGGATGCACCACTGCCCTTTTTAATACTGTTGGTAGCTGCCCATTAGAAACAGGAGTTCACGATTTTAGTGGTGCTTTCTATGAGGCCCCTACTTGCCTGCTACACTATCTTTGATGGGCAGGGGTTGAGAGAGCTACCTCGTCAAAGGTCTCAGGATTTTGTCAAGGCCCTCCTCTGTTATCGGGTTAAAATAGTCTCATATGTCTGTGTCAGGAGGGGATGAGTTTGTGAGCTCTGGATTAGATGACTGGAGACTGGGTGGGACTGCCTGTAAATCCTGGCGGAGACTTTTAATTCTGTTGGCAAAGTACAGCAAAATCATTGTAGTTCAGTTTTGACTAGGTGGGCTGGTTCTGTTGTGGGGGTTGCAGTAGACTGTTTATTATACTGAACAGGTGCTTGATTGAATTGGCAGCTTGTTCAATGCATTGAGAGAAATAATGTATTTTGGCTGCTGTTAAAGCTTGGAAGTACTTTGTCATGTGTTTCCTACAGTTTATCCTGTCTTCATCCAAGCAAGATTTATGCCATCTCCTTTCCAGTTTCTGTCATTAAGGGTCTGAGGTTTTGGAGAAAAACAAGGTGAGCGTTTGTAAGTGGGGCATAAGACCTTTTTTACTGGTGCCATTTTCTCTAAGGTCTTAGCTAAGTGTTTATTCCAAATATCAACATGTTCTGACACTGTAGTTGTCTTTTCATCCACATGTGCATAGTCCAAGGCCTCTAGGAAATTCTCAGCAGTCAGCTTTTTCTTGTTTCTCATCTCCTTCCAAACTCTGGGAAGTGCCATTTGTTTCAGGTGGTCACTTTGACAAAATTTAATTAGAAAATGGTCTGTCCATGATAGGGGTGTTATTTGAAAACTGCTATCCCGATAATCTGGGATGTCAACCTCTTTCTAGTATTCCAAGCCTAACAAGTGACCCTTTTCATGGGTTGGAGAATTGATAACAGCACTAGGATTCACACAAGTGATCATGTCCAGGAAGATAGCTGTGGTGGTATCTGGGGTTCTGAGTGTAAATTGGAGTCTCCCATGATCACCATCCTATGGTAATTCAAGGTCACTTGAGTAATGTTCTTTTACTGTTATTTTTAAGTTAGAGTTCCTTTCCTTGATTTTAAATTGTACTGTTTTATAAACCGCTTTGATTATATGAAAGGCGGTATATCAAACCTCAATAAACTAAGCTAATCACATCAAGGATTTCTTACACAGATTATGTGCTGTTACAAGGTGCTCCATAAGCAGCCAGATAAGTTCCTCTTCTAGCGGGTTTAAAAGAGATTCCGATTCCTTTAGCTGAGGAATGGCAATTTTGAGCATATCAGGACTGCCATCTCTTCACTCTATGTTCCTGTTCTTGGTTGATGTTGGATGTTTAAACCTGTTGGGTATAGTTCAGTCAGTGGTAAACCCCCACTTTCATCTAGCCAGGTTTCACTTATTTCTACAATGCAAAGATGCTGTTCATGGATGACATCATGAATCACTGAGGATTTCTTAGCAGCTGATCTGGTATTCACCAGTCCTATAGTTCCAAAGTGTGGTCTGGGGTTAGCTTTGCTCTGGAAGTGATCTTTTAAGTACCATTATGTAGGTGTCTGACCTCTTGCACTTTGTCCTCTCTTTGTGTCACAGTTGTGGCTGTATTCCATGCCTGCACTCACCTCTCCTCCCGGTGACCAGTCCCTGTGGCTGCTGTGGACTGCCTTCTCCCTGTTTCCCAAACATGTTCCAGAGATCATTCCAGTCCTATTCTGATGTTCCAGTCTTCCAGCCTTGCTTTGGTGTTCCTGTAGCCAAGCCTCGCCCTGGTGTTCCTGCTGCCAAGCCTCGCTTTGGTGTTCTTGCAGCCAAGCCTTGCTCTGGTGTTCCTGCTGCCAAACCTCACTCTTACTATTATTATTATTTATTGCATTTGTATCCCACATTCCCCCACCTATTTGCAGGCTCAATGTAGCTTACATAGGTTTGTTGACATTGTCATACCAAGATAACAGATACAATTAGTAATGTGGAGCGATCAGGTAGGGAGGAGGGAAAAAGGAAGGGAGTGATTAGGATAGTTGTATAAGGTGAGCTTTCATAATTGAGTGGGTTGGTGAGGTGACTTAGTGAGATTATAGGTGTTCATTGTAGGCCTTGTTGAAGAAGAATGTTTACTTGTGACATCATCAGTAAATGCCTTTATACAGCAACTTGAAACCTTCCTGCTTTTCCTTTGCAACAGAGGTCTTCAGACGAGTTCTTGTCTGCATGTGCTTCTTGTACTTCTTTCCAGCTTGCTCCAGTCCTGCCTGCCTTCAGTGTCTGTTCCAGTCCTGCCTTCAACTTCTGTTCCAGTCCTGCTTGCCCTGCCTGCTTTCTGCTTTTGTTACAGTCCTGTCTGTTCCAGCCCTGCCTGCCTACAGCTTCAGCTCCAGGCCTGTTGTACCAGCCCCGCCTGCCTACAGCTTCAGCTCCAGTCCTGCTTGTTCCAGCCCTGCCTGCCTACAGGTTCAGCTCCAGTCCTGTTTTTCCAGACCTGCTTGTTCCAGCCGTGAATGCCTACAGCTTCAGCTCCAGTCCTGTTGTTCCAGACCTGCTTGTTCCAGCCGTGAATGCCTACAGCTTCAGCTCCAGTCCTGTTGTTCTAGTCCTGCCTGCCTTCAGCTTCAGTTCCAGTTCTGCTTGTTCCAGTCCTGCCTGCCTACAGGCTCAGTTCCAGTCCTGCTTGTTCCAGCCCTGAATGCCTACAGCTTCAGCTCCAGTCCTGTTGTTCCTGTCCTGCCTGCCTTCAGCTTCAGTTCCAGTCCTGACTGCCTTCAGCTCCAGTCCTGTTGTTCCAGTCCTGCTTGTACCTGCCCTGTCTGTTTTCAGCCTCGGTCCCTGTTTGGGTGGTTCGCCTGCTACTACCAGTCGCCGGCAGTGGCCCAAGGGCTCACTATTCCTGACTCCGTGACACTTTGGTTGGTAGGGATTATAGTTTCCTCTCCCACACACCACTGGGATCCCTGAGGTCTCTCTGTCTGCTGGGCCAAGGCACATTCTTTGTGTTAGAAGCTCCTTAGTCAAATTTCAATGAGTGACACTATAGTCCTAGAAATCTCTGTAGATCAGTAATCTTACCAGTTGGCATTGTAGGATTAAAAGCTTTAAGTCAACAAGTCTGAGAAAACAGTCGTTTTAAAGCTGTATATTCAGACTAGGCTTGGAGATCAAAGAACGTAAGTACTGTCATACTGGGACAGACCGAAGGTCCATCAAGCCTAGTATACTGTTTCCAACAGTGGCCAATCCAGGTCACAAGTACCTGGCAACATCTCAGAACAGCAAAAGAGATTTTATGCTGCTTATCCTAGAATATGCAGTGGATTTTCCCCACGTCCATCTTAATAATGGCTTGTGGACTTTTCTTTTAGGAAATTATCCAAACCTTTTTTAAACCCTGCTAAGCTAACTGCTTTTATCACATTCTCTGGCAACGAATTACTTGTTAGGTGAAGAAATAATTTCTTCGATTCGTTTTACATGTATTAGTAGTTTCTTTGCGTGCCATCTAGTACTAGTAATTTTGGAAAGAGTAAACAAGTGATTCACATCTACCTGTTCCATTCAACTGAGGGGGTCTTTTACTAAAGCTTAGCTCGAGTTATCTGCAACAGGGTCCATTTTATTTCTATGGGCCCTGCTGCAGATAGCTCGAGCTCAGCTTTAGTAAAAGAGCCACCTGTGTTTTATAAACCTCTATCATATCTGTCACAACTGTGGTCGTGACTCCACTTTCAGTCTCACCTTGTCTTCTGGTGGTCAGCTTCAGAGGTGACTCCAGTCTGTTCTTTTCTTTGCATTCTTGCCTCTGCTACCACTTCCTTTGTGTTCCAAGCCTCACTCTGGTGTTCAGTGTGTTCCAGCCTCACTTTGGTATTCAGTGTGTTTCAAGTCTCTTTCCTGTAGTCGTGACATCATCAGTGAAGGCCCTCATAAGGAAGGTGAGGACATTCATTCAGGGCCTTTGCAAAGCCAAAGGTCTCCAGGTTTGTCAGTGTGCTTGTGTAGCACTTCTGCCCTGTGTCCTAGTCGGTGTGCTTAGGTAGCACTTCTGTCTTGTTTCCTAGATAGTGTGCCTGTGTGGCACTTCTACTTTAGTTCTTCTGTTTGTCTGTGTGCTAGGGTTAGCACTTTTTCCTGAGTTCTTCTGTTTGTGTGCTAGGGTTAGCACTTCTGCCTGAGTTCTTCTGTTTGTCTGTGTGCAAGGGTTAGCACTTCTGCCTTAGTTCTTCAGCTAGTCTGTGTACTCGTGTTAGCACCTCTGTCTTGTTTATTGCCTGTTTGATCCTGTTGTGCATTTGTGTGGCCCAGCCTTGAGTCCTGCCTAGTCTGCTTTGCCTGGAGCTCGGTCTAGTCAGCTTTGCCTAGAGCTTGGTCTAGTCAGCTTTGTCTAGAGCTCTGCCAAGTCTCTTCTGCCTTCTGCTGTTGTGTTTGGGTTCCCGTTCGGCCTTGCAGCCCATATGAGAGGGCTCTGTGTGCAAGGGTTCCAGTTCGGCCTTGTAGCCCATTTGAATGTTTTCTCTTCTGGCTTTACTTGGTTCTGTCCCTGTGTTCCCTGCCTAGTCCAGTCCTGGTTTGTGTCTTGGTACAGCCTGTATGCTCTGTGCCCTTCTGGTCTGTTTCTGCCTGTGTGCTTATTTTCTAGTCTGCTCCAGTCCTGCTTGTTCAGTCCAGTCCTGGTTTGTGTCTTAGTAAAGCCTGTGTACTCTGTGCACCTCTTGTCTGTTTCTGCCTGTGTGTTTATTGCACTTCTAGTCTGTTCCAGTCCTGCTTGTTTAGTCCAGTCCTGGTTGGAGGGTTTGCCTGCTGCTGCCGTTAGTCAACAGCAGCCATGTTGTCCCTGAGTCTGTGACAGTTTCCTAAGACCCTGAGACTGTGACAATATCTCCCCTCAGCCTTCTCAGAGAAAAGATGAAGAGCCCTTGAGGCTTTAGCCTTTCCTCATAAGGAAGTTGTTCCATCCGCTTTACCTTTTTTGTCACACTTCTCTGTACCTTTTCTAATTCCACTATTTCTTTTTGAGATACAGTGACCAGAACTGAACACAGTATTCAAGGTGAGGTTAAACAATGGAATGATACAAAGGCATTATAACATTCTTTTGCTTTCCATTCCTTTCCTAATAATTCTAACATTCTATTTGCTCTCTTATTCGCCGCTGCGCATTGAGCAGAGGATTTTAACATGTCATGACACCTAGATCCTTTTCCTGGACAGTGACTCCTAATGTGGAACCTTGCATCACATAATTATGTTTTGGGTTCCTTTTTCCCACATGCATCACTTTGCACTTGCTCAAATTAAACATCATCTCCCAGTCTCCTAATCTCGTAAGGCCCGCTTGCAATATTTATTTATTTATTTATTTGTGACATTTATATCCCACATTATCCCAAACAAGTTTCAGTTCAATGTGGCTTACAATAAACAGTATAGGATACATAACAAAGAATAATGCATAAAAAAGTAATTTGTTTTAAGAATCCAATTTTACAATACAGTATCATAAACATACTGGGATAGCCATGGATGTTTAACACTAGGTAAGTGAAGTCTGCAGAGTGGACAGTTTTGTTGATCACTTTTTTGCAATTTGGGAGGTGTAGTCTGAGATGGTTTCTTGCCTCATATTTAGTGTTTCTTTGAGATAAGTTTATTAATGGTACCATACAGTCTGGAGCTGTGCCATTTAGGATTTGAAAGATAAAGGTACATAATTTGAAGGTGACTCTCACTTTGATGGGAAGCCAGTGTAATTTGCACTTTCAAAACAAGAGACTTTGTACATGAACCTGGCTGCAGTGTTTTGAGCTGTTCGGAGTTTTTTCAACAGGTACTCCTTACAGTCAGCATATATGGCATTACAGTGAATTGGCATAATGTTAATGATTGTATCAATAGTCTGAATGTTTCTGATGAGAAATAGGGTCTGATCCTTTTTAGTTTCCAAAGAGACCTGAAAGATTTTTTGATTACTGAGGTTATCAATAGAAATCAAACAAAATAAAACATGGAAAAGAAAATAAGATGATACCTTTTTTATTGGACATAACTTAATACATTTCTTGATTAGCTTTCGAAGGTTGCCCTTCTTCCTCAGATTGGAAATAAGCAAATGTGCTAGCTGACAGTGTATATAAGTGAAAACATTCAAGCATTACTATGACAGTCTGACAGGGTGGGAGGAGGGGGGTGGGTAGGAAGTATGCATGGGGACATCAAAGCATATCATTGATATTCTAACAGGGTGGGTGTGGATAGATGAGGGGAGGGTGATCAACAGAGACATACAGCTTTATGGTTTATAATGGGCTAGGAACCCCAGATCCTTGTTAAGTCCTTTCTGTTGGGTGTTAAAATATTCAATCATTCTGACTTCAAAGGTCTTACGTTCTTGTATGGTTTTAGAGTTACCTTTGAGGATTCTCACTGTGAAATCACTGGTACAGTGTCCTGGTCCTGTAAAATGTTGACCAACAGGCATGGGAACCCTGCTGGCACCAGTATTGTTCATATGATGTCTATGTAAATTGAATCTTGTCTTAAGCATCTGGCCTGTTTCTCCAATATAGCATCCTTCGTTACATTTTTTACACTGAATGATATATACCACACTGGAAGATGAGCAAGTGAAAGATCCCTTTATGTTGAATATCTTTCCTTTGTGGATGACTTTGGGGTCCTGTGAAATATTTTGGCATAGTTTGCAACTGGATAAATTACAGGGAAGTGTGCCCTTCTGTTCCTTTTCAGTCTGTGAAGGAAGTTTACTTCTGATTAGCTTGTGTTTTAAATTGGGTGGCTGTCGGAAGGCCAGTACTGGTGGGGATGGGAATATCTCTTTCAGTAATTCATCCTCCTGGAGTATAGGTTGTAGATCTCTTATGATTTTCCTCAGTTTTTCCAGCTCTGGATTGTATGTCACTACAAGCGGGATTCTGTCTGTGGATTTTTTCTTTTTGTACTGTAGCAGATTCTCCCTGGGTGTTTTGAGGGAGGAGGCAATATGATATGCTTTGATGTCCCCATGCATACTTCCTACCCACCCCCCTCCTCCCACCCTGTCAGACTGTCATAGTAATGCTTGAATGTTTTCACTTATATACACTGTCAGCTAGCACATTTGCTTATTTCCGATCTGAGGAAGAAGGGCAACCTTCGAAAGCTAATCAAGAAATGTATTAAGTTATGTCCAATAAAAAAAGGTATCATCTTATTTTCTTTTCCATGTTTTATTTTGTTTGATTTCTATTGATAACCTTAAGAGTGGACTAACACGGCTACCACACTCCTCTACTTAAGATTGATTACTGAGAAAACTTGAGTATCAAATGTTAAATGTTTGTCTATAATTATACCTAGAAATTTCAGACTATTGTCAGTGGGGAATGAAGTGTTGTCAATTGTGAAACTGTTGTAGTCGTTTTGCTCAAATAGGTTGGTAATGACCATAAATTTAGTTTTTTCTTTATTTAGCTTTAGTTTGGGTTCTGAGGCCCAGGTTTCCATCAAATTTAAGCCAAGTTTTGCCTTTTGTAAAATGTTTTGAATGTTCATTTTGAAGGTTGTGTATATGGTAACATCAATAATAAATATTCCACCAGTATATTACTTCTATACTGCACTAAAATGTACTGAAATTATTTTTTTATATTTTTTATATAATGCAGTGCTTAGAATTGTGCTTAAGGTGCCTATTACCATAGATTTAGAACATGGAGTCGGCCCTCAGCAATCCACCATCATAGCACTGATCCTGCCTACCTCCAAAATTCAATAAGTAACCACAAGCGTATTGGTTATAAAGTCTGTGGATAACACTTATCTGTAAGCAGTGAGTGACCTCCAACATGAAAACTTGGTTGGTGGTTGTTGCTGGGCCGTCACCCTAATGTTGTGGCGACATGTGATTTAAAAAATTTCTTTATTCCTGACGTGAAATCACGTTTCACCATCTTGGCGTTTTCAAGGGAATGTATCTGCCAACTGTGAACAAAACTGAAGCACAATATATTAAAATTACTGTATCGTGAAACTACTTGTACTCAATAAATCCACTATTCACTCAAACTGAATCATCATATGGGTAATTAAATTGTTATTTCTCGGCTTACCGGGAGGGAACTCTTGTCTGGCGACTCCCTGTTGTCACGAATCTTGCATCTGTCCTTGATGCATTATACAGTGGTGGAAATAAGTATTTGATCCCTTGCTGATTTTGTAAGTTTGCCCACTGACAAAGACATGAGCAGCCCATAATTGAAGGGTAGGTTATTGGTAACAGTGAGAGATAGCACATCACAAATTAAATCCGGAAAATCACATTGTGGAAAGTATATGAATTTATTTGCATTCTGCAGAGGGAAATAAGTATTTGATCCCCCACCAACCAGTAAGAGATCTGGCCCCTACAGACCAGGTAGATGCTCCAAATCAACTCGTTACCTGCATGACAGACAGCTGTCGGCAATGGTCACCTGTATGAAAGACACCTGTCCACAGACTCAGTGAATCAGTCAGACTCTAACCTCTACAAAATGGCCAAGAGCAAGGAGCTGTCTAAGGATGTCAGGGACAAGATCATACACCTGCACAAGGCTGGAATGGGCTACAAAACCATCAGTAAGACGCTGGGCGAGAAGGAGACAACTGTTGGTGCCATAGTAAGAAAATGGAAAAAGTACAAAATGACTGTCAATCGACAAAGATCTGGGGCTCCACGCAAAATCTCACCTCGTGGGGTATCCTTGATCATGAGGAAGGTTAGAAATCAGCCTACAACTACAAGGGGGGAACTTGTCAATGATCTCAAGGCAGCTGGGACCACTGTCACCACGAAAACCATTGGAAACACATTACGACATAACGGATTGCAATCCTGCAGTGCCCGCAAGGTCCCCCTGCTCCGGAAGGCACATGTGACGGCCCGTCTGAAGTTTGCCAGTGAACACCTGGATGATGCCGAGAGTGATTGGGAGAAGGTGCTGTGGTCAGATGAGACAAAAATTGAGCTCTTTGGCATGAACTCAACTCGCCGTGTTTGGAGGAAGAGAAATGCTGCCTATGACCCAAAGAACACCGTCCCCACTGTCAAGCATGGAGGTGGAAATGTTATGTTTTGGGGGTGTTTCTCTGCTAAGGGCACAGGACTACTTCACCGCATCAATGGGAGAATGGATGGGGCCATGTACCGTACAATTCTGAGTGACAACCTCCTTCCCTCCGCCAGGGCCTTAAAAATGGGTCGTGGCTGGGTCTTCCAGCACGACAATGACCCAAAACATACAGCCAAGGCAACAAAGGAGTGGCTCAGGAAGAAGCACATTAGGGTCATGGAGTGGCCTAGCCAGTCACCAGACCTTAATCCCATTGAAAACTTATGGAGGGAGCTGAAGCTGCGAGTTGCCAAGCAACAGCCCAGAACTCTTAATGATTTAGAGATGATCTGCAAAGAGGAGTGGACCAAAATTCCTCCTGACATGTGTGCAAACCTCATCATCAACTACAGAAGACGTCTGACCGCTGTGCTTGCCAACAAGGGTTTTGCCACCAAGTATTAGGTCTTGTTTGCCAGAGGGATTAAATACTTATTTCCCTCTGCAGAATGCAAATAAATTCATATACTTTCCACAATGTGATTTTCCGGATTTAATTTGTGATGTGCTATCTCTCACTGTTACCAATAACCTACCCTTCAATTATGGGCTGCTCATGTCTTTGTCAGTGAGCAAACTTACAAAATCAGCAAGGGATCAAATACTTATTTCCACCACTGTATATATGTAAGCACTCAGCTGATGTTGATCGAAGAACACTAGAGGGCTGAGTAAGGAAATTAAATGGTTACCTATTCCACCTCTTTGTTTAATCCATGAGGCTGGACTGTGTTCCACAAAAATATAAATTTTTGTTCTTGTTGTATTAATTTAGAAGATATGTCTCCTCCCCAGTGTAACTGGATCTGCATAAGGACCACATATTTAAGATCTGAAACGTCATGACCCATTGATTGCCAATGAGCTACCAAAGGAGTATCAATCTTGTTTAATCTGATGTTACTAAGATGTTCCCCAATCCTTTGTTTAACCTTACGTTTTGTCTGGCCTATATACCATTTTAAACAAGGGCATCTTATGGCATACACTACTTGTGAAGTGTTGCAATCTGTATGTGATCTCAACGGTTTGATCTTAAATATGTGGTCCTTATGCAGATCCAGTTACGCTGGGGAGGAGACATATCTTCTAAATTAATACAACAAGAACACAAATTTATATTTTTGTGGAACACAGTCCAACCTCATGGATTAAACAAAGAGGTGGAATAGGTAACCATTTAATTTCCTTACTCAGCCCTCTAGTGTTCTTCGATCACCATCAGCTGAGTGCTTACGTATATATAATGCGTCAAGGACAGATGCAAGGTTCATGACAACAGGGAGTCGCCAGACAAGAGTTCCCTCCCGGTAAGCCGAGAAATAACAATTTAATTACCCATATGATGATTCAGTTTGAGTGAATAGTGGATTTATTGAGTACAAGTAGTTTCACGATACAGTAATTTTAATATATTATGCTTCAGTTTTGTTCACAGTTGTCAAATACATTCCCTTGAAAACGCCAAGATGGTGAAACGTGATTTCACGTCGGGAATAAAGAAATTTTTTAAATCACATGTCGCCACAACACTAGGGTGACGGCCCAGCAACAACCACCAATCAAGTTTTCATGCTGGAGGTCACTCACTGCTTACAGATAAGTGTTATCCACAGACTTTATAACCAATACACTTGGGGTTACTTATTGAATTTTGGAGGTAAGCAGAATCAGTGCTATGATGGTGGATTGCTGAGGGCCAACTCCATGTTCTATGGTAATAGGCACCTTAAGCACAATTCTGAGCACTACATTATATAAAAAATATAAAAAATAATTTCAGTACATTTTAGTGCAGTATAGAAGTAATATACTAGTGGAATAGTTATTATTGATTATCTACACCAGTTTGAATTATATTGAACCCAAAGTTTACAATATATGGTAACATCGTCAGCATATATGAATGTTTTGAATCTTTCTGTTTCTAGTCTAGTGGTGACATCATTACATTAAACAGAATGGGCGATAGTGGAGAGCCCTGAGGGACACCACCGTCCAATGACCAAGGACAGGATAAGGTTCCTTTCATTTTCAGTTTGTAAGATCTTGATTTCAGGAATCCCTGAAACCATTTGTGGACTGTGCCACATATACCAAAGTTGTCTAGTATGTTTAGTAGGTAGGATATTATGATCTACTACATCGAATGCGCTAGACATATCAAACTGCATTATTAAGATCTTAGACCCTATGCTAATTTATTTTCTGAGATTTGATACTAGGGTAGTAAAGACAGTCTCGGTGCTATAGCATGGTTTGAAACCTGATTGCGATTTATGTAGTAGGAAGAAATGTGAAAGGTAGTCCATAGTTTGTGCTGCTGCTACTATTACTTCTATCACCTTTATCATCAAAGGAATGGAGACTACTGGTCTGAAGTCTGTTACATCAGTTATGGTGATTGAATTATTTTTGATATTGGTGTTAGGATAATAGATCCTTTATTATCAGGGAAAGTGCTGTGGAAAAGTAGGAAGGAGTTATGCTGCTGAAGCAGATTAATGAATATATTAGGCGCTTCCTTCATAAGGTAACTAGGACAAGGATCTAGTATGCATTGTGAGGTTGAATATTTTAGGAGGTAATGTTTTACTGTGTCATGGGTTAGTAGTTGGAAGGATGACCAGATTCTATTGGTGGCTATTCCTATATGTGTGTCTGACTGTTTTTCGTAACTATCTTGATGGTTGACTTTTAATTTGAGGACTCCTCTGATTTTAACTATTTTTTGTTTGAAAAAAGTAGCCAGTTGCTCTGCTGTTGGTGGGGACTCTGTGGTTGTGGTTATTTCTTCTTAATAGGCTTTTTATCAGATTGAAAAATTTACTGGTATTAAGAAAATTATCACCAATTATTTTGTTATAGTATTGAGTTTTTGCAATTTTGATTTCATTTTTATATGTTTTGATGGCAATTTTTCAAGTTAATTTGTTTTTGTTTGATTTGTCTTTAGCCCATTTTCTTTCCAGTTTTCTACATTTCCTTTTCAAAAGAAGGCTAGATTGATTAAACCAAGGTGAAATTTGCTGGGTTGGTTTGAACGTAGATTTGAGGGGTGCTGTGTTATTTAAGACATTTTTGCTTAGGTCATCCCATTTAATCATGAAGTTGTTATTGTCTGCTGGAGGAAGAGCAAGATTGTTCAAGACGTTAAACCAGAAGGTTGTGGTATTTATTTTTCCTTTAGTTTTGTGAGGGAGGGAAAATTCGAGTTTACTGTGATCTGACCAGAAAATTTGAGTCCAAGTATGGTTACTTAGTCCAAGTATGGTTACTTAGATGAAAGTTGTTGTTGTTTGCAAATTTATCGGCTAATAGGTCAAGTAAGTGACCTTTGTTGTTAGATGTATGGCTGAATGGTTGTGTGAGTTGCCAGTAGTTTAAAAAGTCCAGAAAATTGTTTGTATTACTGTCATTCTGATTATCTAGGTGTAAACTGATGTCCCCTATTAGTAGGACATTATCAAATTTAGTGCACGTTAGATACAAATTCAGTGAAGATATTTTCTGTTGATTGTCACCTCCCTGGTGGGTGGTAAAAAAGAATGATTCAGATAGGCTCAGATAGAGTGTCATTGTTGATTTTGCATATCATTGAGAATCAAAAGATAGGAACAAAAGAAACTGTGATGTGAAAAGAGTCAAAGAAAAGGGAAAAAGAGGAGAAAAGGAACCCCTCAGCCTGTTCACTCTAACTGAATTGCGCCAGTATGCCTGCCGTAATTATTGCGACATTCTGCAGTCCCAGAAGCAAGTCTTTTGACCGAAATGCTGTTCTTACAGAGATACCAGCATCGGGCAGTAGAAACAGTTTTTGTTCGGCGCTGAAACTGCAAATGCAGGATAAGCAGTCACCATTTACTTGTTTCATTTTCGTTTGTTGGCTAAAATGCTTGATTTTACTTTAAACCTAATAAAGGTTAGATCTATGTTTCATCCTTTATTTCTTTACTATAAAAGTAAAGGATTAAATAAACAAATAAAACTTGCATATGCACAGAGGTTTTGGTTCCAGTTTGGCAAACGATCAATGTCATTCAGGAGGCTCAAGGGTTTGAAATAGCTGAGCAATATAGGAGACCTAATAGACTGACCACTGATTAATTTCTGATGCCTCCGGTTCCTTTTCTCCTCTTTTTCCCTTCTCTTGACTCTTTTCACATCACAGTTTCTTTTGTTCCTATTATTTGATACTCAATGATTTATTGAGGAATATTAGCATATGCATACTCTGCAACTGTTCCCCCTTCTTTTATTGATGATTGTTGATTTTGCAAAGCAATCGTTTCAAGAGCAGGGAGTAAATAAGAGATATCAGTTCTTTGAAAAAGGATTTATATATTATAGCAATGCCTTCTCCTTTTTTCCCTTTTCTAGCTTGGTGAAGAATTTTGTAACATGAGGGACATAGGTCATTTAATATTGGATCGTCTTGCACATATAACCAGATTTCAGAAATCAATAGGAGGTCCATATTGTTTTTCTGCTATTTATTCTCTGATTATCTGGGTTTTGTTTATTGTGGATCTGGTGTTAACATATCCAGTTGGGACTGGTGCAAATGAGAGTGAATTATAAGTGTTGCATTTACCATTTATGAGATGTGTTCTTGTGGAGAAAGAGTTATCTTTTGTTTTTGAGTAGGGTGGCTTTTGAGTCAGGTATTTTTTTATTGATGTGTGTGTGATTTAGTTGATTACAATAACTGAATTTTTCATATTGTGTTTTTTGGTTTCCTGCTTTAACTTTAAACCTATTATAAATAATGACTGGGATATTAAAGTAGGTTTCTAAAGCAATAGAGGGAGAACCAGTAAAAATGTGACATAGAATAGTAATACATAGCCAATTAACTGTGAATAACTGGAAGAACATTTTGAGACTAGTGTGAGATAATGTCTGGAAATAAACTTACTGCATATGATGAATTTAAGGCAGATATTTCATAAACATGTATGTGCCCCTTCTAACTCTCCCATCTTGTTTCTTAGGTTTCTGGCAGTTGCATATAAACATTTCAATGTTTGTTGTTCCTATTCACAACATGCTCAGCAGTTGACAGTGTAATTTGCAATCTTGATAATCTGTCTGCTCTTTATTTAAAGACACCTGATCTACTACGATTTCAATTGCAACCTCAATATTAAGATGATTTGTGTGAATTTCTTTGGAGATTTAGGCCCCAATTCTCAGAAACAAATGCGGGCGCTAGAGGCCATTAGCGCCAGACTAGCACCAATGTTTGCCAACACATAATGTTCAGAAAAGGCCCTCACAGCGGCAAATAAGAGCTCACCAGCGATCAGCGCTACGCATGCTAATGTAAGTGAAAGAGGTCGTATCACATTCCCTTTGATGCTCAGAAAACAGCACCCTAAAGGGCACCCTTACTACGCAAAATCCTAGGCCAGCTCAGAGCTGGCGTTAGGGTTTGAGAAGCTGCCCAGCCATCCTGAAAACTCTGCTGGATCTGGTGGGGGGTGAAGCTTTGAGGGACAGATGAGTGGGTGAGACCCGCTGCTCTCTGTCTGCTGCTTCCCATCCAGAAGAGGAGTGCTCGGGTGTGTGAGGGCAGTCAAATTGTAGGGGGTGAGGTTTTGCACTAGTTGAACTTGAAGGACTTTTTATACTTGGACTTTGCATATGCTTTTGTGCTTGAACCAAAGAATCAGAGTTTCTCTAATGAGCCTACACTAAAAAAACTTCACAGCTTGGACTTGTTAACAGTAAAACCTGTTTGTTAACCAGCAGCTAGATAACAATTTGTAGTAGTCAGCAATTCAGGCTTGTAAGGGAGACAGCTAGCTCTGTCAGCACAGTCTCGTGATCAATACACAGAGGCTGTATTATATGGATGTGCTGAAACAATACAATAAGTAACATTTTCTACATCTTCTTGCAAAGTAGCATTTTCTGTGAAACTGACGTATTCTTTCTCTGTGAGAACTACAGAACTACTACTGCATTGCGCATGTGCTTGTACTGCGCATGTGCTTGTGTGATGTATGGTGTGTGTTATGCGCATGCTCACTAATGATGTATAAGAATGAGTGCCAGGTGATGCTCGGGGCGCAGTATCCTGAGTCTGAACATAGTACTGTGTCAGCTAGCTAATAAAAGTTGCCTTGCTTTGGAAGTCAGCGTCTCAGCCTCCTGATTTACTTGCTGATCTGTCCGGTTACATTTGGCGAGCCAGCCAGGAGGCGGGGCCGAGGACGAGGATATTTCCTCCCCTCCCTGATAGTGGCACGGCTGAGCCGAGACTGACGGTTCTCACCAGCTGACCGGAGAGTGCACACCGCTGAGTTCAGCGTCTGGCCGCTGTGAGAGAGCTGCGCAGGGCTGGGTAGCCTGCACAAGGGGTGCGCGATCCTAGCGGAACAACTTTTTGGGTCTCCGGAGACTTTTGAATCCTGCAGCAGAATCAGGCGAGTATACTCGGGGTAGCAGCTGACCGACCCGGTAAAGGGTCGAAGAGGGGCTTGATCACCCTCTTGCCAGTGCCGAATAGGGACTAGGTCCCGAAACCCACTAGGCTCCGGGCGGAAACGGGAGGACGGGTTTCCTGTAAGTGTGAAAGCAGAGTGATTGGCCCTGCGGTTTCAAGCCGGGCGACCGCGTCTTGGCCAGGGCGAGTGTTGAACCTTCTGTGTCTGGTGGAGTGGGACCCCTCACCCCGCTACTATCCTTTACCCTCCTTCTGTCTACTGTCCTTTGGCACCGTCGGATAGGATGGGCGGGGGTGGGTCTACACCTTTGGATCTAATGACTGAGCACTTTAGCGAAGTGTTCGACCAGAAACAATGTTCCAGGGCAGGGATGATACAGCATTGTCAGTTTATGTGGCCTGGGTTAGGTCGGTCTGTCGACTGGCCGCCAGAGGGCACCTTTGCCTATGAAAAAGTTGCTGCTGTTCAGAACATTGTTATAGTTGACGGTAACCCCGGCTGTCCGGAGGATATACCGTACATAGAGGGGTGGGCAGATGTGGTTCAGAACCCGCCAATATGGGCCCAAAGGAAGGTGGAGAAGGCAGCCTTAAGGGTGGTGGCCCAGAGAAGAAGCCAGAGGCCCAAGTTGAAATCCAGATCCCAGTCCCTACCTACGGCAGTTGGGGGAGGTGCTGATGGTCGCTGTGATGTTAGGTCCACCAGTTCAAAGAAGGTAGTCCCCGTCTTGGAGAAACCGCCCCCTTATAGCCCAATCTATCCGGACCTTACTGAATTAAGAAAGGGGGGAGGGGACACTGGGCCTAAATCCCAGGAAGTGGATTCAGACAGCCCACCTTCACCTGATCAGAGTTCCCAGTAGACCAAAAGCCCGCTAGGAAAAGTCAGAGAGTTCTCAAGCAACCCACCTGCTACCCTGCTACGAGTCCAGTTATAGTTTCATCGGACCGCCGAACTGCGGCCGACTTGTATCCCATCAGAGAGGCCATGGTACAATTACCAAATCCTGAGGATCCAGACCATCCGATTGAGTCAGTTGTTTATAATCATGTTCCTTTCTCGAGTTTGGACCTCCTGAATTGGAAAAATCATGGGCCTACATATGAACAGAAACCTGAGCAGCTTATCGAATTAGTGGAGGGCATAATATTTAGCCATAAGCCAACCTGGTCTGACTTGAGGCAACTGAGTTCCCATATATTAACTACTGAAGAACGCCGACAGTTGCAACAGAATATGGAAGAGGCAGTTCGGCAAGCACATCCGAATGAACCCGATTTGGCCAATCGTGTCACTGGCCTGGTGCCCACTACCCAGCCCAAATGGAATCACCGAACCCCAGCAGGCCGAGAGTCCTTACGTCAATATCAGCAGGCCTATTTGGCAGCCTTGAAGAAGGGAAAGCGGAAAATTACTAATATGGGAAAGATTCATGACATAATACAAAAAAAGCATGAAAGCCCAGGTGATTTTCTGGAGCGGCTTATGGATGCATATCGAAAATATAGCCCGATTGACCCTGAGGACCCAGCCAACCGTCCGATGATAGTAATGAGTTTTGTTACCCAAGCAGCCCCAGACATTAGAAAGAAGACCGAGGGGTTTGAGGGCATGAGTATAAGTCAATTGAAGGCGATGGCCGATCGTGTTTTTGGATATTGAGATCAGGAGGAGAAAAGTGAGGCCCGAAGAGAAGCAAGCAGACAGATGCGTGAGAATGCCACTTTGTTAGCTGCCGCACTGGAAGAACACCGGGGACAAAGCAGAGGAGCGGCCGCACCAGAAGAACGCAGGGGACAGTACAGGGGCAGGGGCCGGAGGTTTCCCCTAGGGAGGAACCAGTGTGCATACTGCAGGCAAGAAGGCCATTGGAAAGCAGAATGTGGAGAAAGAGGGCGAGGCCGGGGACGCTCGGAGCAGCAGAAGTGGCAGATGGCAGTGGATGCTGTTCAGACAAATACAGCATGAAGACACCGGGCGGGGAGAGTCCCCACTGACCCTCTGGTGGAAATTCGAGTGGGGACGCAACAAATGAGAGCCCTGTTAGACACAGGGGCCCAAAGATCTGTCATCACTACAGCAATAGCCCCCGAGACCAAGGAAACCATACCGATAGTGGGGGCTTCGGGGAAATCCCTTACTGCGCCTCTGTTGAAGGAACGTCAAGTCCAGATTGGAGGGAAAACAGTCTCTCACCAGTTCATACATATACCTGGGTGTCCCGTTCCTCTTATTGGACGGGACCTGCTATGTAAATTGCAGGCCACCCTGAAATTTAAACCTACTGGGGAAGTTGAGGCCACCTTTGAGGAGCAGCCAGTATCCCTTATTTGTCCCGTCCAGGAAGAGTGGCGATTACAAGCTCCTCTGGTTGTTACTGCCGCTGACAGTCGATACACGGAAGATACTGCATTTGCACAGCAGAGGAGGACTCTTATGGCAGGAGTACCTGGGGTCTGGCCAGAATTGAATCCCGGAGGACTGGCTGTAAACGCCACCCCTATCTGGATCGAATTGAAACCCAATGCTCAAATTGTTAACCAGGGCCAATACAGTATACCTTATGCTGCTCGACATAGTATGCAATCGCATTTACAAAAACTCCTCCAACAGGGAGTCTTGAAGCCTACCAGATCAGCCTGAAATACCCCATTACTGCCAGTCAAGAAGCCAGGGACCCCTGAGTACCGACCTGTTCAGGACCTGAGGAAAGTCAATAACCAAGTTGTGGATATAGTTGCTCTTGTACCTAACCCTTACTCCATTCTAGCCCAAGTGCCGGCCCAAACCAGGTGGTACAGTGTCATTGACTTAAAGGATGCTTTCTTCTCCATACCTCTTGCTGAGGAGAGTCAGCAGTTCTTTGCTTTCACATGGGAGGACCTACAGACCGGAATGAAGCAACAATTTACCTGGACCCGATTACCGCAAGGTTACAAGAATTCACCCACTCTGTTCGGGGAACAACTTGCCCATGATTTGAAGATGTATCAGACTGAGTATGGGCCTGTTGTCCAGTATGTGGACGATCTGCTGATAGCCAGGGAAACATACACTGATTGTGCAGTGGCCACCTTTAATCTTCTGAAAACTCTGGAAGCGCAAGGATACCGAGCTAGTCGGAAAAAAGCGCAACTGTGTGAAATCGAGGTTCAGTACTTGGGATTTCACCTCCGGGAAGGTACCCGGAGGCTTGGTACGCCTCGCACTCAAGCTATTTGCAACCAGCCCATACCAACCAACAAGAAGGAACTGCGGGCATTGTTGGGAGCAGCAGGTTACTGCCGAATATGGATCCTCAATTTCGCTGTTTTGACCCAAGACCTGTATGCCAAACTGAAAGGACCTGAACCCGAGGCCCAACCCTTCCAGTGGGAAAAACACGAATTGAAGGCTCTAGCAGATTTGAAGAAGGCTCTTGTATCCCCCCCCCCAAGCACTCGGACTCCCAGACGTAACGAAGTCTTTCTACCTGTTTGTAGATGAGAAGAAAGGCCTGGCACTTGGAGTACTAACGCAAACAGTCGGTACTAGGCAACGACCAGTAGCATACCTTTCTAAAGGCATGGACAATGTAGCAAAAGGTTGGCTGGGATGTCTATGGAGCATAGCTGCTGCTTGTTTTCTGATCAGAGAAGCACATAAGCTCACCTTTGGCCAAACGCTACTCGTAACCGCCCCACATACCATCCGGGGCCTATTAGAAAGCCATGGACCCCGTTGGATGACTAACTCCCGGTTAGTCAAGTATCAGGCCCTATTGTGTGAGAACCCAGAGGTGCAGAATCAAGATACCACCAACTTAAATCCTGCCACTCTCTTACCAGCTCCCGAACCCAGGCTACACGATTGTGAAGAAGTGATGGGCACTGTCCATTCCAGCAGACCTGACCTTAAGGACCAGCCGTGGCAAGGGGGAATTACACTATTTACAGACGGGAGTAGTCAGATGATAGCAGGGGTTCAGCGAGCAGGATATGCTGTTGTGTCAGAGGACCACGTAATAGAAGCACCTCTGCTCAGAAGGCTGAATTGATTGCCCTAACCAGAGCCCTTCAGTGGGCAGAAGGAAAGGTGGTTAACATTTACACTGACTCCAAATATGCTTTCTTAACCCTTCAGGTACACGGGGCATTGTATAAGGAAAGGGGATTCCTAACTGCAGAAGGAAAGGGACTTGCACATGCTACTGAAATCTGTCAGTTGCTTGAAGCGGTATGGAAGCCAAAGAAAGTGGCGGTGATGCACTGTAAAGCTCATACCAGCAGAATGGACCCCATTGCCAGGGGCAATCAGCGAGCAGATGATGCAGCAAAGAAGGCGAGCCAACTTCCTTATTCTTCTGATTCTGGGATGCTACTCCTAATCCATTTACCAACCGAGACACCAACTTATGCTTCATCAGAGGAAGAATGGGCTCGACAGGAGGCACTAGAACTGTGTAACGGATGGTGGGTGCTGCCAGATGGCCGAATATGGATACCTGAGGCATTGGCTTGGACTGTGGTCAAGGGAGCCCATGACCAGACCCACTTCGGCCGAGACGCCCTAGGTAGATTACTTGGAAAAATCTACTACATCAACAACCTGTTTCATTGGACCAAGAATGCTTCTAGTCAATGTGTTATTTGTGCCCGGAATAACCCACGGACGGGGCCAGGCCCAGCTCCTGGTAATATCTTACGGGGCACCAGTCCTTTCCAAGTCTGTCAAATTGATTTCACGCACATGCCCCCAGCCAAGGGATATACAGTGGTGGAAATAAGTATTTGATCCCTTGCTGATTTTGTAAGTTTGCCCACTGACAAAGACATGAGCAGCCCATAATTGAAGGGTAGGTTATTGGTAACAGTGAGAGATAGCACATCACAAATTAAATCCGGAAAATCACATTGTGGAAAGTATATGAATTTATTTGCATTCTGCAGAGGGAAATAAGTATTTGATCCCCCACCAACCAGTAAGAGATCTGGCCCCTACAGACCAGGTAGATGCTCCAAATCAACTCGTTACCTGCATGACAGACAGCTGTCGGCAATGGTCACCTGTATGAAAGACACCTGTCCACAGACTCAGTGAATCAGTCAGACTCTAACCTCTACAAAATGGCCAAGAGCAAGGAGCTGTCTAAGGATGTCAGGGACAAGATCATACACCTGCACAAGGCTGGAATGGGCTACAAAACCATCAGTAAGACGCTGGGCGAGAAGGAGACAACTGTTGGTGCCATAGTAAGAAAATGGAAGAAGTACAAAATGACTGTCAATCGACAAAGATCTGGGGCTCCACGCAAAATCTCACCTCGTGGGGTATCCTTGATCATGAGGAAGGTTAGAAATCAGCCTACAACTACAAGGGGGGAACTTGTCAATGATCTCAAGGCAGCTGGGACCACTGTCACCACGAAAACCATTGGTAACACATTACGACATAACGGATTGCAATCCTGCAGTGCCCGCAAGGTCCCCCTGCTCCGGAAGGCACATGTGACGGCCCGTCTGAAGTTGCCAGTGAACACCTGGATGATGCCGAGAGTGATTGGGAGAAGGTGCTGTGGTCAGATGAGACAAAAATTGAGCTCTTTGGCATGAACTCAACTCGCCGTGTTTGGAGGAAGAGAAATGCTGCCTATGACCCAAAGAACACCGTCCCCACTGTCAAGCATGGAGGTGGAAATGTTATGTTTTGGGGGTGTTTCTCTGCTAAGGGCACAGGACTACTTCACCGCATCAATGGGAGAATGGATGGGGCCATGTACCGTACAATTCTGAGTGACAACCTCCTTCCCTCCGCCAGGGCCTTAAAAATGGGTCGTGGCTGGGTCTTCCAGCACGACAATGACCCAAAACATACAGCCAAGGCAACAAAGGAGTGGCTCAGGAAGAAGCACATTAGGGTCATGGAGTGGCCTAGCCAGTCACCAGACCTTAATCCCATTGAAAACTTATGGAGGGAGCTGAAGCTGCGAGTTGCCAAGCGACAGCCCAGAACTCTTAATGATTTAGAGATGATCTGCAAAGAGGAGTGGACCAAAATTCCTCCTGACATGTGTGCAAACCTCATCATCAACTACAGAAGACGTCTGACCGCTGTGCTTGCCAACAAGGGTTTTGCCACCAAGTATTAGGTCTTGTTTGCCAGAGGGATTAAATACTTATTTCCCTCTGCAGAATGCAAATAAATTCATATACTTTCCACAATGTGATTTTCCGGATTTAATTTGTGATGTGCTATCTCTCACTGTTACCAATAACCTACCCTTCAATTATGGGCTGCTCATGTCTTTGTCAGTGGGCAAACTTACAAAATCAGCAAGGGATCAAATACTTATTTCCACCACTGTAGAGCTATCCTTGTAGCAGTATGTACGTATACTGGATGGATTGAGGCCATACCTACACGGACTGAAATGGCTAAAGAAGTCACCTCTTTACTTCTCCATCATCTTCTTCCAAGGTACGGGTTCCCCAAGCAGATCAACTCTGATAATGGCCCTGCCTTTACTAGCGAAGTAACTCAACAACTCAGCATGAGATTAGGCCTTGATTGGAAGTTGCATTGCGCATGGAGACCACAGAGTAGTGGGGCGGTAGAGAGGGCAAATAGATCCCTGAAGAATCAGTTAGCCAAGCTCTGTCAGGAGGCTAAAGCCAAGTGGCCTGATCTTTTGCCCCTAGCCTTGCTACATCTCCGGTGTCTGCCCAGGACCACCGGTCTCACTCCTTATGAAATGATGTATGCTAGACCTCCGCCCATACCCTCATGTCCCATATCATTGCAAGTCCAAGGTGAGGGTACCCTTATGCGGCAAATGAAAGGGTTACGGGAGGTAGTGCAGGAAATTCAGCAGTACACTGAGAGTGTAAGTCCACTAGTTTTAACCACCCCTGTACATCAGTTTCAGGTAGGGGATGAAGTATGGGTAAAGGAATGGGATGATGCTGATTGTTTAAAACCCAAGTGGAGGGGGCCTTCTCTCGTCATTCTAACCACCCCCACTGCTGTTAAAATTGCAGGAACTCCTATCTGGATACATTGGACCAGAGTGAAACCTGCTGCTGCATCGTCACCACAGGGAAAGTGGACTGCCCATTCGAACCCGAATTACCCTCTGCGATTGACTCTGAAAAGGAGTCGATAGTTGTGCTCCACACATATGTCCAGAAATACAGCTGCCACCGTATAGGGCTGATTCTAGAATAAGGAGAGTCACCCTTTAAATAATATTTCCCTCCATCTCTTCCCCGCCATCAGATGATAGTCACCCAGTACCTAATATGGGGGGTCTTCCTCTATAGCTACCCCTATCCTTCAGTAGTCCACACCCAGACATGTCAGAGTTGTACATCCCCAGTGCGGAGTGAACCACATACAGGGGGTATTATGTTTGTCACCCATACTTCCGTTCACAAAGACTGTTGGTTCCCCCCCCCCCCCCCCCCACCACCACTTCCTGCATAGAGGACAACAAGAAATATTGGATTGGTGATCTTAAGCCTCACGCATATAGGTTTGGTTCAGTGTGTTCAGGGGCGTGTCATACCTGTCCTAAAGGCAGAAAGAGAATTTGTGCTACTTATGCTGGACAGTGGGGCCTGTCTGACGGGGGAGGGAAACAGGACATGGTACAGGAATTATTAGTGAAGAAAACTATTGCGCGAGTTACCCGACCTGTCCTGCCCCTCGCTAAGGGAACCAATAATAGTAGTACTACTTTATATGAATCTGTCGTCCACCTCACTTCTGATTTTGATGATGTTTTTAAGCAAGGGAAAAATTTGTTTATTGATCTGACTTCCCGAATAGGCCAGGCACTTAATGTTACCAACTGTTGGATTTGTGGGGGAGCCCTGATGGGAGAATCCTGGCCCTGGTGAGGTTCCCCAATGACTCCGGAACAATTAGCGGCCTGGAATTGGACTAGACACCCTTCATATGCACAGCGAACAGGACAATGGACTCTTAGCTCTCTGGTGATAGGCCACGAATGTATTTCCCGATATCCTGATGGCAATTTCACTAGCCCTGTAGGAGACACTCCTTGTATATCCATCCTTACTGTTAATGGTTCCCATGTGCAATACTGGCCGGCAGCTGTCACATGGTACCCCAGTTCTGTAGCTAACAAATCATGTTCACCTTATAACTTTACAAGTACTATACAACTCTTTAATTGTTCTGGAACTAACCCTTTTCAAGGAGTATCTCAGTTGAGAGGACGCTGGAATAACCCAGGTCTCCGGGGTGCTCGACATTGGCGAGCACCCGATGGGTTATTCTGGATATGTGGGTACAATGCGTATGCCCAATTACCAGGTACCTGGTCAGGCTCTTGCACTATTGGGTTAATCTATCCAGGCTTCTTCTTATTGCCTCACTCTGCGGCTGCAGACTTAGGTACACCATTGTATGATGATTTGAGTCATCACTCCCGAAGGTCCTTTCCCATAGGAGGAGAGCAGAAGTGGGGATCTGATGAGTGGCCTCCAGAGCGGATCATAGAGACGTACGGACCCGCAACGTGGGCCCAGGATGGGTTCTGGGGGTATCAAACCCCTATTTATATGTTGAACCGTATCATACGTTTACAGGCAGTAGTAGAAGTCATTACCAATCATACAGCTGAAGCTCTTGAACTCATTGCTAAGCAACAAACCCAAATGCGAACCGCCATATATCAAAATCGTCTAGCGTTAGATTACCTTCTTGCGGAAGAAGGTGGGGTTTGTGGGAAATGGAATACTTCCAATTGTTGCTTGAAAATTGATGATACTGGAGCAGCAGTAATTAATATAGCTACTGACATTCGAAAGCTTGCACATGTTCCCGTCCAGCGATGAACATCTATGCTGGGTGATAGTTGGTGGGACTCCATGTTTGGGGGTACTTGGTAGAAGAAATTAATATTTTTTGGGGTATGTCTGTTTGGGGGACTCCTCTTTTTACCTTGTTTAATACCCTGCTTTTTGTCCTTTGCCCGCCGAGCAATGGAGCATATTGCTGACCAACGGGCAGCACTACAAATTATGTCCTTACAGATGTATTCTCCCTTACCTTCAGCAGATTTCGATTAGGAGTCATATGTGGATGAATCATAAGTTAAGTTTTAAGTGCTAACCTCTCTGTCTCATTACATGTGCCTCACATAACCATCCTGGGACCAAGCAGAGCACCCTTCCGTCTTGATTGTATCTACTGACTCTGGGCCAACTACACCTTTCCTGGCAAAGACCGGCTACAAAGGGGGAAGAGTCCAATAGGGGCCCTTTCGTCTCAACCCCGGTGAAGACCTCAACGGCCAAGGGAGGAGTTTTAGGGCCACACATTCTTAGACCTCTGGACTTCAATCCTTTACCTTCCTCCACACTAACCATCTTGGACTTGGGTGTGATACTTTTCACTTGGACAACTGATAAAGTATCAAAGGGGGGATTGTAGGGGGTGAGGTTTTGCACTAGTTGAACTTGAAGGACTTTTTATACTTGGACTTTGCATATACTTTTGTGCTTGAACCAAAGAATCAGAGTTTCTCTAATGAGCCTACACTAAAAAAACTTCACAGCTTGGACTTGTTAATAGTAAAACCTGTTTGTTAACCAGCAGCTAGATAACAATTTGTAGTAGTCAGCAATTCAGGCTTGTAAGGGAGACAGCTAGCTCTGTCAGCACAGTCTCGTGATCAGTACACAGAGGCTGTATTATGTGGATGTGCTGAAACAATACAATAAGTAACATTTTCTACATCTTCTTGCAAAGTAACATTTTCCGTGAAACTGACGTATTCTTTCTCTGTGAGAACTACAGAACTACTACTGTATTGCGCATGTGCTTGTACTGCGCATGTGCTTGTGTGATGTATGGTGTGTGTTATGCGCATGCTCACTAATGATGATACTCGGGGCGCAGTATCCTGAGTCTGAACTTAGTACTGTGTCAGCTAGCTAATAAAAGTTGCCTTGCTTTGGAAGTCAGCGTCTCAGCCTCCTGATTTACTTGCTGATCTGTCCGGTTACAAAATGTGTGGTTTTCCTGCTTTCTCCTCCTCACTCTCCTCTGCTGCCCTTGAGATAGCCGCAATAACACTAGAAATTTTTTTTTTTGTAGGTAGATGTTGGTAAAGATTTATTCTATTTAATTTCTCCTCTGTTGCAGAGCTGTCTGCAGAAGATACCGTGTGATGGCCACACTGCCTCTCCCCCTGTTGGAAACCGGCACCTCTTCCTCCTCGTTCCTTCCCTCCTCCCCTCTGGCATTCTGGGCATGCACTGAAGAGCTGTGCTTAACGCACAACTCTTCAGCACATGAGCTAGACACTGTCCTCCTGCCAAATTCCCTAACGCTCAACGCTATGAGCATGCCTATATTTGCATCTCATTAGCGTTGAGCATTAGGGAGTTATTTTTCATGCTGATCTGGTGGTATTTCTCCAACACTATTCAGTACAGTGCCGGAGTTTTGAAAATCTGCCTGTTAATGCAGAGGTGGTTGATGGTGGACTTCAGTTGTAACAGAATTAGAATCATTAAAAAAGTTAAAATAAAATTTCAACTCACAGATTGTAGTTATGCACTTTGTAGTTTCTGGTTCTGATATCCTTGGGTGGTCCAATAGAGGCAGGTTGCGGTTGGCTTTTCCTTTTATTGTTCAGGAGGGTTAGATGTAAATATATATCCGGCTCAAATTATAGGACATGAGGCAAGTTTTTTGTAATATGAAGGGAAAATAAAAATTTCCTTTCTCCAGAGAAAATAAACAACGTTTGAAGTAAAACTGAGGACTGGTGCCTAAACACAGACTGAACAGAAGTCTATAAAAGTCTGAGTTGTAAGTAACAATAAGGACCCTGTTTGCTGTGCTAGAGGTGTGCTAGTTGTTTAAGCGCATGCTAATAATTAGCGCGCACTAAACACTAGAGACACCCATAGGAATATATGGTTGTTTCTAGTGTTCAGCATGCGCTAATTTTTAGGACACCTAGCACACCTTAGTAAACAGAGCCCAAAGTGTATTATTTAATCTAAGTTGTAAAAGCCTGATGTGAACACAGCCCAGCAGCGTTATGATGTGTGGAGGCTTCTTGGGAGACCTGTGATGGTTTAGCAGTAACTGTTTTTTTTTTTTTTACCAACTTATGCCTTACTAATGTCTCTCTTTTCTCCACATTTTTGATAGCTTGATACATTTAATTATGACAATTGTGGAGTGCTCTCCCATCTACTGTATTTAAAAAAAAATTCTGATTTGACTTTCATCATTGTAATATTCTTCTGGTACATTTTGTCTGAATATACTGAACAAGCAAAACTGGAGATTATGAAGTAAAATTTGTTGTCCAGAAATCAAAACTGGTGGAATAGCTACATGCAATCAAGCCAATACCTGTGAAATGTGGTGAAGAAAAGTGCTGCTTAAAACCAAAGAGCTCATATTTCAATGGGATTACAAACAGGTTTCTTCCACCTCCTTACCTATTCCTGAATGAAAGACAGATGGAACGATGTACAAGTTTCCATGCCTATTTGAAGCTGTGAGTTTGAAGGTGAACATCCTTCATCATTCATCTACAATATTTCACAACATTCCATATGACCTAAACTGTCCATAAATCCAGTCTGTATTAAGGGGATACGCAAAACACTACTTCACGTCTGTGGTGATGCTATGAAACCACACAGCCACACACAAACATCCCTGTGTTCTGGCTAAATCAGTCAGACCTTTGAGAGTCTGTGTTTACCCCAATTCAAGCTGGGGCTTGTAGGCCTGCTTGTCATAGGGAATGGAATAGCAAAAAAATCTGAACTACAACTCCTTCATGCAACAAGGGAATCCCAGGTTGGATCAATCCAGTTCGCAGGCGACCCTCAGGGGGAGGAATGCTGGCTTCGGCCTAACCCCTGGTAAGCCTTTCCTCAGCTGAGAGGTGCCCAGCTCTACCACCGGCTGCCTTTCAGGTGCTGTGGAGGACTTGCAGCTCATCTGCATATCCTTACAGCCTTCTCCGGGGTGACACCCAGGTCCACTCCGATCCATTCAGGGCCTCCGCTCTAGGGCATTTTTCTCTTTACATCTAATCTTCTTCCCAGTTGCTAAAGTACCTCAGTCATTTATGGCCCCTATTCACATTCTCTTCCTAGCCCTCTCCCTTCCTAATCTTTTCCCTCACCCCCTACCTCTCTCCGCTACAGGAATTCACTGCCCATCCATCGACTTCATCACCTCACCTTCTCTCCTACCCTCTTCCTCCCTCTTGGCTTTTAATCTCCGCCTCTTTCTTCCGTCCATTTTGCCTTCCCCATTCCACCTAAATACCTCTCGCCTTCGACGCCACACCTCTCCTACTCTCCTCCGCTCTCTTTTACTCGTTCTCTTACTCTCAGCCGGTGACATCAATCCCAATCCTGGCCCCCCTCACCAACTATTATCCCAACTCTACAGATCTCACAGCGACCTCTCTAACCTCATCTCTATTTCTCTACTCCCCTCCTCTTCTCTGCCCTTCTCTTGCGCCCTATGGAATGCCTGCTCTATCTGTAACAAACTCGCCTATATCCAGGACCTCTTTATCTCGCGTCACCTCCATCTGCTCACCATAACAGAAACCTGGCTCTGCCCTGATGACTCTGCTTCAGTCGCAGCCCTGTGCCATGGCGGTTATCTATTTTCACATACTCCTCACCCTGCTGGCCGTGGGGGCGGTGTTGGACTACTTCTCTCTCCATCCTCCAGATTTCAACCCCTTCTTCCACCTCAATCTCACTGTTTTTCCTCCTTTGAAGTCCACTCTATCCGCCTTTTCTCTCCTCTGCCTCTTCGAATAGCGGTCATTTATCGTCCCCCTGATAAGTCCCTTTCGTCCTTTCTCAGTGACTTTGACGCCTGGCTTGCCTTCTTCCATGATCCTTCCTCCCCCTCTCTCATCTTTGGTGACTAATATTCCTGCTAATGATCCTTCCAACTCTTATATTTCCAAGTTACTCGCTTTAACGTCCTCCTTTAATCTCCAACTATGCTCCACCTCCCCCACTCATCAAAATGGTCACTATCTTGATCTCATCTTCTCCTCCAACTGTTCACCCTCTAGTTTCCTTGCCTCTGATCTTCCCTCCTCTGATCACCATCTTATAACTTTCACACTTAAATCTCCTCCCTCCCAGTCCCGTCCTATCTTATCTAATTTAACTAGGAATCTTCACGATATTGACCCTTCATCTCTATCCTCCCATGTTTCAAACCTCCTCTCTACTGTGGCACCATCCACGTCTGTCAATGAGGCTGTTTCTTCTTACAACAATACTCTATCCTCTGCCTTAGACACTCTTGCACCTTCGATGACCCGCCCTGTAAGGCGTACAAAACCCCAACCTTGGCTGACTTCTAATATCCGCTACCTACATTCCTGTACCCGCTCCGCCGAATGCCTCTGGTGGAAATCTCGGGCCCTTGCTGATTTCTTACACTTTAAGTTCATGCTGACCTCCTTCCAATCTGCTCTTTTACGTGCCAAACAGGATTATTATATCCAACTCTCTTGGCTCTAATCCTCGACTTCTCTTCACCACATTGAACTCTCTCCTCAAGGTGCCCCCTCCCCCAACTCCCCCTTCATTATCTCCTCAGACCCTTGCTGAATTCTTTCACAACAAGGTTCAAAAGATAAACCTTGCTTTCTCTATCTCACCACCTCTCTCTCAACTAGTCCGTTCCCCTCTCTCTCCTTCCCCTCATTCCCTTTCCTCCTTTCCTGAAGTTACTATTGAGGAAACTACACTTCTCCTTTCTTCCTCAAAATGTACCACCTGTTCCTCTGATCCCATTCCCACCCACCTTCTTAATGCCATCTCTCCTGCTCTTATTCCTTTTATCTGTCACATTCTCAACCTCTCACTTTCCACTGCGACTGTCCCTGCTGCCTTTAAACATGCTGTGGTCACACCTCTTCTTAAGAAGCCTTCACTCGACCCTACTTGTCCCTCTAATTACCGACCCATCTCCCTCCTTCCTTTTCTCTCCAAATTACTTCAGCGTGCTGTTCACCGCCGCTGCCTTGATTTTCTCTCCTCACATGCTATTCTTGACCCACTACAATCTGGTTTTCACCCTCTCCACTCAACCGAAACTGCGCTTACTAAAGTCTCCAATGACCTATTACTGGCTAAATCCAGAGGTCAATATTCCATCCTCATTCTTCTTGATCTTTCTGCTGCTTTTGACACTGTCGATCACAGCATACTTCTCGATACCCTGTCCTCACTTGGATTCCAGGGCTCTGTCCTTTCCTGGTTCTCTTCCTACCTCTCCCTCCGCACCTTTAGTGTTCACTCTGGTGGATCCTCTTCTACTTCTATCCCTCTGCCTGTCGGCGTACCTCATGGTTCTGTTCTTGGTCCCCTCCTCTTTTCTATCTACACTTCTTCCCTTTGGTTCATTAATCTCATCCCATGGCTTTTCCTATCATCTCTATGCTGATGACTCCCAAATCTACCTTTCTACCCCTGATATCTCACCTTGCATCCAAAACAAGGTTTCAGCGTGCTTGTCTGACATTGCTGTCTGGATGTCTCAACGCCACCTGAAATTAAATATGACCAAAACCGAGCTTCTCATTTTCCCCCCCCAAACCCACCTCCCCGCTCCCCCCCCGTTTTCTATTTCTGTTCATGGCTCTCTCATTCTCCCTGTCTCCTCAGCTCGAAACCTTGGGGTCATCTTTGACTCTTCTCTCTCCTTCTCTGCTCATATCCAGCAGATTGCCAAGACCTGTCGTTTCTTTCTTTACAACATCCGTAAAATCCGCCCCTTTCTTTCCGAGCACTCTACCAAAACCCTCATCCACACCCTTGTCACCTCTCGTTTAGACTACTGCAATCTGCTTCTTGCTGGCCTCCCACTTAGTCACCTCTCCCCTCTCCAGTCGGTTCAAAACTCTGCTGCCCGTCTCATCTTCCGCCAGGGTCGCTTTACTCATACTACCCCTTTCCTCAAGGCCCTTCACTGGCTCCCTATCCGTTTTCGCATCCTGTTCAAACTTCTTCTACTAACCTATAAATGTACTCACTCTGCTGCTCCCTAGTATCTCTCCACACTCGTCCTTCCCTACACCCATTCCCGTGCACTCCACTCCATGGATAAATCCTTCTTATCTGTTCCCTTCTCCACTACTGCCAACTCCAGACTTCGCGCCTTCTGTCTCGCTGCACCCTACGCCTGGAATAAACTTCCTGAGCCCCTAAGTCTTGCCCCATCCTTGGCCACCTTTAAATCTAGACTGAAAGCCCACCTCTTTAACATTGCTTTTGACTCGTAACCACTTGTAACCACTCGCCTCTCTTCCTTCCTGTTCATATGAATTGATTTGATTTGCTTACTTTATTTATTTTTTTGTCTATTAGATTGTAAGCTCTTTGAGCAGGGACTGTCTTTCTTCTATGTTTGTGCAGCGCTGCGTACGCCTTGTAGCGCTATAGAAATGCTAAATAGTAGTAGTAGTAGTAGCAGCTGTAACTATAGTGCATGCTGAGAATTGAGAAAGTTTGGCATGGCATGGCATGAAAGGTGCTCTGGATTAAAGCAGACTACTTCTGCAAGAAAACAAGGCTGTCAGCAGTTTTCCTATTTGCATAATAACAGATAATTTTTCATTACTACTGCAGAACAAATGGGTAATTCATGCTGAGTATGCTGAATTGTTCTCTGACATGTAGTGCTTGCACTGCTGAACTGATTACAAACTGACTTGATATAGTGTTGCTGTTTACAGTAGTTAATTAAACTGAGCACATTGTAAACTAGAACAGACGGGTAATTTGCTTTATTTAAAAAAAAAGGGGAGCAATTTTTTTCTATAGGTATTTCATTTGTTCGAGGCGGGGGGGGGGGGGTCTTAAGCTTGTGATGTAATTTTGGAAGGAGAGTCAGTCTTGTGACGAAATATAACAAAAAAAGGGCATTTTCAACCAAAAGTGTGACATCATTTGTGTAACCACCTATCAGCTCCACTATATAACTTCCACGGTGTGTCAGTCTCACACGTACCTTTCCATAATACGATCAACAGAAGCAACATTGTTTTCGGCTTGCCAGGCAAGAAACTGACTTATTGAAACTAAGGACGACTCTTTCTTAGCTCCAAGAACCGTCGTAAATACACAGATCAAGGGCAGTTTAGCCGACTGCCTCTACTGGGCTCGAAGTCTATGGAGAGCACCAACCTGAACCAAAAAGAAACCCACATTGGAATAGCACCGGGCCAGAAAAGAAAATCCAGCACGTGGGTCCACGGAGGCGCCCAGACTTCCTGCTACACACCCCGCCCTTCGCTCCAGTTCCCTTCGTGCGGAAGAAGGAGACGGGCCTGATTTACTGCAAGAACTGTCAGATCTACCTCCCCGCCTTTTCTCTGGTTCCCTTGGTAACAACGAAGCACGTTGGAGAAAGAACAGCCTATCCGACCAAGGAGGTTAGATTGAGAACAGGAGACGGTACGAGGCTATTGGGTTGAAGCCAATAGGCGGAGTCACTAGTTCACCCAAAACAATAGCAAACGCTATTGAAAGCAATAGTAAAAGATTATTAGAAATAATGGACTGCCTATGTGTAGTCCATCTGTAAAAAGTCAAAAGCTGTTGGATACAAGGGAGCCAACGTTTCAAAATTATTGGGGGTGCTAAGCCCAGTGGAAATAACCCCTCCCTGGACAAATTCAATGAATATTCTCTATATTAGGGGTGCTCAAGCACCCACAGAGTTGGCTCCAATGGTTGGATAGGCAGCACCTTAAAAGTTGGAGAGCAACATTTTTTTTTTTTACTTGACAGCTTTTTAATTCATTTGAAAGGTTCCCCTGCCCATATGTAGATATAAATGTCATGAAATAAAAACTGAATATCGCTAAAGCAGCTCCAATAATTATTGTAGCTGGTGATCAATAGAACTCAAACAAAATAAAACATGGAAAAGAAAATATGATGATACCTTTTTTATTGGACATAACTTAATACATTTCTTGATTAGCTTTCCAAGGTTGCCTTTGTAGCTGGTGGAAACAGCATTAACAAAGATTGTATTTTGTGCTCATTTTTCTACACTGTTCTGTACAATATAGTAACATGGCCAAATTTCAGTGAGGATATCCTGTTTCCTGATGGGTTCATGTTAACTGTTGTAATCTGCTTTTGAAAGCCTGGTGTTATAAAGATTGCAAGTAAAATTAAACTCTCCTTTCATTGGGGCACATGGAATCACATGTTCACCTCATCTCTTTTGTGCAAATGGCTCTGTTTTGAGCATGTTTCAGGGACAAGTGGTTTTCATGTCAAAATAATAAAAATAAATATTTTCTTTCATGTAGACCTCTCATGTTTAAACATAACTAAATGGGTTATAGGCCCCTAATGCAATCCATTGTTTTTTTTTATATATTTTGTCATTGTGATGACTTATACTGTGCCAAAACTGGAAATACAATGAGACAGAATAAAAGAATTCAGTAACATCCAAAAGGTATCAATGAACATTATAATTGTGTTTGCATTTGGATAATAACAGAAAATGCTGTTGAATGACTTGAAGAAATATATATATATATATATATATATATATATATATATATATATATATATATATATATCACAGAACTTGAAAATGTTGACACATTTAGACTGACTTTGGACTTCTGTATGAAGGTAGCTTTGCCCTCATTATTGAATCTCTCTCTCTTTTAAACAGTAGTAATAAACAATAATAAGTGTAGTTTTATAATAGTCCATTGCATGACTCCACAAAACAAAAGGAGCAAGTTTAACCCATCTTTCTCTTTTGATCTAAGCACAGGAAAAAAAAGAAGATTTTAAATGCTCCTAGGTTTCAACCTAATTCATGTTTAATGTGGGATGTAAATTTCATAAATAAGTAAATAAATAGATAGAAATTCTGAATGTTGAGCACCTGATTCTCATAACATGAAGTTTGTTTTAGTGGCTCTTTACCAGGAGAAAAAAAAATCTCTGCACAAATATAACACATGCTAGGGTGCCCCTATAACCAGCCCTTCCAAATGACACACTGGTTACGATTTATAACAAATTATTACCCTACCTATGAAAAGTTATTCCATTATTATATTTCCTCTGTGTACATCCGTAGGCTGCACAAGCTGCATGTTTGAAAATATAAGTGAGATTAAATAAAAATGCTACCAACAATAAAGAATGACAACATGTAATTAAACTCTGGAATTCGTTGCCAGAGAAGGTGGTAAAGGCGGTTAGCTTAGCAGAGTTTAAAAAAGGTTTGGACAGCTTCCGAAAGGAAAAGTCCATAGACCATTATTAAATTGGACTTGGGAAAAATCCACTATTTCTGGGATAAGCAGTATAAAATGTTTTGTACATTTTTGGGATCTTGTAAGGTATTTGTGACCTGGATTGGCCACTGTTGGAAACAGGATGCTGGGCTTGATGGACCTTTGGTCTGTCCCAGTATGGCAATACTTATGTACCAGGGGCATAGCCAGACCTGTCATTTTGGGTGGGCCCAGAGTTTGGATGGGAGGGCCTTCTAAAGTCCCCCCCCCCCTTTTTTTTTCCTGCATCTATCTCCCTCTCCTCTGTCCCCAGATCCAGCACTTTTCTAATCCCCCCCCCCTGCAGCCTAGCAATACCTCTTTCTCTGAAACAACCCCCATACCTTAGTACTTTCGACAGCTGCAACAGTAGTGATGTACATCCACTGCCTGCACCAGCCCTGTAGACTTCCCTCTGCCGCATCCAGGGTTGCCAGGTGGAAAATTTTTTTCCAGCCCACTGGAGCCCAAAAAACAGCCCAAAAACCGCCCAAACACAAACCCCGCCCCTGACACCCCCGCCCCCGCGTCATCACCCCCGCCCCCGCCGTCATCAACCCCGCCCCCGCCGTCACCGGCCCGCCTCCCACGTCACCGGCACCGCCTCCCCGTCATCGGCCCCGCCTCTCACGTCATCGACCCCGCCTCCCCGTCATCGGCCCCGCCTCCCACGTCATCGGCCCGCCTCCCACGTCACTAACCCCGCCCAAAACGTCATTAACCCCACCCAAAAACGTCATTAACCCCGCCCCCCCGCGGCCGAAAAAAACCGCCCGAAGCACAAAAACCAGCCCAAAAAACCGCAACCCGCCGCGGGCAAAAATTTCCCGCGGCGGGTCGCGGAAAACCGCCCAATTGGGCGGTAAAACCGCCCACCTGGCAACACTGGCCGCATCGTGCCAGAGAGGAAACAGGAAGTGGTAAAAGGAAGACTGAGTTTGGCGCAGGCAACAGACTGCATCGCTGTTGCTGCTGGGAAAGGTGCCAAGTTAGAACAAGAAAGGGGAGTGTTGCCAAGCTGTGGGTGGGGGGCAAATGCCAAGTCCACGGGTGGAGGAGACAGAGAGAGGGGAGTGAGGCAGCTGCTGCTGAACTGTTTTGGAGGCCAGACAGGGTGGGTCTGAGCCAAGAATGGGTGGGCCTCTGCCCACCCAGGCCCACCTGTAGCTACGCCATTGTTATGTACTTAACGTGGATGCAGCACCGCATAGGTTTGTTTGCTTTGTTTTGAGCGTATGCAAAATGACAGCTGCGCATAGAAGGGGAAACACAGACTAACCTAAGTGGCTTCAATTTTTGATTTCATGCCGTCTCCTGTTCTCAGTCAACCTTCTTGTATCTGACCCATTATGTGGGCTGAAGCCATATTGAGTCACCCAAAACAATAGCAAACGCTATTGAAAACAAGGAGGTTAGATAAAACAGGAGATGAAGTGACATCAAAACGTTGAAGCCAATGCTTCCAATCCCAGGGCAAGAAGTAGTTTCCCCATGTCTGTCTCAATAGCAGACTATGGATGTTTCCTTCAGGAAATTGTCCAAACCTTTTTAAAACCCAGATACGCTAACCGCTGTTACCACATTCCTCCGACAAAGAGTTCTAGAGCTCAACTATTCATTGAGTGAAAAAATATTTCCTCCTATTTGTTTTAAAAGTATTTTCATGTAACTGCCATGAGTGTCCCCCTAGTCTTTTTTCTTTTGGAAACGAGTAAAAAATTGATTCACTTCTATTCGTTCTACACCACTCAGGATTTTGTAGATCTCAATCATATCTCCCCTCATCCGTCTCTTTTTCAAGCTGAAGAGCCCTAACCTCTTTAGCCTTTCCTCATATGAGAGGAGTTCCATCCCTTTTATCATTTTAGTCACTCTTCTTTGAACCTTTTCTAATTCTGCTATATCTTTTTTGAGATACGGTGACCAGAATTGAACGCAGTACTCAAGGTGAGGGCAGACAATGGAGTGATACAGAGGAATTATAGTATTTTTTGGCCTTCTTTGCAATCCCTTTCCAAATAATTCCTAGCACCTGTTTGTTTTGGCCGCCGCCACACACTGGGTAGAAGATTTTAGTGTATTATCTATAACAACACCTAGATCTTTTTCTCAAGTGCTGACTCCCAAGTTGGACCCTAGCATCAGGTAATTATGATTTGGAATATTCTTTCCAACGTGCATCACTTTGCATTTGTCCATATTAAATTTCATCTTCCATTTGGATGCCCAGTCTTCCAATTTCCTAAGGTCTTCCTGCAATTTCTCACAGTCTGTATGTGTTTTAACAACTTTGAATAGTTTTGTGTCATCTTGCAAATTTTATCACCTCACTCTTACTTTCCATTTTGACAGGGCCGTGCCAATACGGTAAGCGGGGTAAGCACCGCAGGGGGGTGCCTGCCTTCAAGGGCACCGCTGCAGTGCTGCCCCGCCTCCCACCTACCTTTAAAAAAATGTTCTGAAGCCGAGTTGCAGGCAGCGCCTCACTTCTACCCAGCTGCTTGTAAAACAAGTAAATCTCTTCTCCTCCTCATCGTCAGGCCTCACTGTGTCCCACCCTCCTCTGAGGTAACTTCCTATTTCTGCGAGGGCGGGACACAGTGAGGCCCGATGATGACGAGGAGAAGAGATTTACTTGTTTTACAAGCAGGACAGACGCGAGGCGACCTCAGGTATGAGTTTGACAGTAGTAGGATGTTGGGAAAGATGCCAGGTCGCAGGAGGAGAGCGGAAGCAGACTAAGGGGAGGGGGGAGACTGGTCCCCGAATGCGTGTGAGGAGGGGTGCACGGAATGTGAGGGCAGCAGAGTGCGTGTTTCTTGGTATCTTTGGTGAGTAACAGAATGAAAAGCAGAAATAATAATGATAGGAGATAGTCAACTGCCTTCTCCCCCATAGGATGACATGGGGGAGAAGGCAGTTGATAGGAATGAGATGGGGGTGGGGATGAAAACCGGTTTGGGAATTCAAAAACAGAACTGGGATGGAGATGACATTAAACACAATACCCTTAAACCTTTTTTCTTCAGTCTGCTTGTCAACAAATGCTGTAAATATGTCCTCATACAACATAAATAGATGTTCTTTGGCACTGAAATATAACTCTTTTGGAGCCCCAAAATGTTTGTATATTTTTTTGATTGCTCACACAGACAAGGGGGTCCATTCCCTGGTTAATTCTTAAGTCTTTTCAGCAGCAGTATATTGTGGGGGTTCTCAGATGGGGAGGAGAAGGGGTTCTCAGATGGGAGAAGGGGGGATTTTCAGATGGGAGAGGGGTGTTGTGGGGGTTCTCAGATGGGAGAAGGGGGCGGGGAGGGGGATCTCCAATGGGAGAAGGGGGCTGGAACTGGGGTCTGAGAAGGGGTCATGAGGGGAAATGGGGCATGCCTGGGTCAGGTGGGAGAATGGGTTGGGCTGAAAAGGGGGGCCCTAATGCAAGGCATGTGGATGAAGGGGGCTGGAACTGGGGGCTGAAAAGGAGGGTAGGTGGGATAAGGACTAGTACTGGGACTGGGGGCTGAAACTGTGGGGACTGGGGGCTGAAAAGGGAACAGGGAGAAGTGGCTGGGGGCTGAAGCTCGGGACTAGTGGGAGAAAAGGGCTGGGGCTGAAAAAAAGGGCCAGAGAAAGGGGACAGATCCTGGATGGATGGGAGAGAGAGGACAAATGGTGGATTGAAGGGGCAGAGAGAAAGGGCAGACAGTGGATGGAAGGGATAGAAAGGGCAGACAGTGAATGGAAGGGGGAGAGAGAGAGGGCAGACAGGGGCAGATGGTGGATGGAAGGGGCAGAGACAGACGGCAGATGTGCATGGAAAGGGCAGGGAGAGAGAGCAGACATTGGATGGAGGGGACAGCAGAGAGGGCAGACACCGGATGGCAGAGAAAGAACGAAGACAGATGCTGGATGGAAGGAAGACAGTGAAAAGAAGATGAGGAAAACA